>NC_052152.1:132180194-132480194 GCF_902713615.1 Scyliorhinus canicula | reverse complement strand
CGTAGCTGCGTTTTCAGATGATCCTTGAGAGGAGCCGGCACCCGGTGTGGTGCATGGATGACTGTGGTGGCATTCGGCTTGAGTAGTATCTTGTAGCGATATGGCAGCATGCCCATCCCATCAAACACATTGTAGTATTGTGAGAGTGTCATCTATCTCAGCCTATAGGTTCAAATTGGGCGAGGCAGTCGCAGGTGTGGAGGACATAGCATGGATTCGCTGGACCAGATTTAGGAGTTTGCATGTGCGAGCACCGAGCAGGGATGCCTTGTCAGGCTGAATGACCTTGAATCTTAACATCGCCTTGATTGCCTTGTGAGATACAGCGAGCTGGCGTGATCCACTGGCAGCTATGGCATTGCCATTGTAGTCAAGGAGCTGGCAGGCTGGTGGAAGAATGCTAGGTTGGTCTCGGATACTGTCGAGGTCTGACTGTGACATGAGATTCGCAGACGCGCCAGTGTCCAATTTGAATCGGATGCGACACTGGTTGACCATGATGACAGCACACCGCTCGTCATCAGGATCCACACTCAGGATTGAAAGGCGGTTTGCAGGCACGGTGGAGACCAGCTCGCGTGTGGTGATGATGCCCACCCATTACAGAGACTCGAGGCAGTCAGCATCGGGGTCTGTTGGGCTTTCAGGATCAGAATCCTGCATGCCTTGTTCTACACAGCGGACACGTCTGCGCTGCAGCTGGGATCGCTGGCTGTTGCTCAGTGGAGCAGACCTGCAGAGGGCCGCATAATGCCCAGGCTTTCCACACTGTAGACATCGCCTTCCTTTGGCTGGACATTGCCGCTTTAAATAGGCGGAGCCACAATTTGGACACGTCATGACGCTGACATCAATGCGTTCTGTGCGCCATCGCGCATGTGCAGTGCGGTCGGCCAACGTTCGCACATGCGCAGTAGGGTCTTCGGCCTCATTGTCCTCCCGGTCGTGGCGCGCATGCGTAGGGACCCGGGAAAAGCGCGCGAAACGGCCACTCTCCTCGATGATCAGGCCTTGCATTTCTGCGATGGCCTGCACCCTTTCTGCCTCGTGGGAAGCCAGTTTTGCAGTTTCTGCCGCCTTGATGCGGGGTAACAATTTCTGGCATGCTCATGGACAACGCACGTTTCGATGGCAACGGAGAGGGTCAACTGTTTGACTTGGAGTAGCTGCTCCCGCAGGGAGTGGAACTGGACCCCAAAAACGATCTGATCCCGGATCATAGAATCAGCCGCTGAGTCATAATTACATCACTGCACTAGGATGCGGAGATGGGTCAAGAAGGACTGAAAGGATTCATCCTTACCCTGAATCCTCTGTTGGAAGATGTACAGTTCAAAGCTCTCATTCACCTCAATGTCGCAGTGGCTGTCGAACTTCAGCAGAACTGTCTTGAACTTTGTCTTGTCTTCGCCATCGGCAAACGTGAGCGAGTTAAAGATGTGGATGGCGTGATCCCCCGCATTCGACAGGAACAGCACGATCTTCCTGGCATCCGATGCTGCCTCGAGGTCGCAGGCCTCGATATACAGGAGGAATTTCTGTTTGAAGACCTTCCAGTTTGCGCCGAGGTTGCCGGAGATCCGGAGTTGTGGAGGGGGCTGGATCTTTTCCATGACACTGGATGTTTGCTTGCTGGTCATTGCAGAGTCACTCGAGGTTGGTTCGTTAGAGTTAATAGTTTCCTGGTACCATGTGTTATCTGAGTTGGGTTGGTCTAACATCGGCTGCAACCAGATGCAGTCAGACTCGAATCAGGCTTCAGACACAGGAAATGGTCCAACACTGCTTTATTGAACTTGCTTGTTGCTGTACATAATCTGCTGTGGGTTGACACTCTATTAATCTAAACTGATAACCTCAGACTGGCCTGACCAGATTAGCTCTCTGTCACATGGAGAAGGTGCTCATGACCTTGTGCACTCTAACTATCTCTGTAGCTGTATCCAGTGAGAAGAGGCAGAGTCTTAATGCCTTGTGTGTTGTACAGTGGTAGTGTCCTGTCTGGTTGGTTGTTCTGTGTCGTGTGTGTTCATTGGTTATCCTGGGTGTCAATCACTGCCTGTCTGCATCTCATTATATTCATTAGTGGATATTATGATACTGTCGGTATTGGGTGTAAGGTGGATGTTAGGTGTACTGTGGGTTCTAGGGATACAATAGGTTTTGGGGGTAGTGGGCAGTGGGTGTACAGTGGGTGCTGGGAGTACAGAGGGTGCTGGGAGTACAGTGGGAACTCTGTGTACAGTGGGTGTTGGGGTACAGTGGGCACCGTGATTACAGTGGGTGCTGGGTCTACAGTGGGTGCTGGGTGTACAGTGCGCATACGGTGTACAGTGGGTGTTGGGGTACAGTGGATGTTGGGTGTACAATGAGCACTGAGTGTACATTAAGTTCTGGGTGTTCAGCGGGCACTAGGTGTACAGTAGATGTTGGGTGTACAATGAGCACTGAGTATATTGTGGGTGCTGGGTGTACAGTGGATGCTGGGAATGCAATGTGTTTTGGTGTACAATGGGTGTTGGAGTACAGTGCGCACTGGGTGTACATTGAGTGTTGGAGGTACAGTGGGTGTTGAGGGTACAATTGGTACTGGATGTACAGTGGACACGGTGTACAGTTGGCACTGGGGGTACAGTGGATGCTGTGTGTACAATGGGGTATGGGTGTGCAGACGGTGTTGGGTGTACAATGTGTGCTGTGTGTACAGTGGGTGCTGGGAATGTTGTGGGTGCTGAGGTACAGTGTCTGCTGGGTGTACAGTGGGTGCTGGGAATGCCGTGGGTGCTGGATGTACAGTGGGCACTGTGTAGAATGAATGTTGGGATACAGTGGGTGTTATGTGTACATGGATGTTGGGAGTACATTGGGTGCTGGGTGTACAGTGTGTGCTGAAGGTTCACTGGGTGCTGGGTGTGCAATGGGTGCTGCAGGTACAGTGGGTTCTAGGTGTTCAGTGGTTGCCAGATGTTCAGTGGGTGCTGGAGGTTCAGTGGGTTCTGGAGGTTCAGCGGGTGCTGGGTGTACAGGGGTGCTGGATGTATAGTGGCTTCTGGGTGTTCTGTGGGTGCTGGAGGTTCAGTGGGTGCTGGAGGTTCAGTGGGTGCTGGAGGTTCAGTGGGTGCTGTATGTACAGTGGTGGGTGCTGAATGTACAGTGGGTGGCTGGGGTGTTCTCTGGGTGCTGGATGTACAGTGGGTGCTGGGTGTACAGTGGGTGGCTGGGGTGTTCTCTGGGTGCTGGATGTACAGTGGGTGCTGGATGTACAGTGGGTGCTGTATATACAGTGGGTGCTGGATGTACAGTGGGTGCTGTATGTACAGTGGGTGCTGGATGTACAGTGGGTGGCTGGGGTGTTCTCTGGGTGCTGGATGTACAGTGGGTGCTGTATATACAGTGGGTGCTGGATGTACAGTGGGTGCTGTATGTACAGTGGGTGCTGGATGTACAGTGGGTGGCTGGGGTGTTCTCTGGGTGCTGTATGTACAGTGGTGGGTGCTGAATGTACAGTGGGTGGCTGGGGTGTTCTCTGGGTGCTGGATGTACAGTGGTGGGTGCTGAATGTACAGTGGGTGGCTGGGGTGTTCTCTGGGTGCTGGATGTACAGTGGGTGCTGGGTGTACAGTGGGTGGCTGGGGTGTTCTCTGGGTGCTGGATGTACAGTGGGTGCTGGATGTACAGTGGGTGGCTGGTGTGTTCTCTGGGTGCTGGATGTACAGTGGGTGCTGGGTGTACAGTGGGTGGCTGGGGTGTTCTCTGGGTGCTGGATGTACAGTGGGTGGCTGGGGTGTTCTCTGGGTGCTGGATGTACAGTGGGTGCTGGGTGTACAGTGGGTGGCTGGGGTGTTCTCTGGGTGCTGGATGTACAGTGGGTGGCTGGGGTGTTCTCTGGGTGCTGGATGTACAGTGGGTGCTGGGTGTATGATGGGCACAGGGGAACAAGTTGACTTTGTGTAGCTCTCACCTATTTTTAAAAATATATTTTATTTCAAACTCAAGCAATTCGTCCAAAACCGTCCATAAACACAATCATTACACATAATTTGTAACGGTTTCCATGTTATGCAGATTCTGCCGCCTGGACCGATTATGGGCAACAGGTGGGGAAGTGGATTTGAGACCAGAAAGAGATCAGCCATGATCTGATTGAATGGCAGTGCCGGGTGAATTGCCTACTTTGCTCCTAATTCTAATGTTCCTGTGTTCCCCTGGTCGTTGACACTCGCCCGCAGCACCTTGCACATTTCCTCCGACATCGACATCTCCCCCTCCAGGGATACGATTTGGTCACTCTGGTATGAGATCATCTTCTCCACTTCTTTTATCATCCCACCCAATGCCTTCGGGCGCTTCTCCACTTGCTCCAGAGACGCACAAATACATGCTACGGACCCCCCTCAATCGGTCGCGACCAGTCTCCCTACATTTCCTTGCGCTGTTGTCGAAATTTATCTTTAATGAAGCTCATAAGATGTTCCATCTGCGATATGGCTATCAACGACAACCCATTCCCCTCCGCCATCTTTTCCATTAGTGCCACGCCACGCGGGCTTCACCAACTCCAGGGCAAGGGGTTTCAGCGACTTCTGCCGGGTTTGAGACTCCTTCATCATACCACAGTGGGCGTGATCGATGGGATGCACATCCCCCTAGAAGCACCAGCAGATGACAGGCCACTCTACATAAACCGAAAGGGGTTCCACTCAATGAACATGCATCTGTTATGCCACCATCAGCTACACATCATGCCAGTCTTTGCCTGATATCCGGGCAGTGTGCACGACACCTTCATCCTGGCACACTCTATGATTCCTGACATGTTCGAGATGTGAGGGTGGCTCATGGGTGACAGGAGTTATCCACTGCGTCTTGGCGGGTGATGCCAATCCAGAGGCCACAGAGCAGCGCGAAGACCGGCTACAAACACGCCCATTCCACGTGTGGAATGTGTTGGAGTGAGTTGGAATGTGAATGTGTAGATTGTGTTGCAGTGTGTTGGAATGTGAGTGTGTTGCAGTGGGTTGGAATGTGTTGGAGTGGGTTGGAGTGTGTTGGAGTGGGTTGGAATGTAAATGTTTTGGAGTGATTTGGAATGTGTTGACGTGTGTTGGAATGTGAGTGTGTGGAATATGTTGTAGTGTGTTGGGATGTAACTATGTTTTGAAGCTTTTCTAACACAATATGTAGATTGTCCGACCAGAGGGGAGGCCATATTGGATTTGGTACTTGGTAATGAACCAGGGGAAGTGATAGATTTGTTAATGGGGGAGCATTTTGGAGATAGTGACCACAATTCTGTGACTTTCACTTTCATAATGGAGAGGGATAGGTGCGTGCAACAGGGCAAGGTTTACAATTGGGGAAGGGTAAATACGATGCTGTCAGACAAGAACTGAAGTGCATAAGGTGGGAACATAGGCTGTCAGGGAAGGACAAAATTGAAATGTGGAACTTGTTCAAGGAACAGATACTATGTGTCCTTGATATGTATGTCCCTGTCAGGCAGGGAAGAGATACCAACTGCGGCAGCAATTTGGCCTGACCAAAATGTCGGACAAGGCTCCCATCTGCAACAACCATAGGTTCACACCAGCACTGACTGACGCCACCTTCAAAAGGTGGAGGCAGGACGGAGGGACACTGACAGTCAGGGACCTATACACGGATGGCAGGATCGCAACACTGGACGAACTGACACAGAAATTTCGGCTAGCCAGGGGGAACGAGCTACGGTATCTGCAGCTCAGAAACTTCTTACGAAAGGAGACAAGGACGTACCCACAACCGCCACGACAGACACTACTGGAAGACCTGGACGCAACAAGAAAGAAATGTGAGGATGACCTGGGGATTGAGATAGGGTGGGGACTCTGGAGCGAAGCACTGCATAGGGTCAACTCCACCTCCACGTGCGCAAGGCTCAGCCTGACGCAGCTGAAAGTGGTACATAGAGCCCACTTAACAAGAAACCGTATGAGTAGGTTCTTCCCGGAGGTGGGAGACAGATGTGAACGGTGCCAAAGAGGCCCGGCCAACCACGCCCACATGTTCTGGTCTTGCTCCAGACTTGTGGAGTACTGGACAGCCTTCTTCGAGGCTATGTCCAAAGTGGTGCGGGTGAGGGTGGAGCCATGCCCGATAGAGGCGGTCTTCAGGGTTTCAGACCAGCCAGATCTATTCCTGGGGAGGAGGGCGGACGCCCTTGCCTTTGCCTCCCTGATCGCCCGCAGTAGAATCCTGTTTGGCTGGCGGTCAGCAGCACCGCCCAGAGCTGCAGACTGGCTGTCCGACCTCTCGGAATCTCTCCAAATGGAGAAAATCAAATTCTCCATCCGAGGGTCAGACGACGGCTTCCACAGAACGTGGGAGCCATTCATGCAATTGTTCTGGGACCTGTTTGTGGCCAATGAACAAGAGTCGGGTGGTCAGGAATCAGGGGAAAATGGACGGGAATCGGGGGAAGGTAGCCGGGGCGGGGGAGGGGCTACGGGTTCGTTATGGGGGGTTTGTTCTCATGGTTTTATGCTTATTTCTTTTTCTTGTAAATTTATTGTTTTTGTATTGGAGGGGTGGGGTTACTGTTTTTCTCTGCTGTGATAAAATTTGTTGTTGAAAACTTGAATAAAAACTATTCCAAAAAAAAAGGAAGGACAAAGCCGCAAGCGACAGTCTGACGGCAAGCTAAGGCCCAAAACCAAATTGTAAACAAATGCCTATAAACATGTGCCTCGGCCATATTGGGGAATGTAAAATATGTATGCCGGTTAAAGGGGGCGGCCACAGTTGTTGTTATGAAGATGCTTACCTGTAAATATACATGTTAATTTTTGCGTGTTTTTTTTCTAATAATTTGTAATTTGTTGGATATAAAATATGAAAACTCAATAAAAAACATTTCCAAAAAAAAGGCAGGGAAGAGATGGTCGAGTGAGTTGACAAGAGAGGTTGAATGTCTTGTTAAGGGGAAGAAGGAGACTTGTGTAAGGCTGAGGAAACAAGGTTCAGACAGGGTGCTTGAGGGATACAAGATAGCCAGGAGGGAACTGAAGAAAGGGATTAGGAGAGCTAAGAGAGGGCATGAAAAATCTTTGGCGGGTAGAATCAAGGAAAACCCCAAGACCTTTTACACATATGTGAGAAATATGAGAATGACTAGAGCGAGGGTAGGTCCAATCAAGGACAGTAGCGGGAGATTGTGTATTGAGTCAGAAGAGATAGGAGAGGTCTTGAACAAGTACTTTTCTTCAGTATTTACAAATGAGAGGGGCCATATTGTTGGAGAGGACAGTGTGAAACAGACTGGTAAGCTCGAGGAGATACTTGTTAGGAAAGAAGATGTGTTGGGCATTTTGAAAAACTTGAGGATAGACAAGTCCCCCGGGCCTGACGGGATATATCCAAGGATTCTATGGGAAGCAAGAGATGAAATTGCAGAGCTGTTGGCAATGATCTTTTCGTCCTCACTGTCAACAGGGGTGGTACCAGAGGATTGGAGAGTGGCGAATGTCGTGCCCCTGTTCAAAAAAGGGAATAGGGATAACCCTGGGAATTACAGGCCAGTTAATCTTACTTCGGTGGTAGGCAAAGTAAAGGAAAGGGTACTGAGGGATAGGATTTCTGAGCATCTGGAAAGACACTGCTTGATTAGGGATAGTCAACATGGATTTGTGAGGGGTAGGTTTTGCCTCACAAGTGTGAGTGTGTTGGAATGTGTTGAAACGTGAGCGTGAAATGTGTTGGAGTGTGTGTTGGTGTGTGTGTTGATGTGTGCTTGCTGGTATGTGTGTTGGAGTGTGAGTGTCTTGAAATGTTTGTGTGTAATTTTGAAAGTGTGTGGAATGTGTGTATCTGTATGTGTGTTTGAGTAAAATCTGTTGGAGTGTGTTTGAATATGAGTGTTTTGGAATGTGAGTGTGTGAAATGTGTTCAAATTTGTTGGAATGTGAGTGGGTTGGAGTGTTTTAGAATTTGAGTGTGTTGGAATTTGAGTGTGTTGGTGTTTGTTGGAATGTGTTGGAGTGTGTGTTGCAGTGTTTTTGTGTGTGTGTGTGACTGAGTGTGTGTGAGCTTGTATGAGATTTTGAGAGTGTTGGGGTATGTCTCAGTTTGTGAGTGAGTGTGTGTGCATATCTAGAAATAGAAATAGAATTTACAGTGCAGAAAGAGGCCATTCGGCCCATCGAGTCTGCACTGGCCCTTGAAAAGAGCACCCCACAAATCTGCCCCAAACCCGTCACCCAACAAACCCACCCAACTCCTTTGGACACTAAGGGCAATTTATCAAACCACCTAACCTGCATGTCTTTGGACTGTGGGAGGAAACCTGAGCACCCGGAGAAAACCCACGCAGACACGGAGAGAACGTGCAGACTCCACACAGTGACCCAGCAGGGAATCGAACCTGGGATCCTGGAGCTGTGAAGTGACAGTGCTAACCACTGTGCCACCATGATGCCCCACTGTGCTACTGTATATAATCTAGGATTATATACAATTAATAATAATAATAAGGATTTACTGAACACAGACACCCCATTTGCCCAAGCCAGACCATGCCAACATTCATGCTTGACTCAAGCCCCCCATCTTTCCTCATTTCAATCTGCCATTGGAACCCTCTATTTCCTTCTCCCGCAAGTGCTTTGTCTAACGTCCCCATTAAATACATCTGCACCATACAATTCAACCATTTCCTGAGGCCTTTGTGTGACGACGTTTCTCCTGCATTCCCTATTTCTTGTCGACTTTCTTATATTGACTCAGGTCTCTGGTTCCGTTCTTCCCCAATAGAGGAGACACTCTCTTTCTACCCACTCTATCGAAACCTTTCATAATTTTAAAGATCACTATTAACTCACACCTCAACCTATTTTTCGAAGAGTAGAGACCCAGGGCGAGATTCTCCCATATGGGGAGAAATCGTAAGGCTGGCGTCAAATCCGGGCGGGTTTGACGCTAGCCCCCCCCTTCCCGACCGGAAACCGATTCTGGTCCCCGCTTGCCAGAGTTAGCGCCGGCTGACGCGTCATATGACGTCAGCCGCGCATGCGCGGATTGGAAGACTCCAACCCGCGCATACGCGGATGACGTCATCGCGCATTTGCGCGAAACCCGCGCATGCGCGGGCCGGGATGCCCCTCAGCCGCCCCGCGAATGGATACTGCGGGGCAGCGGAAGGACAAAGAGTGCACGGGCATCGGGCCCGTTGCCCGCGATCGGTGCCCACCGATCGCGGGCCCATGGCACCCTTGGCACGGCCGTGGTACTGCCGTGCCAATCGGTGCCATGGTTTTAGAAATCGAGAGTTTACGGCCGTTTTTACGAACGGCCAGACCAGGTGTGTTTGCCGTTCGTAAAAACAGCCGTAAAGGGCTGGGAACTCGGCCCATCGATCAGCTGAGAATCGCTGCCGGCCATAAAAAAACGGCGGCAGCGATTCGTATCGGGAGTCGGGCGTGGGGGGGGGGGGGGGGGGGGGAGAATAGCGGGAGGGCGTCGGGACAGCGTGGCCGTAAAATTTTACGAGCCACGCTATTCTCCGCACCGTCGGGAGTGCGGAGAATCTCGCCCCCAGTCTATCAATCTGTGTATGCATGTGTGTTTGAATGTGTGTGAGAGTAGGTGAGGGTGTGTGAGTGTGAGTTTGTGACTGAGTGTGTGCATTTGTGAATGTGCACGTGTGTTAGGTTGAGAGTGTTTGTGTACATGAGTCTGTGCGTTTGAGTGTGTTGAAATGTGAGTCTGTTGGAGTGTGTGTGCATGTTGGAGTATGAGTGTGTTGGAGTGTGTTTGAATATGAGTGTGTTGGAATGTGAGTGTGTGGAATGTGTTGGAATGTGGTGGAATGCGCGTGGGTTGGAGTGTTTTAGAATGAGAGTATGTTGGAATGTGAGTGTGTTGGAGTGTTTTGGAATGTGACTATGTTGGAATATGTTGGAGTGTGTCTGTTGGAGTGTGTTTGTGGTGTGTGTTGGAGTGTGTTGTAGTGTAATTGTGTGTGATTTTGAGAGTGTTGGAGTGTGTGTGTGAGTGTGCATATGTGTGTGTGTTTATGTGTGTGTCTGTGTGTTTGAGTAGAATCTGGAGTGTGTTGGAGTGCGTTGGAATGTGAGTGTGTTGGAATGTGTTGTAATGTGAGCGTGTTGGAGTGTGTTGGAATGTGAGTGTGTTGGAATGTGTTGGAATGTGAGCGTGTTGGAGTGTGTTGGAATGTGAGTGTGTTGGAATCAGTTGGTGTTTGTTGGAATGTGTTGGAGTGTGTGAGTGAGATTTTGAGAGTGTGTTGGGGTATATCTTAATTTGTGAGTGAGTGTGTGTGTGCGTATTTGTGTGTATGCATGTGTGTTGGATGTGTGTGAGAGTTGGTGAGGGTGTGTTTGTGACTGAGTGTTTGTGTTTGTGAGTTTGTATGTGTGTTAGTTTGAGAGTGTTTGTGCGTTTGAGTGTGTGCCTTTGTGAGTCTGAGTGTGTATGTGCGTCAGTTTGTGAGTATGTGTATGTCAGTTTGTGAGTATGTGTGTGTGTGTGCGCGTTTGAGTGTGCTGGCGTGTGTGTGTCAGACTGTGTGTGAGTACAAGGGTGGCATGGTAGCATAGTGGTTAGCACTGTTTGCTCACAATGCCAGGGTCCCAGGTTCGATTCCCGGCTTGGGTCACTGTCTGTGCGGAATCTGCATGTTTTCCCTGTGTCTGGTGGGTTTGCTCCGGATGCTCCGGTTTCCTCCCACAAGTCCCAAAATACATGCGGTTATGTGAATTGGACATTCCAAATTCTCCCACAGTTCTCCCAAACAGGCGCTGGAATATGGCAACTAGGGGATTTTCACAGTAACTTCATTACAGTGTTAATGTAAGCCTACTTGTGATACTGATAAATATTATGATTATGTATGTGTTGGAATGTGTTTGAGTATTTGGAGAGGAATTTACAAGTGAATACATTTTTAAAGACTTACGAGAAAGCAGGAGACTGGAGATCCTCAGGCGGGTATGATCCTGAAATGAACAGGACTGGAAATTGAAGGGGTTGGGAAGGTGAGTTCTTTAGCAGAGGCTGCCCTCTGCTGGCTATCTGCACAATCAACAAAACTGTGCATGCTTAAAATCAGGAACAGAAATTGCTGAAGGGACGCAGCAGGTTAGAGAAAGAGAGTCAATTGACAAACATCTCTGATTCAACACATTAACTGGCTCCTGTTTTCATGATGTTCAGTGCACGTGTGAAAAGAAGTGTGGCCACCTGTAAGTGTAGACAACCCCAGGGTGTTGGACAGAATACTGCACATAGTGTATTGTTTGTAGATACAGTACTGTATACTATGGGCTGCCCATAGGGCTAGCTTATGGCACACTGGGATCAGTGACAAGTCTGGGTTAGCAGTGGTTTCTAGATTTGCTGATTATAAGGTAAGTGATATTGAACACATCCGATGCCACAAGTCCCATTATCCTCCTTCTTCAAGTGTTAGTATACAAAATTACGTAGGCCACTGGGTAAGGTTTCTGTAATTTTTTTATTTTGTTGGTGACTTAACAAACAGCATCAACTGGCCGAGTTCGGATTGGGAGCATTTTACTATCTGGGCCTTTAGTGTTCTGCCTTTGTGTGTGTATATTTGAATAGATGATTGCTGTGAAGTGGACCTGGGGCAGTAACGGGAATGTGCTGCAACTGATATTGGAGCTTGCCACTTTCCAGTGAAGCATTCACTGATAAAGATGATGCTTCACCAACACTGACTCTTGTCAGGGTGATCATAATAACACCAGTCATCATTAGATCATCAACCCTCAACTCTCCCCCTCCTCATTACAATACAACTCTTCCCTCCCCATCACTCCTCCCACCCCTCCCTCTCCTTCCTCCCTCCCCTTCCTCCCTCCCCTTCCTCACACTTCTCCCTCCACACTCCTCCCCACACATCCTTCCATTCCTCCGCCTCCACTTTTGCATCAGTCTTTCTGCTCTTCCTCAATCCCATTCTCTCTCCCTCGCCCATCACTGGTCCCCCTATCCCCCATATCTTCCCATGCCTTACTCCGTCCTCAACCTCCGTCACTTCTCATCCTCCATTGCAACACCTTCCTCCGTCAACTCTTCCCTCACACTCCCTGCATCACTCCTCTCTTACCGTCTTTTATCAATTCTCCCTCCAGCGACCCACCACTCCTGCCTCTTCCTCCTGCCATCACTCTTCCCTCTCCTTCATCCCCTACCCTCGACCCCTCCCCTTCCTCCATCACTACTTCCTACTTGCTTTACCTGACCGACAATGGGTTGGCCCCATTGTCAAAATCAGGCTCTACTCCCCTTTGATTTTCTTCATTCACGAAATGTGGGCGTCGCTGGCTAGGCCAGCATTTATTTCACTCGATGGCCTGTGGGTGGGCAGCAGTTACTGGGCCTAATTTTGTTTGGGCTGAAGAGATGCTTGGCCTGTGGGTGCCATTGCTGTCCCCTTGGCGCTTGGTGCCACTGGCCTCTTTCTGCTGAGCATTGTACGGCTGTGTGGGTAGTTTTCCCTCTTGTGCGTTGCCCAAAGCTGGGGTTGGATCAGGTTTTTGGACCTGTTTAGTGCTGTCCTTGGGCCGAGAAGGGCTGGTAGTGCTGGGGGGTCTGTTTCTCCCAGCCCGCTTCTGGCCCGGCAATTTCCGCTCACTGACTTGGCCTCCACGGGGCTCGCCGGGTTTCAGCAAGTTGGCCATGTAGATTTTGCCATGAGTGCCCGTGCGCCATGTCTGCAATGTGGAGTCATACTTCTGGTGGGCGAAGAGAGCGGACTTCGCCATGAGGGCACTCTCCCCTATGTCAGACTTTTTGTTCATCCACTGGACCTGGTAGATCTTGCTGAAGTTATCTGGGTGACCCGACATCTGAGCCATATCTAGCAACGTCTGGCCTTCATTGTTGACATCGTTCACCTCTGCTCCGTGAAGTATCAGCTGGTCGATGCACTCAGACTTGCCCATGATCACAGCCATGTGGAGAGCAGTGTGCCCATCTCTTGTTTTAGTGTTCGGATTGGCACCTGGAAACAGACATCGGAACAGATGAATAAATGAGTTAGAACCGAGGAACAGGACAAGTTAATTTAACCCCTTGAATCATTTCCCAGTAATTCATTGACTGGCCGACACCGCAATCCCAGTGACCCACCTATTCACCATATTCTTTGATTACCGTATCCAACAAACATTGATCAATTTTAGTTGGAAGAACAACAGCAGAGGTTTCAGAGCACAGGCCCAAAGTGGCATTGCTAAAATGAATAAAAGAAAGTTTGGAATCGAGAGGTTAAGATGGTATCAACTAGATAGTACTACTATGGCACCATGACAGACGGCAGTATATACCCAGTGTATAACTGGCTACACACACTGCATTCACACTGGTAGCTATTTTACCATCGTGATGAAATATTTAACAAAAAAGTGAGATGAAGTATAATACCATCCATCTTTGGATGCTACCGACATTGGGTGATTGTATTTTTATTTTATTCTTTCATGGGATGTGGGCATCTCTCACTGGGCCAGCATTTGTTGCCTATCTCAAATTGCCCTTGAACTGAGTAGTTTGCTAGGCCATTATAGAGGGGCAGGTAAGAGTCAACCACATTGCTGTGGATCTGAAGTCACATATAGGCATGGTAAGGATGACAGATTTCCTTCCCCAACAGACATTAGTGAACCAGAGGGGTTTTTACAACAATCAATTATATTTCAATGGCACCATTATAGGGACTAGCTTTCAACTTTATTTAATTAAAAAAATAAATTTCACCCAGTGCTATGGTTGGATTTGAACGCAGTGCCTCCTGAGCATTAGCCAGGACCACAGGATGACTCGTGGCATGCCATTACCACCATCATCCTCAGTGGGTGTTCTGATGCCCACCTCTGAATGAACTCCAACAGGATTCTACCTGATCCGCGAGTGTTTGATGGAACAGTGAAGAGGGGGTTTTACTCTGTATTTGACAGGTGCTCTCCCTGGCCCGGGACCACATCAAAGGACTCACCAGTTACTGAGTTCTTACCATTCATCAGAAGAAAGTTGAGCATATCAATGTGACCCCTGTGAGCAGCAATGAAGAGCGCAACAAAAGCACGTTCTGCGATCCAAGCCTTTTTCTGCTTGATATTCATATACCTCGAGTTTGCAGTAGAATACTCAGAGTCCATGGTTACGCCTAGAGACATTAACTGCAAGTCAACAAAAAACGTCAACAAAATCAGGCTCCACTCCCCCTTTTTTTTTTCTTCATTCACGGCATGTGGGCGTCGCTGGCTAGGCCAGCATTTATTCACCAGCCCTAGCTGCCCTCGAGAAGGTGGTGGTGAGCGACTTTCTTGAGCAGCTGCAGTCCATAGGATGGTATAGGTGCACCCCCAGTGCTGTTAGGGAGGGAGTTCCAAATGGCCCAGCGACAGTAAAGGAACGGCCAATATTTTTCCAACTTGGGATAATGTAAGGGGTGTTTTGGGGCTGATGGGGTTCCAATGCAACGTGCTGCCTTTTAAAGTTGTTGACCCAAGTTCACTTCATATACTTAAGCAGAAACTCGAAGTTCACACTCCCTTGCAGTGCTGCGGGAGAGCTGCATTGCTGCATGTCTGTGTTTCAAATGAGCCATTAAGTTGCGTCCGGGTCTGCCCTCTGATGGGAGTGTGAAAGATCCTATGCACTATGTGAAAGAAGAGCTGGCCAATATTTATCCCACACCCTATTTAGACAGATTGTCCGTCGATATCAATCTGCTGTTTGTGGGATTTTGCTGTGGGAAAATTGGCTGCCATGTTTTCCACATTGCACCAGTGACTCCACTTCTACTGCATTGTACTTAATTGGTTGCAAAGGGCTTTGGAACATCCTGAGATGTTTAATAAAGATGCGACAGACATGCAAAGTCTCTCGCTGGATTGTGGGGGTGGGGTTTTGGGGAGGGTTTTGGGGAGGGGTTGCTGCAGAACACCCAAGTCTCAACAACATGATAAAGTCATTCTCAATTAAGGATGATGAGATTCAAGCCCCAAATGTACAGATAGTAATTTCCACGTCATGCCATTTCAATAAACGGACTGATCATGACACTGGCTGCTTATAGAGGCAAAATCCAATTACTCCTGCCAACAATGCACATCAGCTGAGGGGAGAAGCAGCTTGACTGGTGATAAACACTACACTCCGCGAGGAACTACCTTTGAAATAGGATGAAAGCAATTGGTGAACACCCGATTAGTAGACATGGGGCGCGATTCAACGGAAACATTTCTAAGTGTGGTAAGCGAGGGGTGATGCGCTATCAATTACGACGAGACGAGAGTAGAGTGTAATCGAGGCTTTATTACGCAGAGATGTGTAGCCTCCTGCAGCTGCTGACGAAATGGCTGCAGCTCGGTGAGCACACACATTTATACTCTGCCTACTGGGCAGAGCCAGCAGTCAGGGATCTACCCCCGTACCTGTAGTACAGGAGCCTTACCGTAATACACTTTATATACAATATATACAATACAACAGTGGTGACTACCACATTCACCCCCTGTTAAAAAAGAGTCCAGCGGGGGTGGTGAAGGCTATTTACACAACCAGCTGTTTAACATTTTAAGGAAAGTTTACAAATTCAGACGATCGGGCGCCTTGATCATTGTGAGCAGCGCAGTCCCGGTGGCGATGCAGGCTTCAGTTCGGGCACCGGTAACTCCGGGAGCGTGTTGACCTCATCTTCATCCCCGGGTGGGACCAAAGGGAGGACGGATCGTCCTGGAGCGGGGGCTGTGGTGGGGTGCGCTGGGGGATGGGGGGGGGGGACCCAGCTGGCGGCAGGTCCCTGAGGGAGACTGTGTCTTGGCGGCCGTCGGGGCACGCCACGTAGGCGTACTGCAGGTTCGCGTGAAGTAGCTGTACCCTCTCAACCAACGGGTCTGCCTTGTGTAGCCGCACGTGCTTTTGGAGGAGAACAGGTTCTGGAGCTGCCAGCCATGTTGGGAGCGAAACCCCGGAGGTGGACTTCCTGGGGAAGGCAAAGAGACGTTCATGGGGAGTCTCGTTGGTCGCGGTGCACAGGAGCGACTGAATGGAGTGAAGGGCATCGGGGATCACCTCTTGCCAGCGGGAGGCCGGGAGATTTCTGGACCGTAGGGCCAGCTGGACGGCCTTCCAGACCGTCCCATTCTCCCACTCCACCTGCCCGTTTCCCCGGGGGTTGTAGCTGGTCGTCCTGCTCGAGGCAATGCCCCTGTTGAGCAAGTACTGGCGCAGCTCATCGCTCATAAATGAGGATCCCCAGTCGCTGTGGACGTAGGTGGGGAAACTAAACAGAGCGAAGATGGTGTTAAAGTCTTTGATGATGCTAAGGCGTTCAAAGGGGAGGGAGGCCTTCACCAGGTGTGCTCGGTCTGACCGGTAGAAGTGCGGTTTACACTCCGCACAGACCTGGCCGTTAGAAGTGCGGTTTACATGCAGACCTGGCAGTCTCTGGTGGTAGCCCTGACTTCCTCGATGGAGTAGGGGAGATTGCGGGCCTTTATGAAGTGAAAAAAATGGGTGACCCCTGGGTGGAAGAGGTCGTCGTGCAGGGTCCGGTGTCGGTCCACTTATGCGCTGGCACATGTACCTCGGGATGGGGCATCGGGGGGCTTGTTGAGCTTACCGGGTCGATACAAAATCTTGTAATTGAAGGAGAGCTCGATCCTCCACCTCAAGATCTTATCATTTTTGATCTTGCCCCGCTATGTGTTGTTGAACATGAAGGCAACCGATCGTTGGTCAGTGAGGAGGGTGAATCTCCTGCCGGCGAGGTAATGCCTCCAAAGCTTCTACTATGGCTTGGGCCTCCTTCTCGACGGAGGAGTGCCGAATTTCGAAGGCGTGGAGGATGCGTGAAAAGAATGCCACGGGCCTGCCTGCCTGGTTGAGGGTGGCGGCCAGAGCGACGTCTGATGCATCGCTCTCGACTTGGAAGGGGAGCGTCTCGTTGACCGCGTGCATCGTGGCCTTGGAAATGTCGGTCCTGATACGGTTGAAGGCCTGGTGAGCCTCGGCCGTCAGTGGAAAACGGTGGAGTGGATGAGTGGGCGGGCCTTGTCCACATAGTGCGGGACCCACTGGGCGTAGTACGAGAAGAATCCCAGGCATCGTTTGAGGGCCTTGGAAAAATGGGGAAGGGGGAGTTCCATGCGAGGGCGCAGGCGATCGGGGTCGGGCCCTAGAACCCCATTTTGAACCACATAGCCGAGGATGGCTAATTGGTTAGGGCTGAACACGCACTTCTCCTTGTTGTAGGTTAGGTTGAGGAGTTTGGCGGTGTGTAGGAATTTGGAAAGGTTAGCGCCGTGGTCCTGCTGGTCGTGGCCGCAGACCGTGACGTTATCCAGGTACGGGAAGGTGGCCCGCAATCCGTACCGGTCAACCATTCAGTCCATCTCCCATTGGAAGACCGAGACACCGTTAGTGACGCCAAAGGGAACCCTAAGGAAGTGGTAAAGCCGGCCGACCGCTTCAAAAGCGGTGTACTGGCGGTCCGCCTTGCGAATGGGGGGCTGGTGGTAGGCGGATTTTAGGTCCACCGTCGAGAAGACCCAGTACTGTGCAATCTGATTGACCATATCAGATATGCGTGGGAGGGGGTACGCGTCGAGCTGCGTGTACCGATTGATGGTCTGACTGTAGTTGACGACCATCCTGTTTTTCTCCCCGGTTTTAACAACTACCACTTGAGCTCTCCAGGGGCTGTTGCTGGCCTCGACAATACCTTCCCATGGCATGCTGCTGGACCTCAGACCTGACAAAGGTCCTGTCCTGGGCGCTGTACCGTCTGCTCCTGGTGGCGATGGGTTTGCAATCCGGGGTGAGATTCACAAACAGAAAGGGGTAGACCTTATGGGTCGTGAGACCGCAGACAGTAAAGGGTGTTAGGTGTCTGCCAAATTTTAGGGTTGGGCTCTGGAAGTTGCACTGGAAGTCCAGGCCGAGTAACAAGGCAGCGCAGAGGTTGGGGAGGACGTAGAGCTGGAAGCCGCTGAACTCTACGCCCTGGATGGTGAGGGTAGCGGTGCAGTAACCCCGGATCGCCACGAAGTGGGATCCAGAGCCAGGGAGATTCACTGGTTCATGAGGTACCGTGAGGGAGCAGCGCCTTACCATATCGGGGTGGATGAAGCTCTCAGTGCTCCCGGAGTCCAGAAGGCATGATGTCTCGTGCCCCTCGACCTTCACTGTCGACGACGCGGTCGCGAGGTTGTGCGGTCGGGACTGGTCGATGGTGATGGAGTCGAGACGCGGCTGATAGGCGGCGGTTGCAGGCGATGAGCGGCCAGATGAGGTGCCCAACGAGCAGGGGTCCTGAGGCGGGGAAGATGGCGGCGCCCACGGGGCGCACGTGACGGGCGGCGTTAAAGATGGCGGCACCCACGGGCCGCATGTGTCCTGAGGGAGGCAAGATGGCGGCACTCACGGGCCGCATGTGTTATGAGGCGAGCACGATGGCGAGCAAGATGGCAGCGCTGCCAGGGATGTTTTATCTGTCTGCAGTAGTAGCACTTGGGTCCCCCGGGGTTGGTTGGCTGCCAAGCGACGCAGGCCTGGGGTTGGCTGGGGGCGGCCGCTGGTGGGGTCCACGATGGGGTGTTCGCTGGGGGGGGGGGGGGGGTCCACGATGCCTAGGAGGGGTGGGCCATGCGGTCAGTGGCATACGCCTGAACATTGCGGGAGGCGACCATGAGTGAGATCGCTAGTTTCTTGGTCGCCGCAAGGCCGAGGGTAGCCCCTTCTAAGAGGCCCTGGCGGATGTACGCTGATCCTATGACCGTAACGAAAGCGTCCCTAATCAGGAGTTCAGAATGTTCAATGGCCGAAACGGCCTGGCAATCGCAGTCTCTCGCGAGGGCGTGTAGGGCACGCCAGAAACCTTCCACAGACTCACCGGGGAGTTGATGCTGCATAAACAGGAGGTGCCTGGCATAGATTTTGTTGGTCTGCTGAGCGTAGTTCTCCTTCAGTATGGCCATGGCCTCAGCGTAGGTAGGTGCGTCCCGGATGAGGGGAAAGATATCGTAGCTCAGCCGCGTGTAAATTATCTGGAGCTTCTGTGCCTCTGAGGGTGGTTCTGTCACAGATCTGATGTAGGCTTCGAAGCAAACTACCCAATGTGCGAAGGCCAACTTGGCGTTGCCTGCTTGAGGGTGCAGCTGCAGGCGATCAGTTTGATGCGGAGATCCATCGTTGTAAAATCTCGGCGTAATAAAGTGATGCACTATCAATTACGACGAGACGAGAGTACAGAGTAATCGAGGCTTTATTACACAGAGATGTGTAGCCTCCCGCAGCTGCTGCCGAAATGGCTGTAGCTCGGAGAGCACATACATTTATACTCCGCCTACTGGGCGGAGCCAGCAGGCAGGGATCTATCCTGTATCTGAGGTACAGGGATCTTACCGTAATACACCTTATATACGATATACAATACAACAGTGGTGACTACCACAAGGGGGAATTCAGCGAGCTACCCGCCGCTCAGCCCAGAGAGGCCGGCAACGCAATTCAATGTTAATAGGTGGGCCTCTCGTCGCAAATGAAGGCTCGCCAGCTGATTCACCGGGAACCCGCTCGCCAGCTCCCCGCTAACTAAATTGAGCAGCACTTAAACAGCACTTGCTCAGCCAACCTCAGCCAGCTCGCAACAATGGCGTCAAGGGGATCCGCCCCAAGACCTGGAGGGGGGATGTCCTGT
The DNA here is from genome assembly GCF_902713615.1 of Scyliorhinus canicula. NCBI lineage: Eukaryota > Metazoa > Chordata > Chondrichthyes > Carcharhiniformes > Scyliorhinidae > Scyliorhinus > Scyliorhinus canicula. The sequence continues at coordinate 132,460,465 of NC_052152.1, read as the reverse complement.
TCGCCTGAGCGTTCCAGAGGGTGAGCTACAAGGTAGTCAGTGCTGTCTGGGATGAGATGGCGGCAGCCGTAAGCTCGAAATGTATGACCAGGAGGACTGGCCCGCAATGCAGGAAGAAGGTCAATGACCTACACTGGGCAGCACGAGTGAGTAGACACCAACGGCCCAATTCCCCCAAGACCATTCTGCCCACACGTGAGCATCCACCGTACAACTCTCCATGTGAAGCCTAGTCCTCCGCCCATCCCCAACCCCGCCTTCACACCCCCTCTCTCACCACTGTGGCTAACGATGCCCTCTCTGTGTCTCCGCAGGAAAAGCTCTCACACAATCGCCGGGAGAGGGCCCAGACCGACGGTGGGGTGCCAGTCATAAGAATCCTCACCTCCTTCGTGGAGCGGGTCCTGGAGGTGACCGGGTTGACCAAGGACAGAGCTGTCACCCACACGGAGACTGGCGGAAGCCGCAGAGGTGAGGAACCACTGGGTTCCACCTGGAGGACCTGTCAAATGTGAGTTGTTTATTGCGTTACTGACTAACCCATCCCATCCACTGGATGTCCCATGTCCACATTCTCCCGCAGGTCCTCCAGCCGATGGTGCTGGCCCATCCCCAGGCTGCCCGCTTTCCTGACTCCAAGGAGAACACCTCAGAAGAGAGCTCCCACGATGCCACTGTGGTTGCGGCACAGCTGTCACCCCACCCAACACAAGTGCAGATACACACACCTCAGTGGGAAATGTTAGTGTACAGGCTTCTGAGGCACAATCTGGTGAGCACCGCACTGCTGATGATGTACATCAGGTGGAGGTAGGAACCCCCAGGTGAGACAGCAGTTGGAGAGCTGCTGGATCCCTGGACCCAGCTGGGTCCCAGCATGATGCTGAGCCTCTGGAAGTGGGTTACCCAGACCTGATGGAGACGTTAGGGAGCAGCCGGGACATTCAGAGGGAGATGTCAGCGTCACTCCAGCAGATCCATAGCAGCTTGGAGGAGTCCCAGAGGCTACGGGCGCAGGAGATGGTGCTAGCAATGAGTGGCATCGGTGCCAACATTGCCATGGTGGCGCCCGCAGTGTAGAGCCTGGTGCATGATGATGGCACCATGAGCAAAGGTGTTCAAGGCATCACGCAGTCGGTGACGGCCATGGCTGAGGATCTCGGCAGAATGTCCGACTCACTGGGGGATATCACCCAGCATCAAGCTGACCTTGATGAGCTTCTGCGGGACATGTCCCGCTCTCAGGTGGGAAAGGCCGAGTCACTGCAGAGCATATCCCAGTGACTGAAGAGCATCGCTGAGGGCGATGATACCATGGTGCAGACATTGCGGAGCCACCAGGGCTGGCAGAGCCAGGTGATTCAGGGCAGCCTCAGCTCGAATCAGCTGCCCCTCCGTCCCAAGGTGAACCTCAGGGCCCTAAGGAGGGGGTGCTGAGTTCCAGGCCGTACCCGCCCCGTGGAGTAGCAATGGTGGGCGCCAGCTCCTCAGAGTTCCAACCCTCTGATGAGGCTGCGTCGCACAGCCAGCAGACCCGGAGACAGTGGCACGGCTGTGTATGTGCCGCCAACAAGTGAGCCGGGCCCTCTGGCTCCAAAGCCCCCAGAGGACAGCCATTAGGGGCATCGAAGGCCACAGGCTGAGGTATGCAGCTTGCTGCCTCCACTTCTGATGTGCATCCTGGGGAAACACCAAGACAGAGTGGCAGAGCTAGGAAGGCCAAGCACAATGAGGATCACTGAGGGCACTGGGGGAGGGGGGAGGGGAATGGGGTGGGAGGATAGGTAGGGTGTGGGGGGGGGGGGGTAGTTGGGGGCTAGGAAGGCGGCACCATCGGGAATGGGGTACTGTATAGAACATTAAATATCTTTTTGCAAAACCATTATCGTGCCTCTGTCACTCTTCTGCAATTCGGGTTGACCACCTGACCCTTGAGCCATCTTTCCAGGCATCTCCCCCTCCCTGTGGTGTTCACCCACATTCCAGCCATGGGCATGTCCCCAGAGCTGTGTCCCATCCCCTGGGTGTTCGGATGTTGCGTGTGTGGTGTTGCCTCCTGCAGTGTTCTGGCCCAGTGTCCAGGCATCAAGGTGCTACAGGGATGCTGGGAAATGACTCCCACATGCTACATGGCCCACCCACCCACAGCAGTTCACTCGGCAAAAGTGCTCACTTAACCACGATTGTCAATTCTCTATTAGCAATAGCCTTCAGCTGCGCTGAAGAGGCTTCAGCAGTCGGTGGAGGTTATGGGTGGTTGTTGGGGGAGACAGGCAGGGACAAGGGTTGCCCCCGGAACAGGTACACACGGTCCAGGGGTTGGCATGGTGGTGCCCCAGCGTTCCCTACCCCCACCCCATGGCAGCCCACCCCTGCAGAGGGTCCCACACCCCCAGCTGAGATTCACCCCCCAGACCCTGCCGAGCGCTGGGATGGCAATCCCTGCGCATCTGGACTCTTTGCCTGTGAGCAAAGATGGCTACTCACCTCCTCGGCTCCCCGCAGAAGCCCTTCCACCAGCTCACATTTCTCAAAAGGGGTACTAATCAGCACCCGCATGACCACTGGGGTGGCCGCTGAATGACAGGAGGCCTTTGGATATGGGGTCGCTCTCATTGATTGTATGGGAATGGGGCTACGGTGAGAGCCCGATTTTGCATACGGGAGCGGGCCGGTTGCATCGCAAACAGTTTGGCGCTCGGCGCGGATTTCATTTTTGGCCTCTCCCGCTATTCACCAGCCTCATTGTGCTTGAGCAAGAGTGTGACGAGGCCGGAGAATCGTGCCCATGGAGAACGGGAAGTAAGAGACTGCCAGCTCAGTCGAAAGGAGGAAATTCAGGACGCTGGGCCATTGAAGGACCACGCCGGTTTTGTGGTAGTATGACTAGGGGTATTACGGTACCTGGAAGTGTGAGCTGCCATTGGTGCAGAGGGCTCGCTGCCCATTGGCCTCGGTATCGTGTGCCTCTCAGCCCGATTGGCTTAGAGGAAGGTAGCTCCGCCTACGAGGCGGGGTACAAGAACCCGTGTTCCCCGCAGCCAGCCATTCTTCTGCACGTTTGCTGCCGGGTTCACTTCTTGCTAATTAAAGCCTTTCATTCGGACTTCATCTACGTTTCGTGTCCATTGATTGTGCATCAATTTAATTAGCAAGATTTTAAAGGATGGAGCTTCGCATCAAGCTGGAGTGTCTTCGACTCAGCCCGCACGCAGCAAATGCAACAGCAGCATTTAAGCATTGGCTGGCTTGCTTCAATAGTTACCTGAGCACAGCCGAAAACGTCCCGACGAGGGAACAGAAATTGCGCATCCTCCGCTCGTGTGTTGGCACCACCGTGTACACACTCAGACATGACAGACTACGGCATGGATATGGACTTACTTAAAGGACATTTCATACGGCCGGTGAACCAAGTCTATGCTCGGCACTTACTAGCCACGAGGCAGCAGATACCTGGTGAGTCTCTGGACAAATTTTACCGTGCCCTCCTCGTGCTGGGGAGGAACTGCGGCTGCCCACAGGTGTCTACTGCTGAGCATACCGAACTTCTGATCCGAGACGTCTTCGTTGCAGGTATGCAGTCCTCGCAGATACGCCAAAGACTGTTGGAGAAAGAGACTTTAAGACTCGCCTCCTCCCTAGACGTTGCAAATCGTAACGCTCGCGCGTACGCCCCCGACTGGGCGGCGGCCCCCTCACGAACGCCTTCTTGTTTTTCCCAGGAAGTCTTCCTCAGTGACCCCACTCCCGACCTGGCTGGCTACCCCCGGGTCCATCCTGCTCCGGAAACACGTGCGGGTGCACAAGTCGGACCCGTTGGTCGAAAGAGTCCAGCTACTCCACGCGAACCCGCAGTACGTGTATGTGGAGTATCCTGACGGCCGACAGGACATGGTCTCCCTATGGGACCTGGCGCCAGCAGGATCCCGCCCCCCCACCCCCCCCCCCCCCCCCCCCCAACCGGCCCCACCGACATCTTTACACGCGCTGCCTAGTGGACAGGACGACCCTCCCCCGGCCTGGCCCCCGCTAGCTCCAACTAGGAGTACGGACACAACTGCAAGAATAGGATCATCGCTCCCGGAGTCACAGACGACCACCACTCCAACATCGTCGGCACAGCTCCGCAGGTCGCACAGGATGTCCAAGGCACCCGATCGGCTGATCAAATCCATGTGAACTGTTGATGGACTCTTGTTTTTGCTTGTTCTCTATTTTTTTTCTCATTCCGCAAACTGTACATAGTTACTGTATTTTGTAAATAGTTGCGGGCCAGCGGGCAGCCATCAGTGAAATGGTATAATCCAACATCTCTAGTCATACTACCAGTCTCTCACATACTCATGGGACACACCCCCCCTCCATGTCCGCATTCCCCGTAACACCCCCCCCCCCCTCCCCCTTGGTTCCTTTCTCAACAGGGGGTGAATGTGGTAGTATGACTAGGGGCTTTACGGTACCTGGGAGTGTGAGCTGCCATTGGTGCAGAGGACTCGCTGCACATTGGCCCAGGTATCGTGTGCCTCTCAGCCCGATTGGCTAAGAGGAAGGTAGCTCCGCCTACGAGGCGGGGTATAAGAACCCGTGTTCCCCGGTAGCCAGCCATTCTTCTGTATGTCTGCTGCCGGGTTCACTTCTTGCTAATTAAAGCCTTTCGTTCAGACTTCATCTACGTTTCATGTCCATTGATTGTGCGTCAGGTCTGAAACAGTTATAATTCGCCTCCTATCATGGAGAGCATTAGCTCCTTGCAGACGGGGAAGGCGCCGGGACCAGACGGATTCCCGGCGGACTTCTACAAAAAATTTGCGACAGCGTTGGCCCCGCACCTGCGGGAGATGTTCACAGACTCGCTAGCTAGGGGCACACTGCCACCCACGTTAGCACAGGCCTCAATCTCGCTGATACCCAAGAAAGACAAAGACCCAACGGAATGTGGGTCATACAGACCCATATCTCTGCTGAACGCAGACGCCAAAATACTGGCCAAAATCCTAGCCAAAAGGCTAGAAGACTGTGTACCTGAGGTGGTCACAGAGGACCAGACGGGCTTCGTCAAAGGTAGACAGCTTACCTCGAACATCAGGCGCCTGCTGAACGTGATAATGACCCCCTCCGGGGAGAGAACACAAGAGGTGATCGTCCCCCTGGACGCAGAAAAGGCCTTCGACAGAGTCGAATGGAAATACCTCATAGAGGTACTGGAGCGGTTCAGGCTTGGAACAGGGTTCACCGCTTGGGTAAAGCTCCTATACAACGCTCCCATGGCGAGTGTATGGACCAACAATACCAACTCCCAATACTTCCAGCTGCACAGGGGCACCAGACAAGGATGCCCACTGTCCCCGCTGCTGTTCGCACTAGCAATCGAATCGCTAGCAATTGCACTCAGGGCAGCAAAAAATTGGAGGGGGATCCGAAGGGGAGGCAGAGAGCACAGAGTCTCACTCTATGCAGATGATCTGCTCCTCTATATCTTGGACCCACAAAGCAGCATGGACGGAATCATCGCGCTCCTGAAAGAGTTTGGAGCCTTCTCGGGCTACAAACTCAACATGAGCAAAAGTGAGATCTTCCCAGTACACCCGCAAGGGGGGGGGGGGGGGGGGGGGGAACCACTAAAGGGGCTGCCGTTTAAACAAGCCCGACATAAATTCCGCTACCTGGGGATCCAAATAGCCCATGACTGGAAAGGGATCCACAAATGGAACCTCACCAGTCTGACGGAGGAAGTTAAAAAGGACCTGCAAAGATGGAACACACTCCCACTCTCCCTCGCGGGGAGAGTCTAGACGATCAAAATGAACGTACTGCCCAGGTTCCTCTTCCTGTTTAGATCCATTCCGATCTACATCCCCAAGGCCTTTTTCAAAGCGCTGGACAAACTTATCATGGCGTTCGTATGGGGGGGGTAAAAATGCTAGGATCCCAAAGGAGGTCCTACAAAAAACAAAAACCAGGGGGGGGCTAGCCCTCCCGAATCTACAATTCTACCACTGGGCGGCAACAGCCGAGCGAGTAAGGGGATGGATCCAGGAGCCAGAAGCCGAGTGGGTGCGTGCGGAGGAGGCCTCCTGCATGGGAACCTCCGTCCGGGCCCTCGCCACGGCAGCACTCCCATCCCCACCCAAAAAACACTCCAGCAGCCCAGTGGTGACAGCCACCCTCCAATCCTGGAACCAACTGCGGCAGCAATTTGACCTGTACAAAATGTCGGGCAAGGCTCCTATCTGCAACAACCATAGGTTCAAACCAGCACTGACTGACGCCACCTTCAAAAGGTGGAGGCAGGACGGGGGGACACTGACAGTCAGGGACCTATACACAGACGACAGGATCGCAACACTGGACGAACTGACAGAGAAATTTCAGCTAGCTGGGGGGAACGAGCTACGGTACCTGCAGCTCAAAAACTTCCTACGAAAGGAGACAAGGACGTACCCACAACCGCCACGACAGACACTACTGGAAGACCTACTGGACGCAAGTATCCTAGAGAAAGGGAACTGTAGTGACATGTATGACTGACTGGTAGATAGGGACGACACCGTACTGGACGCAACAAGAAGGAAATGGGAGGACGACCTGGGGATGGAGATAGGGTGGGGACTCTGGAGCGAAGCACTGCATAGGGTCAACTCCACCTCCACGTGCGCAAGGCTCAGCCTGACGCAACTAAAAGTGGTACATAGAGCCCACTTAACGAGAAACCGTATGAGTAGGTTCTTCCCGGAGGTGGAGGACAGATGTGAGCGGTGCCAAAGAGGCCCGGCCAACCACGCCCACATGTTCTGGTCTTGCCCCAGACTTGTGGAGTACTGGACAGCCTTCTTCGAGGCTATGTCCAAAGTGGTTGAGGTGAGGGTGGAGCCATGCCCGATAGTGGCGGTCTTCGGGGTTTCAGACCAGCCAGATCTATTCCTGGGGAGGAGGGCGGACGCCCTTGCCTTTGCCTCCCTGATCGCCCGCCGTAGAATCCTGTTTGGCTGGCGGTCAGCAGCACCGCCCAGAGCTGCAGACTGGCTGTCCGACCTCTCGGAATCTCTCCAAATGGAGAAAATCAAATTCGCCATCCGAGGGTCGGACGACGGCTTCCACAGAACGTGGGAGCCATTCATGCAACTGTTCCGGGACCTGTTTGTGGCCAACGTACAAGAGGAAGAATAGTCGGGTGGCCAAGAATCAGGGGAAAATGGACGGGAATCGGGGGAAGGTAGCCGGGGGGAGGGGGGGGGGGGGGGTTACGGGCTCGTTATGGGGGTTTGATGGCAAGCCAAGGCCCAAAACCAAACTATAAATAAATGCCTATAAACATGTGCCTCGGCCATATTGGGGAATGTAAAATATGTATGCTGGCTAAAGGGGGCGGCCACAATTGTTGTTATGAAGATGCTTACCTGTAAATATTCATGTTAAATTTTTGTGTTTTCTTTTTTTTTCTCTCTAATAATTTGTAATTTGTCATATATAAAATATGAAAACTCAATAAAAAACATTTATAAAAAAAAAAAAATTCGCCTCCTGAAAGGGCTTATGGGGACAAGTGGAAATTACATGGGTGTGTTTGATGGGGACAGTGTTTAAGGAGCTGTACTCTGTATCTAACCCTGTGCTGTACCTGTCCTGGGAGTGTTTGATAGGGACAGTGTAGAGGGAGCTTTACTCTGTATCTAACCCTGTGCTGTACCTGTCTTGGGAGTGTTTGATGGGGACAGTGTAGAGGGAGTTTTATGGCCAGCGTGGGTCCTAAATGTCGGCCGGTTGGTAAAAGTTGGTCCTGGAAAAGAAAGTTTGACAAATACTAGTGTAGAGGGAACTTTACTCTGTATCTAACACAATGTTGTCCCTGTCCTGGGAGTGTTTGACATGGGCACTATAGAGGGAGGTTTACTCTATATCTAACCCTAGTCCAGGGGATGTTTAATGGAGACAGTAAAGAGGGAGCTTTACTCTGCAACTGATCCCATCCTGTACTTGTCCTGGAAGTGTTTGATGGGGACAGTGTAGAGGGAGGTTGGCTCTGTATCTATCCCCGTGATGTACCTGTCCTGGGAGTTTTTGATATGGGTGGTGTAGAAGGAGGTTTACTCTGTATCTAACTCCTTGCTGCACCTGCCCTGGGAGTGCTTGATGGGGACAAGAGACAGGGAGCTTCACTGTGTACCTAATCCCATCCTGTACCTGTTCTTAGAGTATTTGATGGGAACAGTATAGAGGGAGCTTTGCTCTGTATCGAACCCCGTGCCGTACCAGTCCTGTGAGTGATTGAAGGGCCAGTGCAGTGGGAGCTTTGTGTGCTGTAATTGTCCTGGGAGTGTTTGAAATTAGTGGTGTAGGAGGTGGTTTATCTGTATCTGGCACTGTAGAGGGTGCTAAACTGTGTATCTAGCCTTTGCTGTACCTCCCGTGGGAATGTTTGATGGAGACAATGTGGGGGAACTTTATTCTGTATCTATCCCCGTGCTGTACCTGCCAGGGTGTATATGTTGGGAACAGTGTAGTGGGGGCTTTACTCTGTATCTAACCCCATGCTGTACCTGTTCTGAGAGTGTTTGATGTGGACAGTGTAGAGGGAGGTTTACTCTGTATCTAACCCCGTGCTGTACTTGGTCTGGGAGTGTTTAATGGGGACAGTGTAGAGGGAGCTTTACTCTGTATCTAACCCACGTTGTACCTGCCCTGGGTGTATATGTTGAGAACAATGTCAAAGGAGCTTTACTCTGTATCCGACCCCGTACTGTCCCTGTCCTGGGAATGTTCAATGGGGACAGTGTAGAGGGAGCTTTACTCTGTATCTGACCCCGTACTGTCCCTGTCCTGGGAGTGTTTAATGGGGATAGTGTAGAGGGAGCTTTACTCTGTATCTGACCCCGTACTGTCCCTGTCCTGGGAGTGTTTAATGGAGACAGTGTAGAGGGAGGTTTACTCTGTATCTGACCCCGTACTGTCCCTGTCCTGGGAGTGTTTAATGGGGACAGTGTGGAGGGAGCTTTACTCTGTACCTTCCCTGGGTGTATATGTTGAGAACAGTGTCAAGGGAGCTTTACTATCTATCAAACCATGTGCTGTATCTGTCCTGGGAGTTTTTGATGATATTCTCTATAATTCAGTATTTGGCAGTGATACCTCTGTAATGTCACCATGTGCAGCAGCATTCAGCAGATCCTGCCAGCCATCTTGAAACCAGGTTTTCATTCTTATTGTTGGATTTGCAATGATACCATTGTATCTTAGGGTAACATTATCCGGCATTTCTCCTGTGGAAAACAAGCACAGCGCCATCAGCATTACAACTCAGTAACTACAACACCGAACGCAAACCATTCAAACACCAACAGGAAGTGACGGCCTAGAACCAGGACTCCACTATGAAGCACAAAGCCTAGACCGGGGTGGGCAAACTACGGCCCACGGGCCACATGCGGCCCGACAAAGGTTTTTATGCGGCCCGCCAATGAGGTGCCCGGAATCATTTTTTTTTTTTAAATTTAGATTACCCAATTATTTTTTCCAATTAAGGGGCAATTTAGCATGGCCAATCCACCTACTCTGCACATTTCTGGGTTGTGGGGGTGAAACCCAGGCAGACACAGGGAGAATGTGCAAACTCCACACGGACAGTGACCCAGAGCCGGGATCGAACCTGGGACCTCAGCGCCGTGAGGCGGTTGTGCTAACCACTAGGCCACCGTGCTGCCCTTAGGTGCCCGGAATCATAACCGGCATTTTTGAAAAGCTGCCGGGGAAAAGCCGCTGAAGTAAATGCGCTTATTCAATAAGCGCATTTACTTCAGCGGCTTTTCAAAAATGCCGGTTATGATTCCGGGCACCTCATTGGCGGGCCGCATAAAAACGTGCGTAGTGGGGTGGATGAGTGGGGCTGTCTCATTGGTCGGTTTAGTTGGGTGTGCGACCAATAGGAGTCCAGGTTACAAACAATAAGCCTTATTATTGTTTGTAACCTGGATTCCTATTAGTCGCACACCCAACTAAACCGACCAATAAGGCAGCCCCACTCATCCACCCCACTATGCGTGTTTTTATCGTTGACTCGGCCAGGCTGTGCTTCTGTCAGTGTTAAGGATCAGCACAAGCAACTTGACACCTGATTTCAACAAACTGGTAAATGACTGCAGTCAGATGCATCATTCTCATTGACATTGTTCTGTTACTTACTGAGTTACTTTGTTTTTCAAATAAATGTGCTTTTTTTTCTTTAAAGACCTTTTATTTTGGTTATTTAAAATATTAATTATTTTACTTAATATACTATGCGGCCCTTTAAAATTGTGAATTTCTGAATGTGGCCCTTGCACGGAAAAGTTTGCCCACCCCTGGCCTAGACTCACACTCTCACAAAGTACCACTGAATGCTGCATTAGGAGGTGCTGTCTTTCAGTTTCGATGTTAGCTGAATTTTTTTTAAAAGAGAGGAAAAAAAGAAAATACGAGCACGGGGAGGCCATTCGTCCCTTCGAGCCTGCTCCGCTATTCATTATGATCATGGCTGATCATCCAACTCAATGCCTAATACCGCTTTTCCCCATACCCTTTGATTCCCCCTTCCCCCTAAGTGCTATATCTAACTGCTTCTTGAAAACATGCAGTGTTTTGGCCTCAACTACTTCCTTTGGTAGCGAATTCCACAGGTCAACCATTTTCCCCTCATCTCTGTGCGCAGGGATGTTCAGATTAGGTGGGGTTGCAGGATTACAGGGATACGCCAGGAGAATGGGCCTGGGTAGGTACTCTTTCAGAGGTTCAGTGCAGACTCGGGCCAAATGGCCCCCTTCTGCACTGAGCAATTCTATGGTTCCCCTGTTCCTATTTCGTTTTGAGCACATTTGTCTCCAAAAACCTAGCATGCAAGTTGAGCAGGTAATTGGGAAGGCAAATGGAATGTTGGCCTTTATTTCAAAGGTAATGGAGTTTACAAATAGGGAAGTCTTGCTAAAACTATACAAAACACTAGTTAGACCACACGTGGAATACTGTGAACAGTTATGGTCCCTTTATCTAAGGAAAGCTATACTGGCATTGGAGGCCATCCAGAGAAGGTTCACTAGGTTGATCCCAGGTATTTTCTTATGAAGGGGGGTTGGGCCTGTACTCATTGGACATATAGGATTCTCAGGGGGCTTGACAGGGTAGATGCTGAGAGGTATTTTTCCCTTATGGGAGAGTGTAGGACCAGAGGGCACCATCTCAGGATAAGGGGTTGTCCGTTTCAAACTGAGATGAGGAGGAATTTCTTCTCTCAGATGGTATTACACCTGTGGAAGTCTTTACCCCAGAGGGATGTACAGGCTGGGTCACTAAGTATGTTCAAGGCTGGGATAGGCATATATTTAATCAGTAAGGGAATCAAGGGCTATGGGTATAAGGCAGGAAAGTGGAGTTGAGGATTATATCAGATCGGCCACAATCTCATTGAATAGCTGAGCAGACTCGATAGTCCGAGTGGCCTACTTCTGCTCAAATGCACTATGGTCTTATGGTCAGTTAGAAGGATACAGGACATGGGAATAAAAGCTAGTCAGCCAATAATCAGGAAACATCCAAAAGTTTACCATTCATATGCTACCTGCTCGCTTTCCAATTGGCTGGGTATGCAGGGAAGTACAAAGATGGACAGGTCAAGCAAACAATGGCGAGATGGCACGAGGCAGGAGGTCATGTGGTGAAACCTCCTGGTATATGTGCGTGGTGCTTGTCCTCTATGTCACGTGACCCCCCCCCCCCCCCCATTAAGTGGGCCGAACACTATAGCATGCAACTAGATTTTGCACCCCTACACCTGGCACCGCACACTGCATAGATAGGAATGTCGTTGTCCTGGCAACCAAGGGCCTTACCCTCATCCACGTAGTAGAGCCTTTGTAGGTAGGTGGGAATTCCGGTTAACAGCTCCAGCTGGGACTTCAACTCCTTTATCGTCATGTTCACACGACCCTTCTTCATTTGGAAGGACTCCTCTGTGTCCTTCAGATGTACATTCAGGAGGAAGGTCTTTTTACGCTGCATGGGCAGCTCGTCAGGTCGACTGTCAGGCCTCACTCTGCCCACCTGCTAACAAATGGATCCCCAGCTGGAGAGGCCACACACACCACAGCCTAGCTGGCCTTCAGAAAATTATTAATATATACATTAAAACAAAATATGATAAGGTATTTCATTAAAGTCATTAATTTCTAAATGGTTCATTGGCTAAAAGAAATTCTTTCACTGCCTGGGTTTGAGAATTTTCACTGCTTCCTGGCATCAGCTGGGGAATCACAATCAGAGCTTGTGTTTGACATCTCCCTGGAGACAGACTTTGCTCTTTGAGCACTAGGTATGGAGCCTCTCAGCCACCGTCAGCTCCATGGTATTTAAAGGACCTAAAGGCTGCATAGTCTGCTCTATCCCTGTGGCAAAAAACATGGTCCTAACTCCTATGATAAAAAAAAAAAATTCTCATTGGAAAAGTATGTGTGTACTCTCAGAGAGAGGTGTGTGTGTCTGTCCACGTGTGTTTGTCTCCACTTGTTCCTGTGTTTGTGCATGCGTGAGTCTCCCTTTGTGTGTACCTGTGTTTGTATATGTGTGTGTGTGTGTGTGTGTGTGTGTGTATACCTCTGTTGTTTCGACACCCTGGACTTGTGCGCGGTCATTTCCAACCCCCAGAGACACAACACATATGAATTAACCAATGATTCTTCCAAAAATTCCTAGTCTTTGGCCCTTGGCTGCCCAATATTTACAGTCACCAGGTTTTGAACACAATTACTGTTTATTTATAAAAATAACTATCATGAAATATGCAATAAATACAACTGAATAGTCAATACCTACTACCCCCTTTAACTGTCCCATCCTCTGCCCAAACACAGGAGACAGGGAAACACAGAGGGAGTGAAATGGGTGAAAATAATAAGGATGGTGGTCAAAAGATCTTTTCTTAAAATGGTGGTTCTTTGGCACACTTTCCTCACAGCATGCTGGCTGATTCAGGTCTCTGGTTTACAACTCGTAGTGGTCTTCTTTTCAGAATCATTCATTCAGGGTCCTTGCAGTTAACAAAAAGAATACAGTACTCACAGGCAGCAGGCTTCCTTCTGGAAAGACTGTTCAGTTCTTATCAGCTCAAAGTTTATATTCAGGCCTATATCTTTCTTGTTTTCAGCACATGGCTTGACTTCAGGCCTTTGCAGTCTCAAGAGAATGGCCACCAGACGTTCTGGAGAGAGAGTGAACCCCCACAGCAGCCTTCTGAAGTGGATTAGTTAGGTCTTTCTGGAGAGAGTTAGTTGGAACCCTCCATCCAGGCTGCAGAATCAAGAGTGAAATCAAACTGGAACCTTGTGACTCTGAAAACATTCCAGTGGGATAATGTCCAATCACCTGTTACCGGGCAGTGCACAGCCTTTTGGGCCCATTAATTGGCCACCAGCCAAATCAATCAAACCAAGTCATCGCTGACACCGGCCGGTCTGCCATCACCAGACAAAAACAGCACAGGCCCCTGGAATCTCCTGTTTTAATTAAAGGCGCAGGCCAATGCTTCCTTCTGTTTGCCTGGAAAATGCTGAGCCCAGCTATAATAAGCTGCCTTAAAGACACATGTCTATAAATCATCCATGGATCAAAAATGTAATGGCAAAAATAAAAGAAAGGAGAAGTAAGGAAATAAACAGGGAACATACAGGAAGGACCCCTACACTGAGCGTGTACTTATGTTTGGGTATCTGTGTTTGTTTATCTATCCGTGTGGCTTGTTACAATCCCAGTCAAGATCCCAACAGTGGTTAGGATACTGGAAAGAAACCCCATTATATAATTTTAGTTTTTTATGACTGTGAGGAAAGCATAACTCGGTCCAAGAGTGATTTAACAAATAAATAAGGATATGGTATATTGAACAAATTTTATTGCAAACACAGTATAAAATATCTTTAACATCACACCAGAGAATAAGTTACAATTGCTCTTTAAACACTGCGAATGAATGCAGTGGTGCAGTAACCTTTAACTACTATATTTATTTCCATGCAGACAACAACAAAAACTTCTCAGCTCTGAATCCACTGTTAAAATATATTTAGCAATCAGGAATACCATTTTACAGAGTTGTTCTTTGTGAAAAAGCGATCTTTTAACATTGCTTTACGGATAAGTGCATGTCTGTGAGTGTGTATGCATATGTCTGTGTGTATGTGTGTGCCTGTGAGTATCAGTGTGAGTGTCATGTGTACCACTGTGTGCATGTCTGTGTGTGTCTGAGTATGTGTATCAAAAGTGCATCTGTGTATGTGTATTTGTGTGTGAATATGCCTGTGTGTGTGTGTGCCTGAGTATTTGTCAGTGTGTGTCTCTGTGTGCATGTCTGTGTGAGTGTGCATGTGCCTGCTTGTGTTTGTTTCTGTGAGTGAGAATGTGCATATGTGCGTGAATGAGAATGTGCATGTCTGTATGTGTGTGTGTGTGAGAGTGCGTGTCTGTGTGTGTGAGAGAGAGTGCATGTCTGTGTGTGTGTGAGAGAGAGTGCATGTCTGTGTGTGTGTGAGAGTGCATGTCTGTGTGTGTGTGAGCGAGAGTGCGTGTCTGTGTGTGTGAGAGAGAGTGCGTGTCTGTGTGTGTGTCTGAGTGAGAATGTGCGTTCTGTGAGTGAGAGTGCGTGTCTGTGTGTGTGTGTGTGTGTGTGAGTGCGTGTCTGTGTGTGTGTGTGTGTGTGTGAGTGCGTGTCTGTGTGTGTGAGAGAGTGCGTGTCTGTGTGTGTGTGTGTGTGTGTGAGTGCGTGTCTGTGTGTGTGAGAGAGTGCGTGTCTGTGTGTGTGTGTGTGTGTGTGTGAGTGCGTGTCTGTGTGTGTGAGAGAGTGCGTGTCTGTGTGTGTGTGTGTGTGTGTGAGTGCGTGTCTGTGTGTGTGAGAGAGTGCGTGTCTGTGTGTGTGTGTGTGTGTGAGTGCGTGTCTGTGTGTGTGAGAGAGTGCGTGTCTGTGTGTGTGTGTGTGTGTGAGAGAGTGCGTGTCTGTGTGTGTGTGTGTGTGTGTGTGAGTGCGTGTCTGTGTGTGTGTGTGAGAGAGTGCGTGTCTGTGTGTGTGTGTGTGTGTGACTGCGTGTCTGTGTGTGTGAGAGAGTGCGTGTCTGTGTGTGTGTGTGTGTGTGTGAGTGCGTGTCTGTGTGTGTGTCTGAGTGAGAATGTGCGTTCTGTGAGTGAGAGTGCGTGTCTGTGTGTGTGTGTGTGTGTGTGAGTGCGTGTCTGTGTGTGTGTGTGTGTGTGTGTGTGTGAGTGCGTGTCTGTGTGTGTGAGAGAGTGCGTGTCTGTGTGTGTGTGTGTGTGTGAGTGCGTGTCTGTGTGTGTGAGAGAGTGCGTGTCTGTGTGTGTGTGTGTGTGTGTGAGTGCGTGTCTGTGTGTGTGAGAGAGTGCGTGTCTGTGTGTGTGTGTGTGAGTGCGTGTCTGTGTGTGTGAGAGAGTGTGTGTCTGTGTGTGTGTGTGTGTGTGAGTGCGTGTCTGTGTGTGTGAGAGAGTGCGTGTCTGTGTGTGTGTGTGTGTGTGAGAGAGAGTGCGTGTCTGTATGTGTGTGTGTGAGAGAGTGCATGTCTGTGTGTGTGTGAGCGAGAGTGCATGTCTGTGTGTGTGTCTGAGTGAGAATGTGCGTTCTGTGAGTGAGAGTGCGTGTCTGTGTGTGTGTGAGCGAGAGTGCATGTCTGTGTGTGTGTGAGCGAGAGTGAGTGTCTGTGTGTGTGTGTGCGTGTGTGTGTGTGTGTGTGAGAGTGCGTGTCTGTATGTGTGTGTGTGAGAGAGTGCATGTCTGTGTGTGTGTGAGCGAGAGTGCGTGTCTGTGTGTGTGTCTGAGTGAGAATGTGCGTTCTGTGAGTGAGAGTGCGTGTCTGTGTGTGTGTGTGTGTGAGTGCGTGTCTGTGTGTGTGTGTGAGTGAGAGTGCGTGTCTGTGTGTGTGTGTGTGAGTGAGAGTGCGTGTCTGTGTGTGTGTGTGTGTGAGTGCGTGTCTGTGTGTGTGTGTGAGTAAGAGTTCGTGTCTATGTGTGTGTGTGCGTGTGTGTGTGTGTGTGTGTGAGAGAGAGTGCGTGTCCGTGTGTGTGTCAGCGTGGATTTCAAAGGGCCCCCTCCCCTCCACCGACTGAAACACATATATTCTCAGTGTGGTCGATGAGTACTCCAGGTGCCCCTTCGCCATCCCATGCCCCGATATGACGTCTGCCACCGTCATCAAAGCCCGAAACATAATCTTCACTCTGTTCGGTTTCCCCGCCTACATCCACAGTGACAGGGGATCTTCATTCATGAGCGATGAGCTGCGTCAGTTCCTGCTCAGCAGGGGTATCGCCTCCAGCAGGACGACCAGCTATAATCCCCAGGGAAACGGGCAGGTAGAGAGGGAGAACGGGACAGTATGGAGGGCCATCCAACTGGCCCTATGGTCCAGGAACCTCCCAGCCTCTCGCTGGCAGGAGGTCCTCCCTGATGCACTACACTCCATCCGGTCACTACTGTGCACCGCTACGAACACACCCCATGAACGTCTTTTAGCCTTCCCCAGGAAGTCCACATCCGGGGTGTCGCTCCCCACTTGGCTCGCAGCTCCAGGACCGGTCCTGCTCCGTAGCCATGTCCGACTCCACAAGGCGGACCCGTTGGTGGATAGGGTGCACTTGCTCCATGCCAACCCCCAGTATGCCTATGTGGCGTACCCCGATGGCCGCCAAGATACTGTCTCCCTCAGGGACCTGACACCAGCAGGTTCCACCCATACACACTTCTCCGGCCCAGCGCCACCCTCCCCTCCCCCGGCGCTCCCAACATTAACCCCACCAGGCCCATCCATCCTTCCCCTGCCCACGCCAGAGGATGAAGAGGATTTCGACACACTCTCGGAGTCATCCAACAGCAGGCCAGCGTCGACATCGCCGCCACCGCTACGTCGCTCCCAGCGGAACGTCAAGGCACCAGACCGGTTGAATCTCTAACTGGCACCGGACTTTCAAAGGACATTTTTTTTTCTTTTCCCTGATAAAACACTGTACATAAATTCACTACTGTATATAGTTCTCCACCACCCCTGCCGGACTCATTTTTAACAGGGGGTGAATGTGGTAAACCACTGTTGCACCTGTATTAGGTGATGTAAGGTAGGACCTGTAGTACAGGTTCGCCAGTAGCCCCTGCCTGCTGGCTCTGCCCAATAGGAGGAGTATAAATATGTGTGTCCTCTATTCAGCAGCCATTTCGCCAGCTGCTGTGGGAGGCCACACATCTTACTGCAATAAAGCCACAGTTGTATCCAACTTTAGTCTTTGTACAATTGATCGTGCATCACAATGCTAACTTCCTGCCTGCTGGCTCCACCCAGCAGGCGCCGTATAAAAGCGTGTGCTCTCTGGCGCTGCAGCAATTCTGGTTCCAGCTACAGGAGGCACAACAACTTGTTCAATAAAGCCTCGATAGTTCCACCATTCTCGTCTTATGGTAATTGATGGTGCATCAGAGAGTGTACGTGTCTGTGTGTGTGTCTGTGTGTGCGAGTGCGTGACTGTGTGTCTGAGAGTGTGTGTCTGTGTGTGTGAGAGTGTGTGTCTGTGTGTGTGTGTCTGTGTGAGTGAGAGTGTGTGTCTGTGTGAGAGAGAGTGTGCATGTCCATGTGTCTGCGTGAGTGAGAGTGTGTGTGAGTGAGAGTGCCTGTCTGTGTGTGTATCCACGTGTGTGAGAGCGCATGTCTATGTGTCTGTGTGAGAGTGCATTGTCTGTGTGTGTGTCTGTGTGAGTGAGAGTGTGTGTCTGTGTGAGAGAGAGTGTGCATGTCCATGTGTCTGCGTGAGTGAGAGTGTGTGTCTGTGTGAGAGAGAGTGTGCATGTCCATGTGTCTGCGTGAGTGAGAGTGTGTGTGAGTGAGAGTGCCTGTCTGTGTGTGTATCCACGTGTGTGAGAGCGCATGTCTATGTGTCTGTGTGAGAGTGCATTGTCTGTGTGTGTGTCTGTGTGAGTGAGTGCGTGTCTGTGTGTGTGTCTCTGGGAGTGAGTGCGTGTCTGTGTGTGTGTCTGTGTATGTGGCTGTGTGAGTGAGAATGCATGCCTGTGTGAGTGAGAGTGTGTGTCTGTGTGAGAGAGAGTGTGCATGTCCATGTGTGTGTCTGCGTGAGTGAGAGTGTGTGTCTGTGTGTGAGAGAGAGTGTGCATGTCCACATGTGTGTCTGCGTGAGTGAGAGTGTGTGTCTGTGTGTGAGAGAGAGTGTGCATGTCCACATGTGTGTCTGCGTGAGTGAGAGTGTGTGTCTGTGTGTGAGAGAGAGTGTGCATGTCCACATGTGTGTCTGCGTGAGTGAGAGTGTGTGTCTGTGTGTGAGAGAGAGTGTGCATGTCCATGTGTGTGTCTGCGTGAGTGAGAGTGTGTGTCTGTGTGTGAGAGAGAGTGTGCATGTCCATGTGTGTGTCTGCGTGAGTGAGAGTGTGTGTATCTGTGAGTTTGTCTGTGTGAGTGTGTGTGTGTCTGGGACCCATTGTGCAGCTGGGAGGATGGAGGTGGACAAATGGTGATAAGTAGGTGCAATTGAAGAATTTAGCAAAATACTTGAATACCACGAATTTATCGACATTATGGGAGGCTAATCCCAGTCTGTGGAGAACACCCAGTAGTGACATGGTGAGATAACCTGCCCTCTTTAAAACTCCATGCCACACAGTGGGGCCATTCCTATCTGCCTTGCTACATATAATTTGATCCAGAATTCCAGCACTCCGAAGAATGTGACAATCATCCTTGGAAGATGGTTTTGCTGGAGTGGGGATCAACCCATGTTCAATGAGGAGTGCAGGAGCATGCAGGGAGCAGCACCAGGTGGCCTGGAAATGAGTTGTCAACATGGTGAAGCTGCTCTGCAGTCCTGACACATCCAGCTGTGAATGGTGGTGGACAATTAAACAATTCACTGGGGGAGGGGGCTCCACAAGTATCCCCATCTTCCATGATGGAGGAGCCCAGCACGTCTGTGCCAAAGACAAGGTTGAAGCAGTCACAACAATCTTCAGCCAGAAGTGCCGAGTGGATGATCCATCTCGGTCTCCTCCAGGGACCCCCAGCATTACAGATGCCAGTCTTCAGCCAATTCAACTCACTCCATATTTTTGTGTATTGCTGTTTGCAGGATTGAAGCTCAGAGCCACAGAGCTTCAACAAACTATGGAGCTTTATTAAGGACAGTACAGTTCAGTGCAGTACAGGCTGAAGATCTACTCTGTGCAGTTATCCACGCAAATGGTCAGTGCCTCACCCCTGATGAAGTCATGTATGCATTATCTTAAAGTGCCCTGTTCAGCTTCAATACAGCTGTTAAATCATTATAAATACACAACACATGTGATATGAAGAAATGGCTGAAAGGACAGGATACTGGACCCTGACAACATTCCAACAACAGTACTGACCATATGTGCTCCTGAATTTGCAAAGCCCCTAGCCCAGCTGTTCTGCTACAGCTACAACACTGGCATCTACCCTGCAATGTGGAAAATTACCCAGGCATATCCTATACACAAAGGGCAGATTACCGTTCTATCAGTCTACACTCTATCATCAATAAGGTGGCGGAAGGGCGGAGTGATAGCACAGTGGTTAGCACTGCGGCCTCACAGCACCAGGGACCCCGGTTCAATTCTGGCCTTGGGTGACTATGTGTGTGGAGTTTGTCCGTTCTCCCATTATTGTTTGCATGGGTTTCCTCCAGGTGCTCCGGTTTCCTCCCACAGTCCAAAGATGTGTAGGTTAGATGGATTGTCCATGATAAATTGCCCCTTAGTATCCAGGGATGTACAGGTTACATTACGGGATTACGGGTATAGGGTGGAGTGGATCGGTGCAGACTCGATCGGCCAAATGGCCTCCTTATTCACTGTAGGGATTCTTTGAAGGGGTCATTAACAGTGCTATGAAGAGGCACTTACTCAGCAATAACCTGCTCACGAACACTCAGTTTGGGTTCCTCCAGGGTCACTCAGCTCCTGACCTCATTACAGCCCTGATTCAAACATTGACAAAAATGCTAAACTCCAGAGGTGAGGTCAGAGTGACTGTTCTTGACATCAAGGCAGCATTTTTCTGAGTGGCATCAAGGAGCCCAAGGAAAACTGGAGCAAACAGACATCAAGGAGAGACTGAAGGATCAAGAATGAGAGTTTTAAAATGATTTGACAAAGAAGCAAATATGACGTGAAAAAACCCTTTGTCACACAATGAGTGGTTCGCATGTGGAATGTAAGGCCTGGAAGTGTGGTGGAGGCAGGTTTAATCGAGGCATTCAAGAGGGCATTAGATGATTACTTTAATAGAAACAATGTGCAGGGTGTGAGGAAAAGGCAAAGGAATGGCACTAAGACAAGATGCTCGTATGGAGAGCCTGTGCAGACATGATGGGCCAAATTCTGTGATTCTGTAAAAATGCTTCACGGTTGGAGTCATACCTGGCACAAAGGAAGATAGTTGTGGAGGTTGGAGGTCAATCATCTCAACTCCAGGACATCAGTGCAGGAGTTCCTCAGAGTAGTGTCCTAGGCCCAACCATCTTCAGCTGCTTCATTACTGACCTCCAGTCCATCATCAGGTCAGAAGTGGGGATGTTCACTGATGATCGCACAATGTTCAGCACCATTCATGACTCCTCAGATAATGAAGTGACCTGTGTCCAAATACAGCAAGGCCTGGACATATCCAGGCTTGGTCTGACAAGTGACAAGTAACATTCACACCACACAAGTATCAGGCAATGACCATCTCCAACAACAGAGGATCTAAATCTTGACATTCAATGGAAGTATCATTGTTAATCCCCTATAATAAACATCCCGTGGGTTACCATTGATCAAAAGCTGAACGGGACTAGCCATATTAATACTGCGGCTACCAAAGCAGGTCAAAGGCTAGGAATCCTCCGGCGAGTAACTCACCTCCAGACTCCCCAAAGCCTGTCCACCATCTACAAGGCACAAGTCAGGGGTCTGATTGAATACTCCGCCATTGTCTGGATGAGTGCAGCTCCAACAACACTCAAGAAGCTCGACACTATCCAAAACAAAGCATTGTGGTTGATTGGCACCCCATCCACAAACTTAAACATCCAATCCCTCCACCACTGATGGCAGCAGTATGTACCATCTACATAATGCACTGCAACAACTCACCAAGATCCCTTACGCAGCACCTTCCAAACCTGGGACCTCGACCACCTGGAAGGACAAGGGCAGAGATGCTCAGGAACACCACCACCTCCAAGTCACATACCTTCCTGACCCATCTTGACTTGGGAATAGATCGCCGTCCCTTCATTCTTGCTGGATCAAAATCCTGGGCCTACCTCTCTAACAGCACAGTGGGCCTACCTACATCACAAGGACTGCAGCAGCTCACCACCCACCTTCTCAAGGGCAATTAGGGATAGGCAATGAAAACGCTGACCGAGCCAGTGACACCCACATCCCATGAAATATTTTTGTTTTTAATTTCTTCATCCTTAGGAACTGGCCAAGCCCAAATATCAGTTTAGAAGAGCGAGGTAAATTTACCTAAGTGGAGCTGATTGGCAGTTTAGCAATGTCCTTTGAAAGATCGGAAGTAGTGCTCAGAATCACACTCAATAGATTTGGAACTAATATTCTTGTAGAATGTTCAGAACCACAGGCCAATTGTGAGTTGCCAAGGAGACTGTGATCCATCCAAAACATTGTGTAAAGCTTTTGAGCTGTGAGAAATAATAAGACTGCTCCGTAAAGCCAGTGAGAACGATGAACAATCGGAATGTAACAGTAACCTACCCATAGGTGGAGGGATTTATCCAATATATTGGTTACTTTTAACAAGATAACGTTATCACAGGTCAGGATGGTTTCTACAGCTCCTCCAATTGACAAATTTCTGGGAGTGAGGAAGGAAAATAAATGATAAATAATCCTAGAGGTGATGTATACTCTCACTCCAAAAGGACTGATGAGAGTTTCCTCAGCAACCTCAACTGTTTAAATTAAAACAATTTTAAATTTAAAGTAAGCAATTTATTTTTCAATTAAAGGGCAATTTAACTATCCTGCACATCATTGGGTTGTGTGGATGAGACGCACGCATACACTTTATAGCTTTAAATTGAGGGGAGATAGATATAGGACAGATGTCAGAGGTAGGTTCTTTACTCAGAGAGTAGTAAGGACGTGGAATGCCCTGCCTGCAACAGTACTGGACTCGCCAACACTAAACGCATTCAAATGGTCATTGGATAAACATATGGACAATAAGGGAATAGTGTAGATGGGCTTCAGAGGGGTTTCACAGGTTGGCGCAACATCGAGAGCCAAAGGGCCTGTACTGCGCTGTAATGTTCTATGTTCTATGTAATATTTTGTAGTCGGAGTTTAATTCATAGGTCTGGTTTTTAAGACCAACATTTATTGCTCACTCTTAATTGACCCTTAAGGCAGCGCTGATGAGCCACTTTCTGAACAATTGAGTGGCTTGCTGAGCCATTTCAGAGGGCAGGTCACAGTCAACCACTATGCTGCGGGTATGGAGTCACATTTAGACCTGAAGAGGCAAGGGTGATAGATTCACCCCCATTCTCCCCAATGGTAAAGGCAATGAGGCAGACATGTTTTTAAGACAAGTTCCAAAGTTACCATTTATGGATGCTGGTTTTTCATTCCAAATTTATTTCATGAACTAAATCTAAATTCCCCATCCAGTGTGGAAAAGCTTCTTCATGCAGCGAGTTGTTCGGGTCTGGAAAGCACTGCCTGAGAGTGTGCTGGAGGCAGGTTCAAGTGAAACATTCAAAAGAAAATTAGGCTGTTATCTGGTAAGGACGAATGCGCAGGGTTATGGGGAGAAGCCGGAGGGGGTGTCAGAGGTGAATTGCTCGTTCTGAGAGCAGGTTGCAGAGACGATGGGCTCAATGGTCTCCTTCAGTGCTATAACATTGCTGCGATTAATATCTGGGAACAAGTTACAGTCTGGAATCTGATTGAACAGGTCAGATATATTGTGTAGAATAACAGATACCCATCAATGAGTTTGAAATCTAATTAAGGTGACATGGTTCCCCTTTATGGGGAAACTAACTAAGTGCGTGAGGGAGAAAGGAATAGAAAGATAGGTGGGGTTGTTCTCCTTCGAGCAGAGAAGGTTGAGAGGGGACCTGATTGAGGTGTGTAAAATTATGAAGGACATAGATAGGATAGATAGGAAGAAGCTTTTCCCCTTAGTAGAGGAGTCAATAACCAGGGGGCATAGATTTACAGTTATGGGCAGAAGAATTAGAAAAGATGTGAGAAGAAATGTTTCACCCAGGGGGTGGTGGGAATCTGGAACTCACTGCCCGAAAGGGTGATAGAGGCAGGAACCCTCACAACATTTAAGACGTATTTAGATGAGCACTTGAAATGCCGTAGAAGACAAGGCCACAGACTGAATGCTGGAAAGTGGGATTAGATTAGATAGGTGTTTGATGGCTAGAGTGGGCATGATGGAGCGAATGGCCTCTCCTGTGCTGTAAGACTCTATGACTGAGTCACGTGAAGTTGGGAGATGGGATGAGGTTTATGTGGAGCAGAAATACCAGCATGGACCTTCTGGGAAAAACACCCTGTTTCTATATTATATTTCTATATAATATGTAAAGATGTTTATATGTAGAATAACAGGTACCTGCAAGTGCGCTACCTGCTAATAATCTAGGGATTTGGAATGTTTCTTTCAATATCGAGGAAAGAATGGAAAGAAGTCAATGGAATGAAAAATTAGGCAGGATGTAAATTAGCCACTGACCTTATTTATCCTGTTAAGTGTATTGTCACAAGCTCACGCACATGTTCTCTTACAGACAACACACGCAGTTTCTCTTATGAGCAGTTTGTCGTCACAAGCTCACACACATGTTCTCTTGCAGACAACACACGCAGTTTATCTTACGAACATCACACTAACAATGAGAGCTGACGGGTGGTGATTTAACCTGAGGCCTCAGGCGAGGGGCAAGGTTGAGAAGGTGCGGCCTTCATGAATAACCTCAGCTGGTACGGAAATGGAACGTGCGCTGTTGGCCTTGCTCTGCGTCACAAACCAGCTGTCCAGCCAATTGAGCTAAACCATCTCCCGTACACATCCAACACCAGAAAATAATTGCAGGGTGATGGGGAATGGGAGGGGACTAGGACTTCCCGAGTTGCTCGTGGAGAGCCGGATATGTCCAATGGGTTAAATGGCCTCCTTCTATGCTGTTATGATTCTATGATATCTTTATATACTATGAAAAAACTAATTAGAAACAGCAACTTCAGTTAGGAAGATCATAGTTGACAGAGACAGTGGGCGCGATTTTCCGCTCTCCACGCAGGGCCGGGCGACTCACGGCATGCCGCCCTGGCACCCCCCGCGATTCTCCCACGCCCCGCTCGGATGAATTGCTAGTCGCCGTTTTTCACGGCGACCGGCGATTCTCTGGCCCGGATGGGCCGAGCGGCCTGACGTTCCCGACCGGTTCACGACGGTGGCAACCACACCTGGCCGCTGCCGTCGTGAACATGGCGCCAAAGTTCCGTTTGAAGCTTGTGAGGGGCGGAGAGGGGAGTGAGCACCACGGCCATGCTCGGGAGGGGACTGGCCCGCAAGATCAAGCCACCACGTCTTACGGGGCAGCGGAGGGGAAGACGGCAACCGCGCATGCGCGGGTTGGAGCCGTCAACCGTCGTGACGTCTGCCATGCATGCGTGGATTGGAGCCGGCCAACCTGCACATGCGTGGCTGACGTCACTTAGGCGCCGCCATCACCTCATCCTCGGCGCGCCGCCCTGACGCAATCGTCAAGGCCCGGCGGCCGAGATTTACGGAGCACCGCTCCTAGCCCTCTGGGGGGGGGGGGGGGGGGGGGGTGCGCGGGGGGGGGGGGTGAATAGGGTGTGAGGAGCGGCCTCCAAGGCCGTCGTGAAACTCGGCCGAGTTCACGACGGCCTTCCCGATTCCGCGCGGGAGCGGGGAATTCCGCCCATAGTGTGGTGAGCGATGACTATTACAATCCCCATAGAATCATAGAATCTCTACAGTGCTGAAAGAGGTCATTCAGCCCATTGAGTCTGCACTGACCCTATGAAAGAACACACTACCTAGGGTCAGATTCCCACCCCATCCTCGAAACCCAGTAACCCCACCTAAACCTTTGGACACTATGGGGCAATTTAGCATGGCCAAACCATCCTAACCTGCACATCTTTGGACTGGGGGGGGGGGGGGGGGGGGGGGGGCGGGCGGTGCGGTGGACATGGGGGTCCCTATGCCAAAATAACCACATTTACCAAACAACAATTTACTGAATGATGAAATTCCAACAAGATTCGACTTTTTGTAGCGTACTTTAACACAATGCCTATTATGCAAATTATACATGAATTAATAGGCAAGTCATACTTTAAATCAAGAAGCAAATTTCACTTTAAATATTTTATATAACAAAAACACCTTATACGTTACCACAAGTACTCGCCTCATGCCCCAGCCCGAACAGAAAGATGGCATCATATCCAGCCCCAAAGTTCTGTAACTCAGTCTCTGGTGTGTCGGATGTCTAATTTTCCTACTCCATCGATTTAGCCCCCGAGTCAGATTCGCCAGCAGCCGCATTGTATCCAAGGTCCCAGAGACACCGGTCACCCGAACGGCACAATGCCACAGACCCTCATGACAGTCTTGATGACACAGATTCCCCAGAGACTCCTTTACCTGTCCTCGTTAAATGATCTAGTCATAGGGTGACCAGATTTCAAAAGTCAAAACCAGGACATATTGAAAAGCCTCGGAAAGGCAGGGCTCTGGGATAATTGACATGTTGGGCAACCAATCGTAGGATTCTGGAGGAGGGACAATTGAACATAGGAGGTCGTTTGATGACATCTGTCCAGCCAGAGTTTGCAATCCTATTAAGACACCCAATTGTGACAGGGGCATTGGAGGGGAGGCTGGTGGCGCTGGTAAGTGTGTATGGTCTCAACTGGGATGATGTAGGATTTGTAAAGAAAGTGCATGGGGCCATCCCTGACTTGGATTCACACGAACTAATAGTGGGCGGCGATGAGACCATCAATTCACGCGACACGTGGTTAGAAGCAAACAGTGGTTTTAATCGTCTTACAACAGAGCCTGCCTGTGACAATATGAACTCTAGATGAACTGGCAGGCAGGCTCACAACAGCAACCTTTATACTTCCGGTTAGGGGGAGGAGCCATGGGCGGAGCCAAGGGTGGAGCCCAGTACAAGCTCCTCATCTCCCCCTATGGGTAGAGCCGCGCAACTACACATGATCTAGTACAAGGTACAGGCTCAACACATGTTGTACAATACAGTGTGGATTATTAGTGTTTATAATTCACCACAGGCGGAGACTGGAACCTAGTGCAGGAGCCGAGATTGGACAGGTCACGGCCGCGCTCGCTTGTCCCGTCAGGGAGGGATGAAGGTGTTGGCTGGACTAATGGCGGAAATGGGAGGGGTGCCCCATCCACATTTCAACGGTTAATTAACAAGGTCATTTCAGGATTACCCAATTGTGCGGTATACATCCACGATCTGGTAATTTTCAGCCAGACATGGAAAGAACATTTAAAACAACTGCAGGAGTTATTCGATTGACTTCAGGAGGCGGGTTTGGTGATAAATCTCGCCAAAAGTGAATTTGGAAAAGCCCAAGTCACTTTCCTTGGCCATACAATCGGACAGGGCCGAATGGTCACACGGGATGTGAAACCAACAGTTATTGGATTCTCCGCCCCCGCGCCAAACGTGATTTTGGCGTGGGGCTGCGGAGAATCCAGCCCCTTGTTTATTTTCATTTGTGCACTGGCTTCTTAAGGCATTTTCAGCCAGAGGCTGGATTTTAAATGAGCTAACGGACCTCGTGTGGACGTTTTTTGTTTGCACCCAGAGATATGGATGAGCCGGAATTTTCCCACCGTTCACTAGTGGTGGGATTATCTGGTCCCGCCCGCAATGCACCCCACCAGTGGGTTTCACGGCATGCAAGGTGGCTTCATTGGGAATTCTCATTGACGTAGGGAGCAGAGAATCCCACCACTAGCGAGCTTAGAACCACACGGCTGGGAGGCCAGAGGATCCTGCCTGTAATGGCCATTTGGTTTATATTAACTAATACTAATCTTATATTGAGTTTTGCCTAGTTTAAGGACAGAGGAGTTAGTTCATTCATTGATGTTATCTTTCCTCTATTCTTGATGACCGGAGTACTTGGTGGTGCAGACACGATGGGCCAAATGGCCTCCTTCTGCACTATAACAATCCTGTGATTCCTTGAGAAATTAATTTTCGGTAGCACATTTCTGTTTTTCAGCAGTTGGTTACGGATTAACTTCAGCACAGTTTTAGTCAAAGTAGATCTTTGTTACAAAAGCAATGCTTTTAGAGTTGCCTATTCCATTGTGTTGCTCTCCTTGAACCAGGTGCTGCTTATAATGGAAAATATCCGTTCCAGGAAGACACATTGCAAACTGAACATTAAACCTACGCTTTTGGATGTGATGTCCTGGTTTCTAAAATGAGTGATAATCTCTACCCGCCCTTCATCTGCCGATTTATTCTTCACATTCCACTGTGCAATTGTCTGCCATGTGTATTTTCGTCCTCAGCGCGTTTTTACTGATTTCACATTTTTGCAATGTTGAAGCTACAAACGGTTGAGAACATTCCACATCTTCCCAAACAGAAATGGTGTTTAGAAGTGTTTCAGGGTGACGTCGATCACATTTGCGTCTTGTTTTACCATTGCTTTCAATGTGCAAAGTTGAAGAGGAAATTTGGTTGTGCAAAAACAGAGCCAGATTTCACCACTGGAGTTCCCAACAAATATGAAATATGCTGTTGGGCTTTTTCTTGTGAAGCTGGGAAACAGCTCCAGCACCAAATGAACAAAGTCACAGAATTCTGTTAATTGCTCTGTTCTAGCGATGTGGATATGGAAGTATTTGTAAACCTTTACAATGTCAAGAAGCAGCCCGTCAGCAGCAGCATGGACTATATATTGAGCAGAGATATGATTTTTTTCCCTGCTCTGACCTTCTCCCCCCCGCCCCCCCTCCCTCCCCCCGCCATCACATTTTCCTTTTTTTATTCTTCCATGGGATTTGGATTGCTGGCAATGCTAACCCTAATTGCCCTTGAACTCAGTGGCTCGCTCGGCCATTTCAGAGGGCAGTTAAGATCAATCATATTACTGTGGACCACATCATAGGCCATAAAATCCCTACAGTGCAGAAGGAGGCCACTCAGCCCATCGAGTCTGCACCGACCCACCAAAAAGCACCCCACCTTGGTCCACTCCCCCACCCCCGCAACCCCACCTGTCCTGCACATCTAAAGGGCAATTTTAGCATGGCCAATCCACCTAACCAGCATGTCATTGTGCCAGAGCAGATAAGGATGGCCAATTTCCTTCCCTAAAGGACATTAGTGAACCAGATGGGTTTTTACAACAATTAAAAACAATGCTTTCATAATCATCATGAGACTTTTAAGTCCAGAGTTTTAGGGAATTCAAATTTCACCATCTGCCATGGTGGGATTGGAACCCGGGTCCCCAGCTCATTACCCTGGCTGACTGGATTACTTGAAGTGACAATACCATTACACCATCACCACTGCCCGATGTGACCATCAATTCACAAGACACGTGGTTGGAAGTGAACAGTGGTTTTAATAGTCTTACAACTGAGCCTGCCTGCGACGAGATGAACTGGCAGCAGGCTCATAACTGCAGATCTTTATACTTCCAGTTAATGGGAGGAGCCATGGGCGGAACCATGGACGGAGCCAAGGGTGGAGCCCAGTACAAACGCCTCATCTCCCCCTATGGGCAGAGCCACGTAACTGCTCGTATACTGAGCTTACAGAGACACACATACAATATAACAGTGCGAATTACTAGGATTGTGATTCACCACATTCACCCCCTGTAAAAAAAATCAAGTCCAGCGGGGGTGATGGGTCTACAAATCGAGTCGGTCCGGCGGTCGCGTCTTCCTCTGAGATCTACGAAGCACCGGGGTTGCAGCCTCTTCTGGTGGCTGGGTGGTGGCGGTCGGCGAGGGTACCATGGCGGACTCTAGGGTTGATTCGGTCTGAGCTTCGTACCCGACTGGTGACGGGGAGCGCCGGAGACCCATAGGCACAGGGGCGTGGAGCACGGGCAGTGAACCTGCAGGCGTGGGGGCGCCGGGCACGGGGGGGTTGGGTGTGTGTAGTGCGAGGGGCGCCTCGGCGGTAGTGGTGTCGGAGTTGGATCCTGCAGGCGCCAGGTCCCGGAGGGAAACAGTGTCCTGACGGCCGTCAGGGTATTCAATGAACGCGTATTGGGGATTCCAGTGGAGTAGGAGCACTCTCTCCACGAGTGGATCAGTTTTGTGGGTCCGGACGTGCTTCCGGAGGAGAACCGGGCCCGGTGTCTTTAACCATGCTGGGAGCGAAGCTCCCGTGATAGTGCCCCTGGAAAAAACAAATAGCCGCTCGTGAGGGGTCTGATTGGTGGCAGTACATAGGAGGGACCTAATAGCATGGAGCGCGTCGGGGAGGACCTCCTGCCAATGGGAGGTCGGGAGCTTCCTGGACCGGAGGGTCAGTAGGACGGTCTTCCAGACTGTCGCGTTCTCCCTCTCCACCTGCCCGTTCCCCTGGGGTTGTAGCTGGTAGTCCTGCTCGAGGCAGTGCCCTGGTCGAGCAGGTACTGACGCAGCTCGACACTCATAAAGGACGAACCCCTAGAACAGTACAGCACAGAACAGGCCCTTTGGCCCTCGATGTTGTGCCGAGCCATGATCACCCTACTCAAACCCACGTATCCACCCTATACCCGTAACCCAACAACCCCCCCTTAACCTTACTTTTTAGGACACTACGGGCAATTTAGCATGGCCAATCCACCTAACCCGCACATCTTTGGACTGTGGGAGGAAACCGGAGCACCCGGAGGAAACCCACGCACACAGGGGGAGGACGTGCAGACTCCACACAGACAGTGACCCAGCCGGGAATCGAACCTGGGACCCTGGAGCTGTGAAGCATTGATGCTAACCACCATGCTACCCTGCTACCCTGTCGCTGTGTGCATAGCTGGGGAAACCAAACAGGGTGAAGATCCCCCAGGAATTCATCCAACGACTCCGCGGGGCACTGGTGGCGGGTCGTAAAAATGTGGCACGCGTAGACCTCGTTGATGGGCCTCACGTACATTCGATCGAGCATGGCCAGGGCCTCCGTATACGAGGTAATACTGTTAAGTTGAGTAGAGATACGGTGGCTCACTCTTGTGTGCAGTAGACTGAGTTTCTGCTCCTCTGTAGTTTCTGATGTGCTTGATTCAGCCAGGTAGGCTTTGAAACATCTGAGCCAGTGTTGAAAGATTTCTTTCGCCTCTGCAGCCTGCGGGTCCAGTTCTAGTCGATCAGGTTTGAGGGCTGATTCCATCGTCGTTTTCTTCAAGTTTCCTCAGACTATTAAATTGATGTGACCATCAATTCACAAGACACGTGGTTGGAAGTGACCTATCCTGCACATCTAAAGGGCAATTTTAGCATGGCCAATCCACCTAACCAGCATGTCATTGTGACAGAGCAGATAAGGATGGCTGATTGGTTGGTGGGAGGGGGGGGGGGGGGGGAAGAGGTCAACGGGGGTTAAATAGGGGAATCGTAGAATTTACAGTACAGAATGAGGCAATTCGGCCCATCGAGTCTGCACCAGCTCTTGGAAAGAGCACCTTATCTCAGCCCATGCCTCCACCCTATCCCGTAACCCCACCAAACCTTTTTGGACACGAAGGGCAATTTATCGTGGGCAATCCTGCACATCTTTGGACTGTGGGAGGAAACTGGACCACCCAGGGGAAACCCACGCACACAGGGAGAACTCGCAGACACCACCCAGACAGTGACCCAGCCGGGAATCAAACCTGGGACCCTGGAGCTATGAAGCAACTGTTATAACCACTGTGCTACCCTCCCACTGTGCTACCATGCTGCCCTCGTGTGCTACCATGCTGCCCTCTGACCATTAGGGGAGCCACTACACTAGTGAGTGTGCTGGTGTATGGATGTACAGAAAAGGAGGAGGCCACGGCCCACCTCTCGGGAGGGAGGGAGTGTTTGGCAGAGGGGAAGGGAAAAACAGAACTTCAGGGAAAAAAAGGACAAAAGGGGGGCACAGGAGGGAGGAGCATCAGGGTAGGGGGTACAGGGAGAGAAGCATAGGTGGTGGTGGTGGGGGGGGGAGTGCAGAGCGCTGATTGCATCAGATAACATGTGGAAATGACCAAAATGAGGAAGTAGTCAGCGGCCATCTTGAATGGCCTGTGAGCAAGGGCAAGCCCAGGCAAACAAGGCGAGTATGGTTGACCCCACAGGAACGGGGGGGGGGGGGGGGGGGGGGATCCAGATAATAACATGGAATGTGAGGGGCCTCAACGGGCTGGTGAAGAGATCCAGAGTCCTTGCCCACCTCAAGAATCAATAAGAAATAATAATCTTTATTGTCACAAGTAGGCTTACATTAACACTGCAATGAAGTTACTGTGAAAAACCCCTATTCGCCACATTCCAGCGCCTGTTCGGGTAAAGGGAGAATTCTGAATGTCCAATTCACCTAACAAGCACGTCTTTCAGGACTTGTGAGAGGAAACCCACGCAAACACAGGGAGAAGGTGCAGATTCCGCACAGACAGTAACCCAAGTGGGAATTGAACCTGGGACCCTGGCGCTGCAAAGTCACAGAGCTAACCACTGTGCTACCGTGCCGCCCAAGTCTGAGAGAGGACGACTGCGGGTAAGGAACGGCTGGATAGGACAAATGTTTCATTCATGTTTCGACACCAGGACAAGAGGGATGGCCACACTAGTCAACAGGACAGTTCCATTCACTATGATGTGCACAGTGACGGACTGAGAGCAGCGATATGTTATGGACGCAGAGGCCCTGGAAGGGGCCCTGGTAGTCTTTGTAAATATATATGCCCAAAGCTCAGATGACACAGGGTTCATCTAAAAAAAACAATGCCCAAAATTCCTGACCTAGACATCCACCGATTCATCATGGGGCGTGGGTGGCGACTTTAACTGTGAACAGGACCCGACAATGTACAGGTCCAACCCCATGACAGGAACCATGTCACATATGGCACGACAATTGAAATCCTTTATGGAGCAGATGGGGGGGCGTGGTTGTGAGTAGACCCATGGAGGATCAATCACCCGAGAGAAAAATAATTCTCCTTCTTCTCCCGCGTGCGCAAGGCCTACAGATTTCTTTGTCGTAGGGGAAATCATGCTTCCAGGAATAACAAAGGTGGAATACCAATTGTAATCTCCGACCACGCGTCACATTACATGGAATGGATGTTGGAGAAGGGCCGCCCCAACCACCCCATGGAGGCAGCTCTCCTTGCCAATACGGAATTCTGTACAAAGATTTCCCAAGCCATCGACGGTTATGTAACCTGCAACCAGAATGGGGAGATCTCACCCTCCAGATTCTGGGAGGCACTGAAGGCGATGATCAGGGGGAGAAATCATAGCTTATAGGGACAGGAAAGAAAGGGCAGCCAAGCAGCGGCTGATCGACTCCATACTGGAGATGGATCGGCGGTACTCCACAGCCCCAACCATGGAACTGCTGGTGGAGAGGACAAAGCTACAGAAGGAATTTGATCAGCTTTCCACATGAAGGCAGTCAACCAGCTCTGCCAAGCATGGGCGGCCTTCTACGAACATGGAGACAAGGCCAGCCACATGCTGGCACACCAACTAAGAAAACACACAGCCGCGAAAGAGACAGAACAAATTAGATTGAGAAATAGTAGGATGGTAGCAGACCCAAAAAAGGTTAATGGGGCCTTTGCAAACCTTTACCGAGGGCTATAGAGGGGGACTCAGTGAGGGTAAAGTTTCTCGACAGACTGCTTATATCAGTGTTGGGGGAGGACAGGAAACAAGGGCTGGAAACACCGCTAGAGATGGTCTAAATTGTGGAATGCATTCATTCCATGCAGTCAGGGAAAGCGCCGGGACTGGATGGGCCCCAGTAAACCGTTACAAAACATTTGCAGCGGCGCTGACCCCACACTTACGGGAGATTTTCAATGCCTCACTCTCAAAGCGGGCCCTGCCTCGAACTCACTGATCCCTGCAGCCATCTGGGATGGCCACTTCCAACGAAGCACAGAGCAACTCACAAAGACTGATGGGTAAAATGGACAAGCCAAGAGTCAGGCAGGTTCTGAACCTGAAATGCATTATTTGTCAGCAAAGTCCAGATAGTATTGAAACCCCGCCTCATTAGCATGTTAATCAGGCCGATTAGCAGGTGATGGCCCATCTCCCCCAACACAAAGGACTGGTGCTCCAGCTACCGGGACAGTCCCAGACATTTCGGCACCACTCCCTGTCCAAGGGAAACACAAACAACGGGGTCAGTGACCGCTTGGGACACACTCAGCCATCCAGATCCCCGCCCACTTATTGGCTAGGGAATCGAAGAGAGTGATCAGAGATCACATAATTTGTAAGACCCAAATCAAAGGACCGTCCAAAAGAGCACGAAAGGCCCAAGTATAAAGGAAGAGTTTGCCATATGCTCGCTCTCTTTTGGCCTTGGTACCCCAGTCACGGTCATCGCCAATCGCAGCAACACCAGAAGCAAGTTAGAGTTCAACGCTCACTACCAGACAGATAAGCCCAGCTGAGCAGCAGTTACCCCTTCAAACCCAAGAGATCCAGAATTGAACAGTGGCCACTGTTTCCTGACCTAAACCGGGTGCCCGAAGCTAAGTACAGGTTATCTTAGTAATAGGAGTAGTTACTTACAAGTGTTTATGTTGCATGATTGATTGTATGTAAATAAAGTACCCTTGATCTTGAACTAACTAACTGGTGTTTGGCTCTTTGATCGCTAGGCTTGTGGTGGTATCGATACCTGGCGACTCTAAGCATTCGGACATAGACAATGTAGAAATAAGGCAAATTCACTCATTGCCCTAATTGGAACAGATCCAGAGTAAAGAGCATAGTAAGGAGAAAACGTACAACACCCTGTTGCTCGTTCTGGGTGAGTGTGCTTAACACCCACCTTGGCTCTGTTTCTTGTTCTAAGCTCTGGAGTCGCCAGGTGCCGTTAAGACACCGCCACAAGCTTCAAGGTGAAGTTCAAAGCAATAAAATCGTACACCAATTAGTAAGTCCAAACAACTAGAGTTTATTATAATACAATTATAACTACCACCCATGCACACGCTAAAGGATTAAACTTACTCCTACCGCTAAACAACTAATACTTATCTCGAAGGAACTGCTGGGTCAGGGAACAAGGCCTCTTGCTCTGCAGACTTCGGATTGTTATCAATTGCAAAGGGTGTCAGGAGTGCCTATTTCTGGTAGCGGTCATCGTTAGGCACTTACTTGTTGGTGGCTGCTGCTCGACGGCTGGAGTAGAAGACAGGAGCCAGGAGACAGGAGACTGAACCATGTGTGGGACCTGTCTTTTATAGGTCCCAGGGGGTCTGCACCCCTTTGGACGGACTCCCTTACCTGCTTGGAATCGATTGGGTCTCTTCCCAATCGATATGTTTGAACCCCCGAATCATAGGGCAGTTCCTTGGTTGCTGAGGCGGTTCTTGGGACCTATTGTTTTGGGCTTCTCTGGTGCCACTGGGTCTGGCCTTCCATAGAATGTATCGATTTGTGCTTAACTTATGTCCATTGTATCTGGGACTCGCCCGGTATTGCCTCATTAGTATGTTAACGGGTTTTCTTTCACAGTGCTGTCTGGTCTCTGCAGCAGTCAAAACCGGTTTCTGCAGTCATCCCAATACACAATCGCCTTGCAAGCTGCTTGCTTTCCAACATGTCCATTTTCCTTGTATTCCTTGCAATCTTCCATTTTGTGTTGGGCAGTGGCCACCCCAGGTGGCTACAACCCCCAAAAAGGACAAAGACCCGACAGAGAGTGCATCATACAGACCCATCTCTCTCTTCAACACGAATGCAAAAGTCCTAGCGAAAGCTCTGGCGAGGCACCTGGAGAGCTTTCTGCCAGAAGTGATCGCGGAAGATCAGACCAGGTTTGTCATGGGCAGATAAATAAGTGATCAGATGCCTGCTGAACGTAATAATGACCACATCCGGGGAGAGTGATCGTCTCCCTGGATGTTGAGAAAGCCTTTGATCGAGTAAAATGGAGGTACCGGAGTGGTTTGGGTTTGGAGCAGGATTCACCACATGGTTGATCTTGTGTACAGCGCTCCCATGGCGAGGGTGCGAACAAAAGCCATCGGCTCCGAATAACTTTTGCTGCAAAGGGAAACGAGACAGCAGGCCGTTATCCCCACTCCTGTTTGCACTGGCAATCAAACCACTGCCCAATCACCCCTAGTTCGGTGAAGTGGTGGACGAGCATTCGGAGAGGGGGCAGGGAGCATAGAGTTGACCTGCTCCTCTACATGGCTAACTCCCTAACCAGCATGGGAAAGATAACAGGACTCTTGCGGGAATTTGGTGCCTGAAGGGCCTGTTCTGTGCTGTTCTATGTTCTCAGGTTACAAACTCAACCTGGGAAAGAGCGAAATCTTCCCGGTGAACCCCCCCCCCCCCCCCCCTCCCCCCTCCCCCCGGGAGGAGAAACGGAGCTGAAAGAACAACCATTTAAAGTGACCCAAACCAAGTTTAGGTACCTGGGGATCCAAGCGGCTCGCACCTGGACGAAACTCCACCAATGGAATCTCTCCAGTCTGGTGGAAGAGATGAAGAGGGAACATAGAACAGTACAGCACAGAACAGGCCCTTCAGCCCTCGATGTTGTGCTGAGCCATGATCACTCAAACCCACGTATCCACCCTATACCCGTAACCCAACAACCCCCCCCCCCCCTAACCTTACTTTTTAGGACACTACGGGCAATTTAGCATGGCCAATCCACCTAACCCGCACATCTTTGGACTGTGGGAGGAAACCGGAGCACCCGGAGGAAACCCACGCACACACGGGGAGGACGTGCAGACTCCGCACAGTGACCCAGCCGGGAATCGAACC
Source organism: Scyliorhinus canicula (assembly GCF_902713615.1). Classification (NCBI taxonomy): domain Eukaryota; kingdom Metazoa; phylum Chordata; class Chondrichthyes; order Carcharhiniformes; family Scyliorhinidae; genus Scyliorhinus; species Scyliorhinus canicula. Next base: position 132,424,364 of record NC_052152.1, on the reverse strand, counting down.
TGGGACCCTGGAGCTGTGAAGCATTTATTCTAACCACCATGCTACCGTGCTGCCCAATCACCCCTTGCAAAGATGGACTCACTCCCTCTTTCACTAGTAGCAATGCTATAGATGGTCAAAATGAATGTGCTGCCCAGGTTCCTCTTCACGTTCAGGTCATTCCCAATCTTCATCTCCAAATCCTTCCTCACCAGGAACGACAAGTTAATCATGGCCTTCGTCTGGCCAGGGGTGGGTGGGGAGAAGAGAGAGAGAGAGAGAGAGAGAGAGAGGGAGAGGGAGAGTCCCTAGGACACACAAGACAATCTTTTAGAATCTTACAGAGAGGAAGACACGTGGGAGGCCTGGCCTTACCGAACCTCCTATTCTATTCTACCACTGGCCGGCAAACGTGGAGAGGGTGGGGAATGGCTAAGGGAACTGGAGACGGACTGGGTCCAAATGGTGGCTTCCTGCTCGGGATGTCTCTCTGAGCGTTGGCCCTTGCACCATTCCTGCGCCAACCATAGGTTCACACCGGCAAGGATAGACGCCACATTTGGGGCGTGGAGGGAGGACAGTGGGACACAGAGTGAATGACATGTATGTGGACGATAGGCTGGCAGCCCTGGGGGAACTCTGAGAGGGGCTCCAACTCCCGAAAGGGAGTGAGCTCAAGTTGCACGACTTTCTCGGCAAGGAGACAAATCATTCCCCCACAGAACCGGACACATATTTCTGGACACAATGGTGGGCAGACTGGTTAGGGGTAACAAGTGTGGTGACATCTGTGAACTACCCATAGAAAAGGTCAAGACCCCACTTGATGAGACCAGATGGGATGAGGAAGGATACTCGCAGGAGGGGTCACAGATCCTTCCCATGGGCCAATTCAGAAAGGCGGACCATTCTAATCTCGCCTGAGAACTCAAGGTGGGGGAACAGGACTCCTCCCTCCCAGCAAAACTAATGTAATTAGAAACGACGTAAAGAATCCGGGCAGTAATTGAAAACATGTATATAAAGTTTTTTAAAATAAATTTAGAGTACCCAATTATTTTCTCCAATTAAGGGGCAATTTAGAGAATGGCCAATCCGCCTACCCTGCACATCTTTTTGGGTGGGGGGGGGGGGGGGGGGGGGGGGGAGGGTGAGACCCACGCAGACATGGGTAGAATGCGCAAACTCCACACGGACAGTGACACGGGGCCGGGATCGAACCCGGGTCATTGGCACCGTGAGGCAGCAGTGCTAACCATTGTACCGCCATGCCGCCCAATACATATGTAAAGTTGTGTAATTAAACATTAAAAATCCCAATCAGAACACTTTAAAAAAATTATACACACTAATGTAAATAATGTAGGGCAATGATAGTACTAGGACTACTGTCACAGATGAGGATGCAGCTTGTGACATTGTTATTGTTTTGGTTATTATTGCTTCTTTATAGTTCTGCAAAGTTTTTATATTAAGTGCAAAAATTCGAATAAAAATATTTTCCAAAAAACACAAGAACTAGGAGGAGTAGGCATTTCAGCCCCTCAAGCCCGCTCCGCCATTCAACACGATCATGGCTGATCTTATCTCGGCCTCAACTCCACTTTCCTGCCTGTTCTCCAAGTGGATAAGGCCATCAAAACCTACTGAAAACGGAGTTCAAAACATAGACTATGAAAGTCAAGATGCAATGGAGAATCTGTATAAATCCATAGTAAGATCAAAGCTGGAGTACTATGGATTATTTTAGTCTCTGCCCTACAGGAAATATGTTGAGGCAATAGACAGGTTACAATGCATATTCCAGAATATTGTCTGCTGTGAGGAAATAGAAATAAGAGGATTGGGAACATTTCTGATTGCCCCAAAATGATGTACAAGTTGTTAAGAGCTATTCAAATTCATTAAGCAATGGTAGACAGTAGATAGAAACAGATTGCAAATTATGATTGAGTAGTCTAGAACAAGGAGACAAAGAAACAAAATTAAATGTTAACGGTAAACAGAGAATAGGATATACTTATCGAGAGGACCGACAGACTGTGGAATGCTCTACTGCACCTTTGTGATTGAAGTAGAGACTGTATCAACATTTGGGAATAAGTTAGCTAGGTGTTCGAAAGGGATAAAAGTATATGACAACAGGGCAGGTATATGAGATTAGGACTACTGCTCATATGGAGAATAAAGAGGCACATTTGTTGGGTTGAATGTGCTCCTTCTGTGTTTCAATTTTGGTATAATTCCACCAGATAGTGTTCCCGTGCCATCTCTCAAGTAAAGGGTAGTTAAGATATTAAATACCAAACTCCCACACCCCTGGAGCAAATAAGATTTATTTTAAAATTAATTTACAGGATGTGTGCATCATTGGCCAGGCCAGCATTTATTGCCCATCACTAGTTGCCCTTGACAAAGTAGTGGTGAGCTGCAATCTTGAGGTGTAGGTACACCCACAAGACTGTTAGGGAGGGAATTCCAGGATTTTGACCGAGCGACATTGAAGGAATGGCGATATATTTCTAAGTCAGGATGGTGACAGAATGGTGAGGAACCTCCAGGTGGTGGTATTCCTAGGTTTTTGCTGCCCTCATCTTTCTAGATGGTCGCGGGTTTGGAAGGAACTTTTTTCTTTTTAAATTTTTTTTCTTTTTTTATAAAACGAGTACCCAATTATTTTTTTTCCAATTAAGGGGCAATTTAGGGTGGCCAATCCACCTAACCTGCACATCTTTGGGTTGTGGGGGTGAAACCCATGCAGACATGGGGAGAATGTGCAAACTCCACACGGACAGTGACCCAGGGCTGGGATTCGAACCTGGGTCCTCAGCGCTGCAGTCCCAGTGCTATCCACTGCACCACATGCCGCCCATCTAAGGAACCTTGATGAGTTAAGATGCAGTGCAGTAAATGGTACACACAGCTGCCACTGTTAGTGGGTGGTGGCAGGATTGAATTTTTGCAGAATAGCAAAAATGTGGGCTGCTTTAACCTGGATGGCGTCAAGTTTCTCGAGTGGTGTTGGAGCTGCACTCATCCAAGCAAGTAGAGTATTCCATTCCACTCCTGGCTTGCTCCGAACAGACTTTGGGGAGTCAGGAGTTGAGTTACTTGTAGCAGGACTCCTAGCCTTTGACCTGCTCTTGTAGTCACAGTATTTATATGGCTTGTCCAGTTCAGTTTCTGGTTAATGGTAAGCCCCAGGATCTTGATAGTGGGGGAAATCAGCGATGGTAATGCCATTAAATGCCAAATAGCAATGATTAGATTCTTTTGTTGAAGATGGTCAATGCCTGGCACTTGTGTGACATAAATGTTACTCATCATATATCAGCCCAAGCCCGGGTATTGTACAGGTTCTGCATTTTGACATGGCCTGCTTCAGTATCTGAGGAGTTGCGAACGGTGGTGAGCATTGTACAATCATCAGTGAAAATTTGTACTTCTGACCTTAAGATGGGTGAAAGATTATTGATGAAACAGCTGAAGATGGTTGGGCCTAGGACACAGACCTGAGGAACTCCTACAGTGATGTCCTGGAGCTGAGATGTTGGACCTCCAAACATCACAACATCTTCCTTTGTTCCAGTTATGACACTAACCATCAGAGAGCTTGAGTCGGGTTTTGAAAATCACTTATTGTCACAAGTAGGCTTCAAATGATGTTACTGTGAAAAGCCCCTAGTCACCACATTCCAACGCCTGTTCGGGGAGGCTCCTTGATGCCACAGTCAAATGCTGCCTTGATGTTGATAGGACACAAAATAATTAGTTTACCTGACAGAACTGTAAACTGCAGGAGGGAGTTAAGTGGCTATAACTGCTATGTCCTACAATTATATACTCAAGTGAGCGACCAACAGTCAAGATGGAACAGAATTCAAAACAATAACTACACCCATTCCAAGCAGGATGGTTCAAATTTGGGAGCCATAAAGGCGAGGCCTATTATGGGAAATCACATCAATTAATCCAAACTATGCAGGCGATTTCCTAATGGATTTGGGAATTGAAATGCATCAGAGTACGTCCAGGCCAGATGAGTTGCAATGGAGGCCCCAAATTGAATAAGTTAACTCAAACAATGTGTGCAATCGTCCCAACATTTTGTCAGTTTCAGATTAAAACCAGGAATGGTGAGGAACTGGAGGGCAGCTGGTATCCATTGAGTCAAAGCCTAGCAAATCAGTGCCTTCCAAGGCTAAGAATTTGCCTTGGCAGCAAGCCATCCACTAACCAGATGATAATTTGATCAGGGTGGGGTGTGTGTTGGATACAACGTCACATTATTGTGATTAATTGTAGCCATCTATCAGTTCAAAGAACTGAACATACACGAGATAAAAGCAAATTACTGCGGATGCTGGAATCTGAAAGGAAAGGAAAAATGCTGGAAAATCTCAGCAAGTCTGGCAGCATCTGTAGGGAGAGAAAAGAGCTAACGTTTCAAGTCCGATGACTAAAGAGTGACAAAGAGTCATCGGACTCGAAACGTTAGCTCTTTTCTCTCCCTACAGATGCTGCCAGACTTGCTGAGATTTTCCAGCATTTTCCGTTTCGTTAAACATACATGATTGCCATCGAGGGAATTTGATGGCAGCAATGAGAATGCACAAAAGTATTACAGCAACACAGTATTTAATGTTAATTGTAAAAACTCAAACTTGTAACTATAGTTACAATACAATCAGCCTTTACACTATACAAAAAACCTCATTCTTGTACACCATTTAATAAAAAATGCTTGGTAATACGATTCGGCATCAAAACAAGGGAAGTGCAAAGGCAAGAATTCCTGATGCAGGGCATTTCTTTCACCATAAACCAAGATGGAGGAGGAGGAGGAGATGGCAAAACAAAGAAAAAGATATAACACATTCAGGAAACGCTCAAAACCTCTTTTACAGAGACTTGAGGGCAATGACTTGCATGCGGCACAGTACACTCCCGTAAAGATGCTTTGCAAGTTGTTCCAGCTCAACATAAGCAATACTAGTGTGGAAACATTTCAGCTACTGCACCCAGCCAGGTATAGCTCACTTCCCTCATTCACTGTCAGTGCAACATCATTGGTCCCAGTCCCCATTCACTACAAGATTTGAGAGTGCATCATCGGGACCAGTGGCGGGCGTCTAGAGCACTGAATGAGTCGATGACCAATGTGATCAGTACTGATATGGGCATAGACTGGCAGCAACACATCTCCATAGCACTTTTCAAGATGAATTCAGCACCAAAAATAGTTAGATGGAGATGTTATGTATTCCTGCATTACCTTGGAAGTACCCTGCAGTTCCATCTCCAAGCCCTTACCCACTTAGCAATCAGCAGATATGGAACCCGTAGCAGCTGGTTTGAGGATTAAAAACATTCAAATTAAATTTGAAAACAAAAAGCTTTAATTCTAACTCATATTTTCTGTGTTTTCAACTCTGAATATCAAATCACTAGCAATTTTAGTGGTATGAACTGCCTTCTCAGTGCTATCGGACTCTACAACAGTGTTCCCAATTACCGTGCAAGTTTAAAAAGGGAGGGTAAAAAGGTGTCTCTATACAAACAATCGAGCTGAGTCCCATCTGCTGGCCTCAAGCACGGTTGCACCTTCCTGGTTAGATTTCCTGCAACTAACCTGGCTCAGTTACTCACAAAAAAGTGTGTGGGCGGGCGGGGGATAAGTAGTGAATCAATACGTGCTCTGCTCAATTCCCCTCTCCGTACATGTGGGGAGTCACCGTGCTTCCCGCCAATGAGCAGAAGTCAGTTATTAACCAGTTAAGAAAGCAGCTCAGTGCAGCTTTCAAAGTGCAAATGGAAAAGTAGCTGCATGTCGGAAGGGGAAAAATAGGAGGGAGCTCTGCAAGTTTAAAAAAATTTAAAACGTGCCTGAAATCAGTTGAAACATATCCGAAAGCATTGCGTTCACACACTTTCTAAAGCATACAAACGTATGTCAGTTGGGCATATTAATACAAAAAATCTGTACAGAATTAGAAAGGTGAGGAGCGCATATTAAAAATAAAAGATACCAAGTCGTAACTGTTTCCAACTTTGAAAGTTCATTTGTAGAAATAGAACTGTGTTAGCAAATAAAAAAGATTTTGTCAAGAATCAAGAGGGAGTTTTAAAAAGAAACTTTCCCAATAGTTTTTTGATCCAAAAATAGCTGTAGATTGTTCAGGAAATATGGGCAGGTAAGGCTTGCGGTCTCCAGCTTTGTTAGTGAATTCCCCCCCCCCCCTTCCCTTCCCCTCATTTATAAAACCTCTGTTGCAGATCTATACACATATTTAACAAACAGGAAGGTGCTCTGCATCCTCCAGTCCAGATCCAGCCTGTAGACCAAGGCAATGCCCACGTCACCGCTAGGTATCGCCTCCACCTTGTGCGGGACTCGGGCTCACCAGACGCATCACCAGTTCGGGACTGCGTACGGTTAGGAAGTTGGACAACTTGGTTAGAAAGGTTCTCAGTTTATAAACGAGGTGGTGTTTTCAGGATTATTCCGGAGCTCGGCACTGGCAAAAAACCTCACGTCACGGTCTCGGTCTGATTGCAGAATCAGAACAATTTCTTCGACAGCTTCTACGTGAGGGTTCTCGGCCTCTGTGAAATAGGCTGGGAAAGAACAAAGAATCAGTACTGCATTAATCTTTTAGTCACTTAAAATGATATAGCGCAGGAGGAGGCCATTAAACCCAGTTCCACTCTTGTCTTTCAACAGTCCTCCAAATTTATCCTTTTTAAATACATCTTTGCTTCAGGGCAGTGCTTTGCAGATCTAGACAAACCACTGAATATACAAATTTCTCATTTCCCAAGGGCCATCCCACCAGCTTTTTGTTCCTGATTATTTTAAATCTGTCCCCTCCGCTTGCTGATCTTCTTGCCAGTGGCAACAGCTTCCTTGTAAGAATTTTGTTTGAAAATAATCTGCTAATTGTAGAAGCGGCATCTAATCAGGATTCAAAACTCAGAAATGACAAGTTTCTCTCTTCCACAGTCCCTCCTTTCGCTCTACGTTACCAATTCGTCACTGTGCCAGTTTCAGCAGACTCAAACTCCCCAGACAGTTCACTCACAAGACTACTCTTCAGAAATTGAATCCCATGTAGCAATGAGAGTTTTTTTCAGCATATTCACCACAGATCAGCTTGACCAAACACTCACTCGATGCCCAGACATGCACACTTCCTAGTAGGAAATGCAGGATAATAAATTAGAAGCGTAATAGTGTTTTTTTTTTTAATGTGTTCATGGAATGTGGCACTGCTGGCACGGTCAGCATTTACCGCCTCTCCCTAATTGCCTTTGAGAAGATGGTGGCGGGCTGGCAGTCCACTTGGTGTATGCATCCACAATGAGATTAGGTAAGGAGTTCTAGGATTTTGACCCAGCAATTACAAAATAATGCTAACAGTACCTGTTTGAAAAACTCTGATATACTTCCAGTTCCAAGTCAGGATAATGTGTGGCTGAGGCAAAAATGTAGGTAGTGGTGTTCCAACACACCTGCTACCCTTCCCTTTCTAGGAACTAAGAGGAGCTGTTGAAGCAGCCTTGTTGAGTTATTGTACTGCATCGTGTATACGGTACACACTCCAGTCACAATGGAATGGCGGTAGAGGGAGTGAATGTTTAAAGTGGTTATGGTGGGGAGAAGTCAGAGACAGTGGACAGGCTCTGGCAGATCAGGAGACTCAGCCTCTGACTTTCTCTTTTAGTCACAATATTTATGTGGGTAATCCAGTTCAGTTTTTGGTCAATAGTAAGCCCCAGGATGTTGATAATGAGTCATTTAGAAATGGTAATGCCATTGAATGTTAAGACTCTCTCAGCGATGGTCATTGCTTGACCACATGCACATGCATGGCATAAATGTTACTAGTCACTTGTCAACCCATGCCCAAATGTTGCCCAGGTCTTCCTGCATGCAGACACAGACTGTTTAGTACTTGAGAAGTTGCAAATGATACTAAACGCTGTGCAATCTTCATTTGAGCATCCCACTCCTGGCCTTATGTTGGAGGGAAAGTCATTGATGATGCGGCTGAAGATGGCTGGACGCGAACACTGTCTCCCAAGTCCAAAGCTGCAAAGGCCATTTGTGGTGCCTTTCCTCCCCCAAAAACGGCAGCCCGAGCTTAGATCAACTAACAGCACACTGATCCCTGGGCTTGGACAAGCAGGGGAACCTTTTGTAGGGCCAATACTACAGCTTATTCATGAACCCACTGGGGAACTTGAAGAACAGGGGTGGGATTCTTTGAGCCTCCGCGCCGAAATCACGATCAGCGTGGGGACGGAGAATGGGCATTGACCACCAAAATCCAGCACGACACGGCTGTAGGTATGGGCCCATTGATAGAGGCCCCTGCAGCGATTCTGCGAGGACAACTGGCCGAGTTCCCAACGGCATGGTTCGAACCACGTTTTGCCTGTTGGGAACTGCCGGCAGCGACTGCGGACTCAGTCCGCAGCTGCCCTGGGGGAGGCCACACAGACGGGCAGGAAACCAATTGGGCGGCACCAATAGGGGACCTACATTCCTGGTGCCGCTCCGCAGGCCGGGTCCGCCATGTCGCACGGGGTGGCCGCCGAAGCCCACCACCATGCGCATGCGCAGACTCCCGACAGGAAGTGCAAGGCCCCCTATCCGCAGCCAGAGCTGCGAGAAGCACTCCGGGGCTCTGCTAGCCACCTGCAATTTGCAGAATCACTCTGGACTTTCTTGAGGAAAGTCCAGAGTGAAACGCCCACGTTTTGATGCTGGTGTGGGGACATAGCCCCATTTTTGGAGAATCCCGCCCCATAATTTTAAAATAAACCTAGCAATTCATTAAGTTCATGGAGAAAAATGTAATAGTTTAAAGGGAGCAAAAACTATCCAGTCACAGCGATATACAGGACCGGCATTTGAAAATCCACTGATGGAAACTTTTCAGATTTAGCAGCAATGCATTTATATACCTGACGAGCAGTTGGCAAGCTCAGACAATTCATGTTTCGATAACCAGGCTCTTCACCCAAACTTAGTCCAAATCCAAGCAATCCTCCGATGGGACTAGTTGTTTTGCAGAATGGCTCATCAATTCCCAGATTTAATGACTAAAATGGGGTACAGGCAGGTAAACCGAGTGGCCAAAACTTTGGACACTGGAGGTCAATGTATAAGGTCAAATGCAAGGTCTACTCTGGAGCTTAGAGACGCATATGGGAATATTTTCTCAATGATGGAGGACTAGGATCTATGGAAGAGCAGGGATTTGGGTGTCCAGGATTTGTAAAAAAAAACAATACTGTGAACCTCTGGTGGGGGATCCTAAACTAAAGGAGATAATCTTACAGACAAGAGCGAGGCCATTTTGGAGTGGAATCAGGAACATGTTTTTCCACACAAAAGGATTGTGGAAGTCTTAAAGGACGGTGGATACTGGATAGTTCAATTACCGACACACACGCGGCGCACGCGCTCACACATCCCAGAGCAAGTTGCTCATTGCTTTAAACCACCAATACCCTCCTTTAAGAGCACTATGCATTTTCATATTTACTTTTCTCCAGCAGCGTATGCCTCAGTGCCTTGGCAAGCAGCACTCGGACATTCGGAACAGGATCAGTAGCCAAACCAAGCAGTCTTGGAAGCAGGTGTTCAACAAACTGGCTCACTGGCATGCATTCCTCCTCCACCACAGCCTGCATAAAAATGAGAGCGTCTTCTTAATTTTTTTCTTTTTAAAAAGCAACTATCGTCATCAATTAGGGCCCTTTAGGGCCATATCTCTTGTATTTAAAACACTTCCCTCGTTTTTTTATCCTGAAGGGCACTAACTTTTAAGTGATTACAATACCTACTTCATGGAGTGACCATGCATGAGCCTGAAAAGTGGGCACTAGCAAGATGGATGAAATGGGGGCAGGGGGTAGCATAAAACCAGCTACTCTCGATTCTGGTCCCATTCCTCTGGCCACAACCAAATATTCCTCGAGTCAGGGGTGAAAAATCTGGTGCCCATTTTAATTATAGAAGGAATTATTTTGCTCATTCATTCACTCACCTGACAGATGAAGGCAAATGCCTGACGTCCGATCCACTTGGAGCAGTGGCAAAACCGAAGTGTGAGCTCGTTCATGAAGTTCACGGCAAATGGGTCAGTGGCAGTTGCATAGAACTTCCTTAGGATCTCCACTACCTGTTCAATAATAACAGCAGCAAACAAGTTCTATTAGTGAAAACAAGCTCCAGTGCAGGGTGCAGCCTCTCCTAAACACCTGAATTTGGCCATCATTGTGGGGGCCTCAGGATATTATTTTGGTAACCTCCCCTCGGAGGCTGGAATAAAAACAAAATTCCGGGAATGCTCAGCTCAGCAGATCAGGCCGCATCCATGGAGAGATAACAAGTACTGACCTTTCTTCAGGTTTTGCGATGCTCTCAAAACCAAACAGGAGATGTGTTAGAGCACAAATGTTTGGGGTAAATAATCATTCAAAAGCAACTTCTACTGGAGAAGTGAACAAAGGAACATAGTAGGCCATTCAGCCCATCAAACCTGCTCCACCATTGAACAGGACAATAGCCAATCCATTACAATGCCTTCTCGTTCCCACACCCCTTATCCCTTAGTGTAATGGGCATTTAGAAATCAATCAATCTCTGCTTTAAATTACTGATCTTCCACAGCCCTCTGGGGGTGAGAATTCCAAAGATTCACAACCCTCTGCGTAAAATAAATTCTCCTCATCTCGGTCCTATGTTGAAATTGTGTCCCCTGGTTCTAGACTCCCCAACCAGGGGAAGCGTCTTGCCTGAATCTACTCTTTCTATCTATGTAAGTATCTTGTAGGTTTCAAGGAGATCCCCTCTCATGCTTCGAAACTCCTAGAGAATACAGGCCCAGTTATCCCAATTTCTCTTCTTAGGACAGTCTAGCCATCCCGGGAATAAGTCTGGGAAACAGCCATTACACTCCCTCTATAGCAATAATATCCTTCCTAAGGTAAGGAGACCAAAACTGCACACAGTACTGCAAGTATGGTCTAACCAAACTTCTGAACAATTGAAGCAAAACTTTGCTACTCCTGTACTTAATTCTCTTGCAACAATGGCCAACAGACCATTGGCTTTCCTAATTGCTTGCTGCACCTGTACATGTTAACCTTCAGTGACTTACCTACAAGAAAGCAGGTCCCTTCATACATCTACACTTTGAAATCTCTCACCATTTAAGAAATACTCTGCACATCCATTCCACCTACCAAAGTGGATCTCATTTTTCCACATTATATTCCATCTGCCATGTTTGTGTCCATTCATAAGAACATAAGAACTAGGAGCAGGAGTAGGCTATCTGGCCCCTCGAGCCTGCTCTGCCATTCAATGAGATCATGGCTGATCTTTTTGTGGACTCAGCTCCACTTACCGCCTGCTCACCATAACCCTCAATTCCTTTACTGTTCAAAAATCTATCTATCTTTGCCTGAAAAACATTCAATGAGGTAGCCTCAACTGCTTCACTGGGCAGGGAATTCCACAGATTCACAAGAAGTTCCTCCTCAACTCTGTCCTAAATTTGCTTCCCCTTATTTTGAGGCAATGCCCCCAAGTCCTAGTTTCACTCACCAAGTCTGTCCAAATCTTCCTGTAGCTGCTTTACATCTTCTTTACAACACACATTCCCATCTGCAAACTTGAAAATATTACATTTGGTTCCCACATCCAAATCACCGACATATATAGTGAACAGCTGGGACCCAAGTACTGATTCCTGCAGTACCCCACTAGTCACAGCTCTGTCAACATGCAAATGACCTGTTTATTCCTACTCTCTGGTTTCAGCCCTTTAGCCAATCCTTAATCCATGACAGTATATTACTGCAATCCTATGTGTGTGAATTTTGTTAACCAACCTCCTGTAGGGGTCCTTATTAAAAGTCTTCTGAAAATCCAAGTCTACTACTTCCACTGACTCTCCTTTATCAATTCTGTTAGTAACATCTCCAAAAAAACTCCAACAGTTTCAGCAAACATGATTTCCTATTCATAAAGTCATGTTGACTATGTCTAGTCAGATTATCATCCAACTGACCATTTGTCATATCCTTTAGAACAGATTCTAACATTTTTATTACGACATTTTTATTACAAGGCTAACAGGACTATAGTTTCCTGTTTTCTCTCTCCCTCCCTTCTTAAATAGTGCAGTGACATTTGCTACCTTCCAATCTGTAGGAACCAGTCCAGAATCTATGGAATTTTGTAAGATGATCTTGAATGCATCCACTATCTCTACAGCTACCTCTTTCAACACTTTGGGATATGAAATATCAGGTTCCAGGGACGTATCAACCGTCGGTCTATTGTATTGCCCAAGCTACATGCTTCGCTAGTCTCCTGATTAATAATTAATACCCCACATTACTGCATTAAAAATACAAAATGGGATCTGTGTCAAAACATAATACTACTTAACTCAATGACACTTTAACCAACGGCTATGCACAATACAGTCTATGCAATTACACTCGTGGACGCTCAAGAAAGCGCTTTACAGGTTCTTGAATTTTGAATTAAAGGCCCTTTTATACTTAAAGTAGATTATATGGACATTTTTCTAAGTTAAAGATGCTATATAAATGAAAATTGTTAGGGCAGCATGGTGGCGCAGCGTTTACCACTACTGCCTCATGGCGCCGAGGACCCGGGTTCGATCCCGGCCATGGATCACTGTCCATGTGGAGTTTTCACATTCTCCCAGTGTCTGCGTAGGTCCCACCCCCACAACCCAAAAAGATGTGCAGGGTAGGTGGATTGGCCCTGTTAAATTGCCCCTTAATTGGATACTCTATTTATTTATTTTTTTTAAATGAAAATTATTGCTGTTAGAAGTACCAAGGGATCTTTGACATCGGCCTAACCAGACCTTGGATCAACATCGACTTAAAGGAGCGCCTCAGACACTTGGTAATGCATTGAAATATCACCTATAAGTGGACCTCAAATCCATAACCTTCTGACTCAGGAGGAGAGAGTGCTGCAAATGAACATATAAATTGAGAGTAGGCCACTCGGGCCCTCAAGCCTGCTCTGCCATTCAATAAGATCACGGCTGATCGGATTACAACCTCAACCCCACATTCCTGTCTACCCCCAATAGCTTTTCACCCCTTTGTTAATCAAGAATCTATGTAGCTCTGCCTTAAAACAATTCAAAGACTCTGCTTCCACCTCCTTTTGATGAAGAGAGTTCCAAAGACAAGTTCCTGCTATTTTCCACTTCTATCGCGATAGGCTAGAGAAGCAGTCAATTGCTGAGCTAATAATTGAAGGCAACCCCATTTCAGAAATTGGAAATTAAAAATTAGTCAAGTACAAGTTGCAGGCTGGGGATTCAGTCATGAAGAGGGTCCCCAACAGCTGAAGACAGGTGCAAATTCCAAGTAAAGATAAATCAATGAGACAAAACAGAAATACGATTCAACAATAACTTGATACAGCAGTACTAGTGTCACACATACCAGTTTGAACGAAATCCACCGAACCTCAGCAACTTTATCAGAACACAGGGAGAGAGCAATGTGTCGCAGGTAGTCGTGCACATCATTGGGGTTGTAGAGTTCCAGTAGCAAAATTACTTGTCTGAAATAGGTTAAGAGCAATGTTTTAAAGTGGAAAAACACAAATTTTACTTATTCCACTTCAGCCCACACCTTTCCTTTTGCTTAAAGAATTAACTCTTCGCTACAGTTCCACCAGACGTCTTCAGGTAACTCACCATATAGAAAAGACTTGGTAAACGTAATGTCTGCAGCAGACATCAAACCTAGTGCACACAATAATGTGCTGTTCGTAAACCAGTGCACATTAAGTGAATTAGCACCCTTACCAGACAGGCATACTCAGGACAAGTACAGATTAGGGTTAGGAGAAAAAGATTTTTTGTCCCATACGATTTGCAGGTCACAGTTAGTCACAATGGGCTAAATCTCTGCGGTACAAGCTAAACTTAAGTGCTACATTTAAAAGCATTCATTCAAGCCCAACAAGGCTGCATTTGTTCCACTGAACCAGGTTCAGCAGTTCCTGATCTACAGGACAGTCAGGGTTCAATCAACCAATAATGCTAAAACAGTACGCGCCCACTGTCCAATACTTGAGTGATCTAAAGGCCTCTACTGTAGTTAACTAGGATTCACATAAAACAGGTATAATTATGATAACGAATCACAAGACAAGAACACACACCTTGCAGGTTTAGCACAGTGGCTAAACAGCTGGTTTGTAATGCAGAACAAGGCCAGCAGCACAGGTTCAATTCCCATACCAGCCTTCCCGAACAGGCCGGAATGTGGCGACTAGGGGCTTTTCACAGTAACTTCATTGAAGTTTACTTGTGACAATAAGCGATTATTATTATTATTATTATTAAACTTCACTTCACACAGCTCACATCACAGATGAGCCCACAGATGATCTGGTATCTTGCAACATCGAACATCTTTACAGTCTGCCTGTTACAAGTTGTCACTCAAATGTTACGCAATAAATACAGAAATTAAATTAAAATGCACGAACAGGCTGTGGCTTGGTGTTTAACATTCATGATCTAGTTCCAATCCACTGGTGCACCTATATCTCATATTCACCTCTTTTTCAACTGCCTACCTAACCTACTCTTAATGTATATAATCTGCTTCATTCTACGTTGTCCCATTTTAAGGAAAACACTTCCAAAAAAGCACTACTTTATTTCTTCATATCACATAACAGCCGACTGAATCTCTGATCTACCGTCTCTTTCACCTCAATAAGCCAAAATGTTTTTCCTAGACATCAAAACGATACATAAATACTGCAAAGTAGTCACTCTGGGGACAATAACAGGATGGCAGGTCTGACAAATGGTAAAGGCACTGGAGAACATCCTGTGCCCTTGAAACTGGATCGCAGAATAAGTCAGTGCTTCCCTGTGGAGAGGGCAAAGGAAAAGAGAAAACAGACACTGGAACAGGTGGGAGGCGGAATCCAATAGACGCAAGTCAGTTTGCGCTTCACTTTGTTTATAGTCCAAACAGTTTTAATACATGTCTGCTGTGACCAGCATTTTGATGGCACTTTTACTGCAGATATTGTTCTTAAAATCTTCTAAAATTTTTAACACATGTTTTGAGCATCGCATAAGTTACGAGGATACAGGTTTATACTTCACGTTTCCTTCTTTTTTTCTTCTTCTTCTTTTATTTTAATAAATTTTTAGAATACCCAATTCATTTTTTTATAATTAAGGGGCAATTTAGCATGGCCAATCCACCTACTCTGCACATCTTTGGGTTGTGGGGGTGAAACCCACACAAACACGGGGAGAATGTGCAAACTCCACACGAACCGTGACCCAGAGCCGGGAGTGAACCTTGGACCTCGGCGCCGTGAGGCAGCAGTGCTAACCACTGCACCACCATGCTGCTCCTTACTTCACGTTTCCTAACAAATAAGCTGAATTCAGACAACTAAACCAATGCTCTAATCCATTTTGAAGAATTGCTCTCAATCACACATGGTTGCCAGAGAACAGTTTCAGATTTGCTAGCAAACAAACCATACTTAGAATGTACAGAACACCTACTCTGCCAGCTCATATCGAAAGCGCCAATTCCGGCTGTTGTCTGTTACCATGAACTCCTGGAGCTGGTACAGGTACTCACGACGCTTGTCCATATGAAGCAACTGTGAACAGGAAGAATACAATGAGTTCCAGGGCAGACGGATACAACAAGCTAAACAAAATGCTAAATGGAAGTAGCCCATTCCTTCCTGAGCAGTCTTACAACCGGAAGCTCATCACTGTACTTAACAGTCTCTAAATCAAAATTCAGGAGAGCAGATAGGACAGAAGAGATTCCCTACTGAAGTTAATTAAAGATTTCCAATAAGAAGTGGAAAAGAAAGAGAAGAAAAACATTTAAATGAACAGTTTTATCGCAAAAGTATTTGCAGTGTGATTTGACAAAACACACAAAATTCAAAGATGGTACAGTAATATGAGGGCTTCAATGACCCGCATGCTGTAGTTTGAACATCTTACACATCGGTGGCTTACAACATATCAAAATTAACTACTGTTGTGATAAGTTAGACAGAGCTAGATAGATTCTTGATAAGTTGCCACAGGGAAACATGCGATTCCCACCAGGGCTGTTATCTGGATGATAGAAAAATAATGGATACACCACCCGCAGACTAAACCTATAATCTGGTTTAATTCACAAAGTAAGATTATTCAAACAAGCCAAAACAGAGGCAAATTCTAATAGCACAAGCCTTATATTATGCTGCTTTCGAACTGTCTTGACCATTTTAGAAAATAGATTCTAGTTCTTCTAGCTTCAGTAATCTCATAGGACTGAATTTTACCAGCCCTTTATGAATGGCCTGAGAAGCAGGAGGGGCTATCAAGTTGCGGGGGGGGGGGGGGGGGGGGGGGCGTCGTGCTTCCAAAGCCGTAGAATTTATCAGTGGCAGGGAATGTGAGGAGAGACCCCCACCCCCCGCCAGCAAAATTTCCCAGCCTCCCTGCGAGCTCAGCGTGGAGAGGTCCTCAAGATCAAGCACTCCGTGGTCATGAGGGAACTGTTATGACAAGGCCACCCTGCAGGGCTAATGTGATTGACCTTAGTGACCTCTAAAACACCTTACTTGAAAGGTCAACATCCATTTTCGACAATTATAGTTTCAGCAGTCTGCTGATCCCGGCGGCCCTCTGATTGGCCTCCAGCGCTTGGGGGCAGAATCTCGTCTTTTAATTAATTGCCTGACCACCATAAAATGTAGCCATGCATCTTTCTGGCCGAGGTGGGGCTGCCCCTTGCTTTCCAGTCCAACGTCAGGACCCCCACCATGCAAATGAAATTCAGCTCATAGAGAAACAGCCCCATAGCATATACATACACCCTCCAGGAAAATCCCTCAGCTTAGAAGTACGCCCACGCATGCAATCTCGAATTAAACCTAAAAACGTGGCCATTCTACCAATGCCGTTTTCTGTAAATTGCTTTTGAATAGGCCCAAATGCAAAATGGCTGTAAAAAGACTGATACCATAAAAAAAATCACTCAAAAACAGAATGCAGAAAATATAGCAAAAAACACAGGCAGATCTCAGCGAGGATGGGTTTATTTTTTTAAATCTCAAAAGGTTGCAATGAAACACCAGAAAAATGCTGTCTTGCTGTGCATGAAAATCTAATTAAAATTTGAAGAGAGCTGGCACAATAACAAGAAACTCCCATACATAAGGTTCTATAACTTGGGAATCTAAAATTCACACTTCGGCCAAGTAACTTACTTACACTTCTTTAACATCTGTCTGGGCGAGGATCTGGACAAAATAAGACCCTGGCACCTGTCTGAAACCTATGATGAAAACGAGTGTGCCTGGAAGCCAAGTATGGAATGGACTTGCTCTTCACCATTCACCATGGAAATTCACACATAGATTGTCATTTGAACAGGGTAACATGAGAAACCTTAACCCATAACACAGCTGATGGTCAGATTTGGTATCTAAATGAATCTTGGTGTCCAGATAATTCATGCCAACATTTAGTTTAAAACATTTCAAAACCATCTGCTGTGATGTAAATATTAACCTACCTTTTACTTTTACACCTACATTTATCTAGTCAGTTCTGGCAATAATCCAATATCAAAAGCAACACGTTGCTCAGAAGGTGACTCTAATGATGTTTACCTTCAAGAAGTCATACAGATGCTTTAGGACTCCAATTCTCACTTCATCCAGATCCTTTAGGAACCCATTGAAGATGGGAACCAGATCAGCTGCAGTTAACTGATCACCAAGGATCACAGCCAACTCATGTATAGAGAAGGCCAATGTCCGCCGTACCTTCCACTGTCAAAATATGAAAGGATATGCATCAGTAGCGTACTCATTCAGAAGGTTCTGAAGTGCTCATTTCCTTATGCAGAAGAATATTATAATTCCTATTATCCTATTGCTGTTTTTGGGAGCTGGCTGTGTGCAAAGTTCGGTCATGTTTTTTCTACATTCTAACAGCAATTACAGT
Organism: Scyliorhinus canicula; assembly: GCF_902713615.1. Classification (NCBI taxonomy): domain Eukaryota; kingdom Metazoa; phylum Chordata; class Chondrichthyes; order Carcharhiniformes; family Scyliorhinidae; genus Scyliorhinus; species Scyliorhinus canicula. The sequence goes on along the minus strand of NC_052152.1, from coordinate 132,406,302 downwards.
ACCGTTGAAGTACTTCTGAAAGAAGCTACATAATTGCAGGTTTGTTCTTTTACACAGATATATTAAACTATTTCCAAAATCAAAACAAAGAATGCTAATTCTGTAGCACAATCGTTTGAAACTTTACATGGAAAACACTTGCCCCTAGAGTCTGAAACGAAAGAGAAAATGCTGGAACATCTCAGCAAGTCTGGCAGCATCTGTAGGGAGACAAAAGAGCTAACGTTTCGAGTCCGATGACTCTTTCTCATGACCTTTTGGTCCCCCGAACTTGAAAAAAAAAGGCTGCGACCATATTTTTAAAATGCAGCCGCACGGTTTTGCGCACGCGCTCCGATAATCGGGCACGCATGCGCAGTGCGGCCAAATTTTTTTATCTGTTCCTGGCCATTTCAAAGGCCGTTCGCAGGCGGCATTATTAAAAGTCCGCTGCTGCATGTGGATTTGCTCAAATGGGAGCGCCACAACAGACGGCTCCGCGACCCTCCCGATTTGCGCGATCGGGAGCACCACGACAGACGGCTCCGTGACCCTCTCGACACCCGCCAGCGACCCATCCGCGGGTTGCGCCCCTGAGCTTGACAATGCCTGTGCTACAGTAATCGTCTTAAAACGTGGAATCTTATCATGTCATCCATTCAGCTATTAATTGGAAATTCAACATTTTTTCTAAAACGTTATCCCGACGGATACCAGAACTAAATTGGGGACTCTGCAGAATTTTAAATCACAAGCTGAGACAAGTACACTGGGTTTGGTCAGAGTTCAAATGATCAAGATTTCACAATGGCTTTTGCTGTATTTATGGAAAGTAAATAGCTATGTCTATTGCTCAAGTTTTCCTCGAAAGGGTATGTTTGAATGCCTTGCAAAAGCAGAAAAGTTAGAAGTAGATATAAAAGTAGGAACTAAAGAAGCAGACATAGTTGTTATATTGGGTCAACATTTAAATCTTGAGGAAGGGTAACCCAGATGCTCCGCAGGTTGAGTTAGCTAAGATGCAGTTGCAGGTGAAGCAATTTGAAGTAGTAAAATAAATTTTGCAAAAGTAACAGCAGATTGAAAATCCACTAATGTAACATCTTTGTTCAAGGAAGGAGTGAGACAGAAAGCAGAAACCTTAGGCCAATTAACCTAATGCCTGTCATTGGGAAAACAATATTAAAGAGGATATTTAAAAATCATAATCGAGTCAACATGATTTTATTGAAATGAAAATCATGTTTGACAATTTTACCAGAGTTCTAAGGATGTAACAAGCAAGGTGGGTATAGTGGGACCAGGATTGTCAAAAGGCATACGATAACATGCCACACAACAGATTACTGCAGAAGATAAGAACTTAGCTATGAGAGGTTGAATAAACTTGGTTTGCTCTCACTGGAACAACGGAGGTTGAGGAGCGACCTGATAGAGGTCTACAAAATTATGAGGGGTATAGTCAGAGACTTTTTCCCAGGGCAGAGGGGTCAGTTACTAGGTGGCATAGGTTTAAGGTGCGAGGGGCAAGGTTTAGAGGAGATGTACAAGGCAAGTTTTTTTTATACAGAGGGTATTGAGTGCCTGGAACTCGCTGTCGGAGGAGGTGGTGGAAGCACGGACGATAGTGACGCTTAAGGGGCATCTTGACAAATACATGAATAGGATGGGGGGAAATAGAGGGATATGGACCCCAGAAGTGTAGAAGATTTTAGTTTAGATGGGCAGCATGGTCGGCGCAGGCTTGGAGGGCCGAAGGGCCTGTTCCTGTGCTGTACTTTTCTTTGTTCTTTGTTCTTATTGTGTTGGGGATGATGATCTATTAACTTGGACAGAGAACTGGCTAACCAACAGGAAAGAGTAGGGATAATTTAAAATAAATAAAGAGTCAGGGTGGCAAACTGCTACTAGTGGAGTGCCACAGGGGTCAGTGCTGAGCCTCAACTATTTACAATTTATAAAATTACTTGGACAAAGGTACCAACTGTATTGTAGCCAAATTTGCGAGGTAGGAAAGCAAGTTGTGATGACGGTACAAAGAGTCTATAAAGGGACACAGATAGGTTACATGAGTAAGCAAATATTTGGTAGATACGGCGATGAGTGTAGGAATTTCACATATATTGTATTAAATTTATTTGGTGCAGTAAGGGTTAGTGCATTTGACTGCTGCACTACTGTTTTAATAAATCCTGGTTTGCAAGACAGCTAGGCATTCTGGAGCGAGTAGTGCAGTTAAAGCATCGTAAAAATTTGGGCTAATGGACTTTTATTTATATTAAGAGGGTTCCCTGTGGAGTAGTTCATTAGAAACATTGTGTTCAGCTTAGTAAAATGATGAAGTTAATGGGAGGAGCCACAGGCTGAAGCAGTCAGACATGAGGTTCAGAGTTAGTCTGTGGCTGGAAGGCAAGCTGAGACGCAGTTTCTTAAGAAATACAGCCAGAGATTCTGCATTATTCTGACAGGGGGGTCAGGCCTCTTTCTTTAAAGCAGTCTCAAAAGATCTCTCTTTCTCAAAAGGGAGCATTGAAGACATCTCTGGACAGCAAATATTCCTGAGCGCTAACTATATTTAAAAGTGGATTGGGATTGGAGATTGGGAGTGGAAATAAAAATAGCAGTTAAGGGTTATTGTGTCACTATATTGGTCATCATTGTTTAAGGGGTAATGGGAAGCTATTTTCTTGTGTGATGTTACAATATTGTTACTAATAAAGTTTGTTTTAATATACCATATCCCGGTTTTGCGTTAAATCACTCCTGTAAGCAAGGTATCCTTTCCTCACAGCCTTACAAAATTTAAACAAATTATTGGGGTTTTTGTCCAATGTCCTAGCCACTGTTGGGGTCCGGTCCAGGATCCTAACAAAATAGTTATTATACTCCTTTCACAGGATGTGCATGTCACTGGGTAGCCAGGATTTATTGCCCATCCCTAGTGAGGTTGTCCACTATGCAAAGAAGAATAGGAAAGCAGAATATTACTTAATTGGAGTGACTACACAATACTGCAGTGCAGAGGAACCTGGGTGTCCGTGTACATGCATCACAAAGTGTCAACAAGTAAATATGAAGGCAAACAAATGGTTTGTCTTTATTAAAAGAGGGATTGAATATAAAAGTAGGGAAGTCTTGCTATGGCTATAGAGTGCATTGGTGAGACCACACCTAGAATATTGTTTTGGTCACCTTGCTTGAGGGACACACTTACATTGGAAGCAGTTCAGGGAGGTTTATTCAGCTGATTCCTGGATCAGGAATTTGCTTGATGAGTAAAGGTTGAGCAGGTTGAAGTTGAACTTACTGAAACATGAGGGGGTTTCATAGGGTAGATGCTGAGAGGACATTTCCCCTCATGGAGAAATTTAGAATGGGGGCACCGTTTCAAAATAAGGGGTCTCTCACACAAGACAGAGATGAGAAAGAATTTCTTCTTTCAGTTTCGGGAATTCTCCTACCCAGCATGCAGTGGAGGCTGGGTCATTCAATATATTCAATGCCAAGTTAGACAGATTTTTGATGAACAAGGGAGACAAGGATCATGGGGCCAGGCAAGAAAGTGGAGTTAAGCCCATAATCAGATCAGCAAAGATCTTATTGAATAGCACAGGAGGCTCAATGGGCTAATTGGTCTCCTCCTATTTTTTATGTTAAATTTAAAAACTTGAACTCAAAAGAAAGGAAAATGAAAAAAAGATCAATTGAAAAAGCGATGCAGAAACAAATTCAAATTTCGAAGAGAAAGGGAAGATAGGAAATTTGAACTGAATTCAGAAATGCTTCAATGATATGAACAGGGAAATTTAATGATAGGCGAGATTTAATGTCTTGTTTTGATTTGGCAAGGAATACATGCCTAGTGCCTAAATTCAGTGAGGAAGGAGTTGAAATGAATTTTGTCTCACTGAGACAATTGTTACAAAGTTACAATGGCCAAGAGAAAAATGGACTATTCTATTACAATGTATTTGGTCGGAAAAGCATTGGAGATTTATTCAACCTTTATTCACCAGTCTGCAGACTATGGATAAAAGCGGATGCTGGAATCTGAAACGAAAGGGAAAATGCTGGAAAAGCTTTGACAAAGAGTCATCGGACTCGAAACGTTAGCTCTTTTCTCTCCCTACAGATGCTGCCAGACTTGTTGAGATTTTCCAGCATTTTCCCAGTCTGCAGACTATGATAGGCAAGACTGCTGTGTTTAATGCACATTAGTTACAATACCTATACTTCAGAAGTACTTTGTTGGTTGTAAAGTGCCTTGAAATGTTTGCTTGAGAGGTTGTGAAAGGTACTATGTAAATTAAAGATTTGTTTTTCTTACTAGCACAGCTTTATCTCATTATTAGATCAATATATTTGATCTATTTTTCTTTAAAGAGCCAGCCCTACTCTATTTTGCCTTTTAAAAAATCAATTTACTGGACGCAGCCACTACTGGCAGAGGAAAGCCAAGTATGTATTGTTCATCCCTAAATGCCCTCAAGATGATGGTGATTTTCTTTCTTAAACCATTGCACTTCGTAAAGTGTAGGTACTCCCACAGTGCTGTTAGGGAGGCATTTTCAGGTCTTTGACCCAGTGACAGTAAAGGAATGGTCACATTTCCAGGTGGTAGAGGTTACGAGATTGGAAGGTGCTGTCACCTGCAGTGTATCATGTAGGTGGTACACACTGCAGGCATAGTGCACCAGTGTCACAAGGAGTGAATATGGTGGTGGAAGCTGCTCTGTCCCAGACGGTGTCAAGTTTCTAGAATGTTGTTGGAGTTTCACTCATCCAAACAATTGCGCAGTATTCTAATTTTATTAGGGATCCCTGACATATGATGTCAGTTATTCCCAGTTCATCTCTCGAAATCAGCTCTTTAGTGCTCTAATTTAAAAAAAAGACTTTTCCCATCTAACTGCTGTTACTGCAAAAAACAATTATATCATAACATCCAAATAGTCTTAAAGGAGAAATCACAGAATAGAAAAATTTTAAGGCAAAAAGCTGTGTGCCCATCACACAGTTTAGAATCACAGAATTCCAACAGTGCAGGAGGAGGCCATTTGGCCCATCAAGTCTGCACCAACACTTTGAAAGAGCACCCTACCTGGGCCCACATCCCCACTAAGGGTTTGTGGGAGCGGAATGTGGAAATGATTGAGATGCTTTGAAAAGTGTCCCGTTTCCCCCCCAAGTCAGCAGCAAACCTTACTGCCAACAAGAAAGACTGTAATCTGCACATCAAGTGTCCTGACTGCCGTGTCTTAAAAGAGCAAGTGGAACAAGTGGGGAAAGTTGGTAGTTGCTCGTTACATAACCTGTAGGATCTCAGTCACGCAAGTAAATCTGAAGCAGTGAAGGATCAACCCTTGGTTTAAAATTGATGACTCAACAAGGCGGTTTGATTGTGCCAGGTCACATTTTGCTTGCTTTTCCACATAAACTTACAAAAGGATCCTCTCTGTTTAGCAAGGTCTCTGACCCCTCAGATAACCAATCTACTTCACAAACTGAAATATGCAGTCAAGAATAATGAGAAGGAGAGGGTGGTAGTGAGAAGTAACTGAGGAGGAATCTGGGAGAAGTCTGCTCACTCACCACAACGGAGAAGAGCATCGCGGAGGACCCAGTGTCCAAGAACAGAACGGTGATTGGAGGCGCAGGAAGTGACGGTGACGGAAATGGTGGCGAACAACCCAAGGGACTGAATTGTGAGGTGGAGAGGTTGGCGGCGATACAGGAAACGCTCAAGGGAAACGTGGAGGACCAGGGAAACCGATTGTGCCGCTAGGACCTCCGCATCATGGGCCTGTCAGAGGGCATCGAGGGCAAAAAACCCAGATTACGTGGCTCGGATGCTGGGGAAGCTGGTCAGAATGGGAAGAAGAGAAAACGTCCCCATGCCTCCAGAAATAGACAGGGCCCACAGGTCACTCCGTCCGAGGCCAAAAACAGGGGAGCAACTGCAGGCCATCATTACTAGCTAAACAAGTTCCAAGATAGAGTACACTAGTTATGGCAGGTCACACATGGCAACAGCAGGAATTCCCCCAACAGGATAGGTCACCTGGAACATCAGGGGACTTAATGGCCCAGTGAAATTATCCAGAGTCTTCTCCCATCTGAAAAGCCTGAAGGCTTCTGTAACTTGTAACATCCTTCCGCACTGTCCACAACTCCGACTTTAGTGTCATCTGCAAATTTACTCACCCATCCTTCTACGCCCTCCTCCAGGTCATTGATAAAAATGACAAACAGCAGTGGCCCCAAAACAGATCCTTGTCGTACTAGTAACTGGACTCCAGTCTGAACAGTTCTCATCAACCACTACCCTTTGTCGTCTTCCAGCTAGCCAATTTCTGATCCAAACTGCTGAATCACTCTGAATCCCATGCCTCCGTATTTTCTGCAATAGCCTGCTGTGGAGAACCTTATCAAACGCTTTACGGAAATCCATATACACCACATCAACTGCTTTACCCTCATCCACCTGTTTGGTCACCTTCTCGAAGAACTCAATGAGGTTTGTGAGGCACGACCTACCCTTCACAAAACCATGTTGACTATCTCTAATCAAATTATTCCTTTGCAGATGATTATACATCCTATCTCTTATAAATCTTTCCAAGACTTTTCCCACAACAGAAGTAAGGCTCACTGGCCTATAGTTACCGGGGTTATCTCTACTCCCCTTCTTGTATAAGGGGACAACATTTGCTATCCTCCAGTCTTCTGGCACTATTCCTGTGGACAAAGATGACTTAAAGATCAAAGCCAAAGGCTCAGCAATCTCCTCCCTAGCTTCCCAAAGAATCCTAGAATAAATCCCATCTGACCCAGGGGACTTATCTATTTTAACACTTTCCAGAATCGCTAACACCTCCTCCTTATGAACCTCAAGCCCTTCTAGTCTAGTAACCTGTATCTCAGTATTCTCCTCGACAACATTGTCTTTTTCCAGTGTGAATACTGACAAAAAATATTCATTCAGCATCTCTCCTATCTCCTCAGACTCCATGCACAACCTCCCACTACTGTCCTTGACTGGCCCTACTCTTACCCTAGTCATTCTTTTATTCCTCACATATCTATAGAAAGCTTTAGGGTTATCCTTGATCCTACCTGCCAAAGACTTCTCATGTCCCCTCCTGGCTCTTCTTAGCTCTCTCTTTAGATCCTTCCTAGCTAACTTGTAACTCTCGAGCACCCTAACTGAACCTTCACGTCTCATCTTCACATAAGCCTCCTTCTTCCTCTTGACAAGTGTTTCAATTGCTTTAGTAAACCACGGTTCCCTCGCTCAACCACTTCCTCCCTGCCTGACAGGTACATACTTATCAAGGACACGCAGTAGCTGTTCCTTGAACATGCTCCACATTTCCATTGTGCCCATCCCCTGCAGTTTTCCTCTCCATCCGATGTATCCTAAGTCTTGCCTCATCGCATCATAATTGCCTTTCCCCCAGATATAACTCTTGCCCTGCGGTATATACCTATCCCTTTCCATCACTAAAGTAAACGTAATCGAATTGTGGTCACTATCACCAAAGTGCTCACCTACCTCCAAATCTAACACCTGTCTTGGTTCATTCCTCAGTACCAAATCCAATACGGCCTCGCCTCTCGTTGGCCTATCTACATACTGTGGCAGGAAACGCTCCTGCACGCATTGGACAAAAACGGACCTATCTAAAGTACTCAAACTATAGTGTTTCCAGTCAATATTTGGAAAGTTAAAGTCCCCCATAACAACTACCCTGTTACTTTCGCTCCAGTCCAGAATGATCTTTGCAATCCTTTCCTCTACATCTCTGGATCTTTTCGGAGGCCTATAGAAAACCCCTAACTGGGTGACCTCTCCTTTCCTGTTTCTAACCTCAGCCCATACTGAGTAGTCACGAGTAGGCTTCAATTAAGTTACTGTGAAAAGCCCCTAGTCGCCACATTCCGGCTCATGTTCGGGGAGGCTGTTACAGGAATCGAACCGTGCTGCTGGCCTGCCTTGGTCTGCTTTCAAAGCCAGCGATTTAGCCCAGTGTGCTAAACATCCCCTAAACCGCCTACTATCTCAGTAGACGAGTCCTCATCAAACGTCCTTTCTGCCACCGTAATACTGTCCTTGACTAACAATGCCACCCCTCCCCCTCTTTTACCATCTTCCCTGAGCTTGCTGAAATATCTAAACCCCAGCACCTGCAACAACCATTCCTGTCCCTGTTCTATCCATGTCTCCGAAATGGCCACAACATTGAAGTCTCAGGTACCAACCCATGCCGCAAGTTCACCCACCTTATTCCGGATGCTCCTGGCATTGAAGTAGACACACTTTAAACCACCTTCCTTCCTGCCGGTACACTTCTGCAACTTTGAAACCTTACTCATGACCTCACTACTCTCAACCTCCTGTATACTGGAGCTACAATTCAGGTTCCCAATCCCCTGCTGAACGATTTTATATGTTTCCATGAAATGCCCTTTCATTCTTTTAAACCCCAGTGAGTACAAGCTCAGTCGATTCACTCTTTCTTCATATGTCAGTCCTGCCTGCTCAGAAATGAGTCTGGTGAACCTTTGCTGGACAGCCTCAATAGCAAAAGAATGTCCTTCCTCATATTAAGAGACCAAAACTGCACACAATACTCAAGATGTGGCCTCATCAAGTCCCTGTCTAACTGCAAGGCATCCCAACTCATACACTCAAATCCTCTCGCTATGAAGGCCAGCATGCCATTAGCTTTTCTCACAGCCTGCTGTACCTGCATGCCAACCTTCAGTGACTATTCCACCATGACACCTAGGTCTTGTTACACTTCCCCCTTTCCTAAACTGCCACCATTCAGATAATAATCTGCCTTCCTGTTTTTGCCAAAGTGGGATAACCTCATATTTACCCACATTATAAAGAATTTGCCATTTCAGCCAGCCTGCCCAAGTCACCCTGCAGCCTCTTTGCACACACTGCCACCTAGCTTAGTTTTGTCTGCGAATTTGGAGATATTGCATGCAATTCCTTTGTCCAAATCATTTAATGTATATTGTGAAAGCTGAAGTACCAGCACTGAACCTTGCGGCACCCCACTAGTCACTGCCTGCCACTCTGAAAAGGACAAGTTTATGCTCACTCTGCTTCCTGTCTGCCAACTAGATCTCTATTCACGCCAATAAATTACCCCCAATACCACAAGTTTTAATTTTGCTCACTAATCTCTTGTGTGGGACCTTGTCAAAAGCCTTTGATTTTATCCTTGATAATTGACTCCAGCATTTTCCCACCACCGATGTCAGGCTAACCGGTCTACAATTGCCCGTTTTCTCTCTTCCCTCCTTTTTTAAAAAGTGGGGTTACATTAGCTACCCTCCAATCCATTGGAACTCTTCCAGAGTCTGTAGAATGCTGGAAAATGATCACCATTGCATCCACTATTTCTAGCACAACTTCAAGTCTCTGGGATGCAGAGCATCAGGCCCTGGAGACTTGGCAATGTCCACAATATAATTTCCTGACTAATAAGAATTTCCTTCAGTTCCTCCTTCGCGCTCGACCCTCTTATATTTCTGAAAGGTTATTTGTGTTCAACTGCCTGCCATCTCTTTGTTGCCCATTATGAATTCACCTGATTCTAACTGTAATCAATCTTCTCTCATTGCACAATACCCATTCTAGGGTGGCCTGCTTTCTACTTGGTTCCTCGACATATTGGTTGAGAAAACCATCCCTTATACATTTCAGGAAATTTTCCTCCATCACACTGCTACCAGTTTGATTAGCCCAATCAATATGCAGTTTGAAGTCACCCATAATAACTGCTGCACTCCAACTGCACGCATCTCTAATTTCTAGTTTGATGCCATCCCTAACCTCACTATTGTTTGGTGGTCTGTACACAAATCCCATTAACATCTTTTGCCTTTGGTGTTCCGCAGCTCCACCCATACAGATTCCACATTGTCCAGGATAATGTCCCTCTTACTACTGGGTTAGTCTTTTCTTTAACCAGCAAGCTACACCACCTCCTTTTCCTTTCTTTCTATCTTTCCTGAATATTGAATACCCCTGGATGTTGAGTTCCTTGGTTGCCCTGGAGCCAGGTCTCCATGATCCCAATTATAACATATTTGTTAATGATTGTCAGCGCAATTAAATCATCAACCTTATTATAAATATTCCTTGGATTGGGACACAGAGCCTTCAGGCTTGATTTTTTTTACATTTATTGCCCTTTAAGAATTCTGATGTGATTATGATTTGTCTTTGGTTTCTCTGCCTTCCATTTTTCCCTTTACTGTCTTTTGTTTCTGTCCACAACTTACATCCCGCATTGGTTCCCACCCCCCTGCCATATTAGTTTAAATCCTCCCCAATAGCACTAGCAAACCCTCCCACTGGGGCATTGGTTCCGGTCCTGTCGAGGTGCAGACCATTCGGTCTGTACTGGTTCCACCTCCCCCAGAACCAATTCCAATGTCCCAGGAATTTAATTCCCCCCTCTTGTACTATCAGGCGGGCATTGTCAGGGACAGGCAATTAACAGCGAACATCAGGCTCCTGCTGAACATTATCATAACCCCATCTGGGAAAATAACACCGGAAGTGATCATCTGACTGGATGCAGAAAAGGCATCTCCTTGAGGTACTGGAACGGTTTGGGTTTGGGCCAGGGTTCATCCCATGGGTGAAACTACTGTGCAGTGCTCCCATGGTGAGTGTACGGACGAACACCACCAACTCTAAATACTTCCAGTTGCACAGAGGCACCAGGCAGGGATGCCCTTTACCCCGCTACTGTTCGCCCTGGCAATTCAGCCACTGGCGATCGCTTTCAGGACACCAAAGGGGTGGAGAGGATCCAAAGGGGAGAGAGCATGGAGTCTCATACTATTTTTAAAAAATAAATTTAGAGTACCCAATTTTTTTTCCAATTAAGGGGCAATTTAGCATGGCCAATCCAACCACCCTGCACATCTTTGGGTTGTGGAGGTGAAACCCACGCAAACATAGGGAGAATGTGCAAACTCCACACGGACAGTGACCCAGGGCCGGGATTCGAACCCAGGTACTCGGCGCCATAGACAGCAATGCTAACCACTGTGCCACCGTGATGCCCTATGGAGTCTCACACTATGCGGATGATCTGCTCCGTTACATTTCAATCCCCTGGCCAACATGGAAGGAATAACAAAACTCCTGAAGGAGTTCGGAATCTTCCCGGGTTACAAAACTAACCTGAGTAAGAGCAAAATCTTCCCTGAAAACCCACAGGAGGGAGCAGAGCTGGAGTGACTGCAGTTCAAACTGGCCCAGACCAAATTCTGATACGTGGGGATTCAAATAGTCCATGACTGGACACAAGTCCACACAATGGAACCTGGCAAGTCCGGTGGAGTTATTTAAAAGGGACGCGCAGAGGGGGGAACCAAATGTGACACTTCGGTCTGACCGAGATGTCCACCATGGCCCCCACCTGCAAAAACCACAAGTTCACCTCCACGACAATGGACGCCTCCTTCAAAAGGTGGCGACAGGACAAGGCGGCACTGACGGTTAAAAACAGGCACAGAGAGGGCAGAGTAGCGACCCTGGGGAAGCTTATGGACAAGTTCCAGCTCCTGAGAGGAACAAACTCAAGTCCAAAACTTATTCCGTAAGGAAACAACAGCATTCCCCCAGATACTGGGACGTACACTACTGGACGGGCTACTGACTGCAGGTGATCTAGGGGAGCGGAACTCTGCGACCATGTACGGACGACTGCTGGAGGAGGTACACTCACCCCTGGATGAGACACGGACAAAGTGGGAAGAAGAACTGGGCAAGGAGATGGCCGGGGGGGGGGGGGGGGGGGGGGGGGAAGGAAGACGACTCTGGATCGAAGCACTGCACAAGGCAAACTTCACCTCCACGTGTGCAGGGCTGAGCCTAACGCGGTTAAAGGTGGTGCACAGGGCGCACCTAACCAGGACGAGAATGAGCAGGTTCTCCTCAGAGGTGGAGGACAAATGTGAACTGTGCCGGGGAAGCCTGGCCAACCACACCCACATATTCTGGGCCTGCTCCAGACTGGTTGGGTACTGGACATCTTTCTTCAAAGTTAGGTCCAGGTTTGTGGGGTGAGGGTGTAGCCATGCCCACTGGTGGTGGCCTTCGGGGTATGAGAACAGCCAGAGCTCTTCATGGGGAGAGGGGCGGACACCCTGGCCCTTGCCTCCCTCTCAGTTGGCGATCGGCAGTACCACCCAAGGCTGCAGATTGGCTGTCCGACCTCGCAGAATTTCTCAGGCTAGAAAAAAATAAAGTATGCCAGAGGAAGACTTCTACAAAACGTGAAGGCTGTTCACCAACTTGTTCTAAAATTTGCTCATAACTAGTGCCAGTAAGGCGGGGGTGAAGGGGGAGACGGGACAAGTTACAAAATAAGGAAGAGAAAAAGGGGGAGGGGGGGTGGAGAATAAAAGCATCAAGGGAAAACGCAAGGCATTTGGAAAAGGGAAGAACCGCAAGGGACAAAGGGCAACAAAAGAAAGCTTTCTGGTGTTGGTGTTGTGTTTGTTATCAGTGAAAAATCTTTAATAAAATAAAATCTTTTTTAAAGAGGATAATGAGAAAGTGCAGACCTATTGCACACAGCTGCAGCAGAGAAACTGAATTAACTGGGCCACAGTTTTGTGGTGAGGGATCGGTGGTTTGTTAGAAATTTTACTCAATACAGCAAGATTTCCTCGCAAAATAAAAAGGTGCACATCACATGAATCCAACTTCTTTTGTTAAAGTTGGGGAGAGAAAAAAAAGAGATGCAGTGTGTTGGTCAATGAGGAACTTGTAGTTTCAGACTGGCTCTGGGGAATCTATAGATAGAGCGAAATTAAGATCAGTCAGCATTTGTACCATGCAATAATCTCCACCCAATGATCTGTGGAAGATAGAATAAAGGTTTGACAAAGCACTGCAACATTTGTGGCTTCCTTCTAATAATAATCTTTATTAGTGTCACAAGTAGGCTGACATTAATATGGAAATAATGTTACTGTGAAAATCCCCCAATCGCCACATTCCGGCGCCTGTTCGGGTACACAGGAAAAATTCAGAATGTCCAATTCACCTAACAAGCATGTCTTTCGCGACTTGTGGGAGGAAACTCATGCAGGTACTTCTTTAGAAATCAACTATATTTTAAACCAAACGTTGGCAGTAACTTTATCTTCACTCCTCTGCTGCTATCCTACGGACTCTGGCTTTTCATTTAGAATTTTTAAAGAATCAAATTGGAACAATGTCCACTGCCCCATTATTTCTACACTAGATGAGGGTACACATGTAATAGAGAATGAAAATATGATTCCCCAGTTTTGATATCATGCACCAATAATGCTACCCTAAAGGCAAGTAGTTCATAGCTTTGGGTTCAACTACTCACCTGCACATCAGATGCCAGTGTCTCATAGGTATTCTTTAAGCAATGCCAGTTCTGCCTGCCAAGGGTGAGAGCCACACCTGGGAGACTGTATGCACAGTGCTTTGTAATTTCAGTGTCAACAGTTTGCGCTCGGGAAGGATCTGTCATCGACAGGTACTGGTCCAGCAACGGCTGTGGAATAACATCCTGGAGGGGAAAGAGCAGATGTTGCAAGTTTTTAAAAGAACAACATCTCTGTAAACTGCCTGCTAATTGCAGTTCTGAAGGCAAAAGTGTGACAAAGGATAAACAGTGGTTTAGGCAAACAAAACCACCGTTATAACTCATGAATAAATACCGACCCATTCCTGAAACTTTGGGTTGCTGAGTGTAGATCTAATTTCTGTAATTTTGGGCAGGAGCGGAGCGTGACTCTAATTCTAATTTACTTCTGGTGATGCTGAAAATGGAAATCGCTTATTGTCACAAGTAGGCTTCAAATGAAGTTACTGTGAAAAGCCCCTAGTCGCCACATTCCGGCACCTGTTCGGGGAGGCTGGTACGGGAATTGAACCGTGCTGCTGGCCTGCCTAGGTCTGCTTTCAAAGCCAGTGATTTAGCCCTGTGCTAAACAGCCCCTGCTGGTACAGGGAGGAATATTAGCAAGTTTGTATCACCATCCTTCCTTACAGCATCACAAGATTTTTATTATCCACCTGAACCACTGGAAGTGGCAGAGGAAATATCAGTTTAACATTTCATCTGAGGATGGTTTTTCTGACAAATTAATGTTCATTCACTGTTGTAAAAGCAAAATAGTGTAGATGCTGGAAGGCATCTGTACGAGAGAGAAACCGAGTTAATGTTTCGAGTCCGTGTGACATTAACTTCAGCTCTGAAGTGGAGTCATCGTTCATTCTGCTTCTCCCTCCACAGATGCTGCCAGACCTGCTGTGTTTTTCCAGCATTTTCGGTTTTTATTTAATTCACTGTTGCAGTGTGCATTCTTCCAACTCAGGCAAGAATGCCACCTACTCAGCTAATGTTTGATTGACTGAATCACCATTCAATTTTTGCAACCTCATATTGCTGGACCAGCCACATAAATACTATTGCTACAAGAGTAGGTCAGAGACTGGGAATCTGCAGCAAGTAACTCAATTAATAACTGTCCAACAAGCGATTCGTCATCTAGAATGCACAATACAGGAGTGTGATGGAACACAATCCACTTGCCTAGATGGACACCTCCAAAAGCACTCAAGCAGCTTGACACCATCCAAGACAAAGCAGCCAGCTTGATCTGCCACAGAGGCTTGATAAATTCACTGGACTAATAATTCAGAGGCCCAGATTAACGCTCTGGGGACACAGGTTCAAATCCCACCACGGCAGCTGATGGAATTTAAATTCAATTAATAAAATCTGGAATTGAAAAGCTAGACTCAATAATGGTAACCGTGAAACTATCAATTGTCATAAAAACCCATCTGGTTCATTAATGTCCTTCAGAGAAGGAAATCTGCCATCCTTACCTGATCTGGCCTTCATGGGACTTCAGACCCACAGCAATGTGGTTGTCTCTTAACTGCCCTCAAACCGTTACGAAGTAAAAAAGGAACGAAACCAGACATATCACCGGCATTGACCTAGACCCTGGAAATGACAACAGCACACCCAGCCCCATCAACCCTGCAGAAGTCCCCCTTATAAGAATCTGGGGCCTGCCCCAAAATTGGAAGTGCTGTCCCACGGACTAGTCAAGCAACAGTCCAACATAATCATACTCATGGAATTATACCTTACAGTCACTGTCCCAGATACACCTCCATCACTGGATACATCCTGTCCCATCGACAGACTCACCAGACGTGGCGGCATGGTGGAGAGCCCTGGGAGTCCTCAACATTGACTCCAGACCCAGTGAAGTCTCATGGTTTCACATCAAACACAGTCAAGGCAACGTCCTGCTGATTACCACCTATGCCGCCCTATCCCACCCTCAGCTGATGAATCAGTACTCCTCCATATTGGACACCAATTGGAAGAATCACTAAGGATGGCAAGGGCAGAGTGTTTTCTCGGTGGGGAAATTCAATGGCCACCACTGGGAATGGCTTGTGGCACCTTTGCGGACTGAGTACTAAAGAACAGATGCCAAACTGTTTTAGCAGATGGCGAGGAAACCTACAACAGGGCAAACCTATTTGACCCCATTCTCACCTGTCGCAGATGCCACAAACAGCATGGTAGATGTGACCACCGCACAGTCCATATGGAGACGAAGGGCGCGATCTAACAGAAACTTTTCTAACTGTCATTTGCGGTGGGTTTTGCTGAGAGTTTCCCACCACTATCTAACTACACTTAGTCACTTTTTTGGACCCTGGAGAATTTCTCACCGGTTTAGCTGAACTCAGGAGATCGGGCCACAATTTTTAAAGGGTGACCCCATCTCAAAGTGAGCTCACAGCCTCCACCCACAAGCAATGTCATCCCCCACACATGGGCATTACTCTACAGCCCCCCGCCCCCAAGTGAAGACATCCTGCAATGGGGTCCCTGGAGCACACCTCTTCATCCACGGAAGTGTGGCACTTCCGTCATACCATATGGGACAGATTCAGAACAGATCTCGCAACCCAAACTGGGTATCCATGAGACACTGGAGGGCCATCGGCAGCAGGATTGCACTCCCATAAACCTTTAACCTTGTGGCCCAGCATATCCCCTATTCCATCACCATCAAGACTGTGGATCAACCCAGGTTCAATAAAGAGTGTAGGAGGGCATGCTAGCAGCAGTACCAGCCTACCCAATAATGAGGTTTCCAATCTGGTGAACTCACTTGCCTGCCAAACAGTGGAAGCAGCATCATCCAGTCATCAATGGAATGGACAAATAAACAATCATCTGAAACAGGAAGTTCCTCAATATCCTCTTCCTCAATGATGGAGGAGACCAGCACATCATGTAAAAGACAAGGTCAAAGCATTTGCAACCAACGGCAACATGATGGCACAATGGTTAGCACTACTACCTCACAGCGCCAGGGACCCGGTTCAATTTCTACCTTGGGTGACTGTGTGGAGTTTGCACACTCTCCTCGTGTCAGTGCGGGTTTCCTCCGGATGCTCCAGTTTCCTCCCACAGTCAAAGATATGTAGGTTAGGTGGATTGGCTATGCTAAACTGCCACTTAGTGTCCAAGGGTTAAGTGGGGTTACGGGGATAGTGCGGTGGAGTAGGCAGAGGTAGGGTGCTCTTTCAGAGGGTCCGTGCAGACTCAATGGTCTGAATGGTCTCCTTCTGTTCTGCAGAGTGAACCATCTTTAGCCAAAAGTGCAGAGTGGATGATCAATCGTCGTCTCCTCTCGAGGCTCTTAGCATCACAGATCTAAGTCTTTAATAATAATAATAATCTTTATTGTCACAAGTAGGCTTACATTAACACTGCCATGAAGTTACTGTGAAAAGTCCCCCAGTCACCATATTCCTGTGCCTGTTAGGGTACACGGAGAGAGAATTCAGAATGTCCAAACGACCTAACAGCGCGCCTTTTGGGAATTGTGGGAGGAAACCGGAGCACCCAGAGGAAACCCACGCACACACGGGGAGAACGTGCAGACTCCACACAGACAGTGACCCAAGCCAGGAATCGAACCTGGGACCCTGGAGCTGTAAAGCAACAGTGTTACCCACTGTGCTACCATGAAAGCCAAACAGAAAATGCTGGAAAATCTCAGCAGGTCTGTCGGCATATGTTGGGAGAGAAAAGAGTAATGTTTCCAGTCCAGATGACCCTTTGTCAAAGCTAAAAGACTTAGAAAGCGGGAAATATTTATATTGTGGGGTGAGAGAATGAAAGATGAGTCATAGCCTCAGAAACCAAGGGGAAAGAGTGCTATTGGCAGTCTCCAGCAAGAACAAAAGGAGTGAAAGGCCAAACAGCAGAGAAACTAACATCAGAGGGTTAACTGTGACAGCTGTAGATGTGGGGGGAGGGGAAGGGGAAGCAAAGGGCAGAAAAGATAAGGAATGGGGGGATAAGATAGTGGGGGTTATATATGTAAAGAAAGAATAGAAAGAAAGAAATGGTGAAAAACTGTTAAAATTAAATGGGATGAAAACAAAGACGTTGAGGTGGGGGGAGACCTAATCATCTGACGCTGTTGAATTTGATGTCAAGACCGGAAAGCTGTAGCATGCCTAACCAGAAGATGAGATGTTGTTCCTCCAGTTTGCATTGAGCTTCACTGGAACATTGCAGCAGGCCAAGGACAGACATGTGGGCATAGGAGCAAGGTCTTGTTAAAACAATGGCAAGCAACGGGAAGGTCAGGGTCCTGAATGCGCACAGACCAAAGGTGCTCAGCAAAGCGATCACCCAGTCTGCGTTTGGTTTCTCCAATATAGAGACCAGCACATTGGGAACAGCGAATGGAATAGACCAAACTGACAGAGGTGAAAGCTGCTTAACCTGGAATGAGTGTTTTGGGCCTGGGATGTTAAGCGTGGAAAGGTAAAGGTGTTACACCGTCTGCGCTAGCATGGGAAGATACCGTGGGTGATGGGAGTGATGTTGGGTATGGTGGAGGAGTGGACCAGATTATCTCAGAGGGAACGGTCTCTGCGGAATGCTGACAGAGGGAGCGAAGACAAGATGTGTTTGGTGGTGGCATCACACTGGAATTGGCAAAAATGGCAGAGGATTATGCTTTGCATATGGAGGCTGGTGGGGTGAAATATGAGAACGAGGGGGACCCCATCCTTGTTCTGGAAGGGAGGGGAGGGTAGTGGCACGGGAGATAGATTGCACACTGTTGAGGGCCCTGTCAACAACTGTAGGTGGGAAATCACAGTTGAGGAAGAAGGACCACATTTTTGAAGCACCATTTTGGAAAGTGGCATCATCGGAACAAATGTGACGGAGGCAAAGGAAGTGAGAGAAAGGGATGGAGTCCTTACAGGGTGTAGGGTGCAAAGAGCTGTAGCCCAGATAGCAGTGGTCAGTGGGCTTGTAGTTGATATCAGTAGATAGTCTATTGCCGGAAATGGAGACAGAAAGATCAAGGAAGGGAAGGGAAGTGTGCGAGATGGACCAGGTGAAAGTGATGGAGGGGTGGAAACTGGAAGCGAAGTTGATTAATTTTTACAGGTCCGGAAGAGAGCATGAAACGGCACCAAAATAGTCATCAATGTACCGGTGGGGCAGCATGGTTGCGCAGTGGTTAGCACCGGTGCCTCACAGCGCTGATTCGATCCTGGCTCTGGGTCACTGGCCGTGTGGAGTTTGCACATTCTCCCCGTGTTTGCATGGGTTTCGGCCCCACAACCCAAAGATGTGCAGGGTAGGTGGATTAGCCACGCTAAAATTGCCCCGTAATTGGAAAAAATGAATTGGGTAACCCAAATTTAAAAAACAAAAATCGATGTACTGGTAAAGGAGTTGTGGAAGGGGACCCAGGTAGGCCTGGAACAAGGAATATTCCACATACCCCATAAAAAGGCAAGCCTAGCTAGGACCCATGAGGGTACCCATTGCTACACCTTTGATTTTGAGAAAATGGGATAAGTTAAAAAGGAGAAGTTGTTGAGAGATAGAACTTAATTTTTTCTGCGCCCCCCCCCCCCCCCCCCCCCCATTCCAACCCCTCTCCTTCCGAACTTTCCGCTCTTCACTTCGTCAGATCCAACCCCGACTCGTTCTCTCAACAACTTTTCCTTTTGCATCCGCTGCTCCCAATGTGGTCTCCCCTATATCGGAGAGACCAAATGCAGACCGGGTGATCACTTTGCTGAGCACCTTCGGTCTGTGCGCATTCAGGACCCTGATCTTCCCATTGCTTGCCACTTTCACACAAGACCATGCTCCCATGCCCATAAGTCTGTCCTTGGCCAGCTGCAATGTTCAGTGAAGCTCAACGCAAACTGGAGGAACAGCATCGCATCTTCCGGTTAGGCATGATACAGCCTTTCGGTCTCAACATCGAATTCAACAAACTTCAGATGATTAGCTCTAACCTATCTTGACCGCTTTGTTTTCATCCTATTTCATTTTAAATGTCTTTAACCATTTATTTCTTTCCTGTCTTTCTTTATATATATTTCCCCCCTATCTTATCCCCCCTTTTCCTACCTTTTCTCCCCTTGGCTTCCCCTTCCCCTCCCCCCAAATCTACATCTATCATTGTTTACCCTCTGATGTTAGTTTCTCTGTTGTTTGGCCTTTCACACCTTCTGTTCTCTCTGGGGACTGCACTCTATCCCCTTGGTTCTGTCACAATTAGCACTCTATTCCCTTGGTTTCTGTGGCTATGACTCATCTTTCATTCTCTCACTGCACAGTATAAAAATACTTCCCACTTTCTAAGTCTTTTAGCTTTGACAAAGGGTCATCTGGACTCGAAACGTGAGCTCTTTTCTCTCCCTACAGATGCTGCCAGACCTGCTGAGATTTTCCAGCATTTTCTCTTTGGTTTCAGATTCCAGCATCCCCAGTAATTTGCTTTTAGTCTTGAGCCAATTTGATTCACGCCACGTGATATCAAGATATGGCTGGAGGTGCTGGATACTGTAAAGGCCATGAGCCCCGACAACATTCTGGAAGTAGTACTAAAGAGTGGGCTCCAGAACCCTAACCATGTCCCTAACCAAGTGTTCTAGTACAGCTGTGGCACTGGCATCTACCTGGCAATGTGGAAATTTGCCTGGCATGTTCTGTCCACATAAAGCAGGGCAAATCCAAACCAATTATCAATCCATCATTCTACTCTCGATTATCAACAAAGTGATGGAAAGTGTAGTCGACAGTGCTATTAGGCAGCATTTACAGAGCAATAACCTACTCACTGATACACTGTTTGGGTGCCACCAGGGCCACTCAAATCCTAGCCTTGAGGTGAGGGACGGTTCTTCACATCAAGGCAGCATTTGACCGAGGAACCCGTACAAAACTAAAGTCAATAGGAACGAGGGAAAAACTTTCCATTGATTAATGTCTACCCAAGTACAAAGGAAGATGGTGGGGGTTATTGGAGGTTAATCATCTCAATTCCAGGACATCATACCATGCGGTAGTGTTCTGGACCCCAACTATCTTCAGCTGTTTCCTCAATGACCTTCCCTTCAGCATTAAATCAGAAGTTGGAATGTTAGTTGATGATTATTCAACGTTCAGCACCATTTACAACTTTTCAGATACAGAAGCAGTCTGCGTCCCTGTGCAGCAATATTTGGACAACATTCAGACTTCGCTGATAAATGCCAAGTAACATGCTACACAAGTGCCAGGCAACAACCATTACTAACGAGAAAGTTTAACCATCTTCCTATGACATTCAATGGCATTAATATCACTGAATTCCCTACCATCAATAGCCTGCTAGTTATCCGACTGCCCAGAAATTGAACTAGATATGAACATGCAAAATAGGAGCAAGAGTAGGCCATTTGACCCCATGAGCCTGCTCCACCATTCAATAAGATCATGGCTGATCGGTTTGTGTTGAGTTCCACATCTACACCCAATAACCTTCGATTTGCTTACCTGACAAGGATCTATCTACCGCCACCATAAAAACATTCAATGGCCCCGCTTCCCCTACCTTCTGAGGCAAAGCATTCAATCTCACAAAAGTCTTTTTAAAAACAAGTCTCCTCAACTCTGTCCTATGAGGGAGACTCTTCATTTTAAAATTGTACCCCCTAGTACTGGATTCACGGACTTCCGTTCCACGTCCATCTTTTCAAAACCGTTCACTATCTTATATACTTCAATCAAGTCACCCCCCCCCCCCCCCCTCCCCCTCCCCCCCCCTCCATTCTTCTAAATTCCAATGGAAATAAATCCAAGATCAACCACATTGTGACTACAAGAGCAGGGTAGAGCTGGGACTTCTGTGCAGAGTAACTCACCTCCCAATTCCCCAGACTTTGCACCATCCCCAAGGTAAAAGTCAAGAGTGTGAAGGAATATTCTCTACATGCCTGGATGAATGCAGCTCCACAATTACGCAAGAAGTTCAACATGTCCAGGATAAAGCAACCTGCTTGATTGGTACCCCAACCATAGTCTTAAAAACACTCACTCCTTCCAGCAGGATGCACAGTGGCTGCAGTGCGTACAATCTACTAAGATGCACTAAAGCAACCCCCAAAAGGACCTTTGGCAGCACCTTCCGACCTCTATGGACAAAGCAGGCAGGCATAAGGCAAGCTCCCTTCCAAGCCACACATAATCCTGACTTGCAAACATATCTCTGTTGCTGGGTCAAAATCCTGAAACACCCTCAGTAACAGCTCTGCTGGTGCACCTACACGTTCAGGACTGCAGTGTTTCAAGGCAGTTGATTATCTCCTTCCCAAGGACAGTTGGGGATGGGCAATAAATGCTGGCCTAGCCAGCGGTACTTCGAGACCATGAATAAATATATTTTTTTGAATCAATCATAGTAAAGAAGCACATTTATTTTCCTGCATTTAGCTCTCGAGTTTGATGAAGGAGAGCAAGAAATGCAGGTTCATAATGATTCTGCAATGCAGAAATGTTTTATTCTGTTACATCACTGCATGTTATGGAGACAGTTAACACTTGCACTGTTATAACAGTCATGTGTTATGAGTTCCATACATTCTGGTTCTGAATGTACTGCCTCCACCTTACAAACAGCAGTGGGAACATACAATGGGTGGTTCTGTGATACAGCAGGCAATCAGTCCTCACAACTCCAATTTTCTAAGGATGTTGCCTGCGAATGCCTTTTTGCAGAATCATCCCCACTGTCTCCTATACTTCATACCATACTAAAATGTTTTACATAATATTTCTTTTTTAAAAACTGCTTTTTGATGACTGCAGAGAGACTGGAGTGTCGTAGATGAGCAGTCACTCACTTTCCGCTGCAAATGGAGTCAACTAAACTCAATAAAGACACCGCCTCTTTAAAATAATATTTTCCTCACAGAATTCCATGTTCCTCCAATTGAGGACTCATTTGTCCTGTATTTCCTTTTCCTCCCACTACCAGCAGAGAACTTTTTGACATCCAATCCCCAGCTCTAGATTTACATTTCTAAACCCCTTGGCTTGGTGCCAATTTTTATCTGGTCCTGCTTGAGTGAAGAATCGCTGGACATTCTATTACATTACAGACACTATATAAATGCAAGTTGCTGTTCTATGGTAAAAGTGGTGGTGAAAGAGAGAGCAGAGAGAAAAGGGTTTAGATGCAAAAAGTTTCCATTACTGCATGACAGCTCTGCAATTATTTCCCAATTTATTTCCAGATGGGAAACAACTAAAATGTTAAATGAAAGTGATCAAGCAGACCACAGGCATATTTACTCTACAGCATCCCAATTCTGAACTCAGTGAGCAATCATCTATCTCAATGCTTTTACCTTCAATCATGTGATGTGGGGCAGGAGAGTGAGAAATGGGATGATGATTATTTTCTGGCCCATCAGTTAAATGGGGGACGGTGGGGTGGAGGCAAGGTAAGATTCCACAGTTAGACATTTTGGGATCTTTAACAATGCATCAGAAGAATCAACAGCTTCACTCAGCACAAGTGCTGAAAAAAACATTTCTCCAATACCAACCTGCAATTTTGCCTGATCGTCACCAAAAAAACAGTCATCATGTCCCAGTTCGATTGACCCACTATCACAGTCTAGCTGATGTCTCAGATTCTAAAAGTGGAAGAACAGATAGTGTGTGTGAAATACAAGCACATACAATGTGAAATCATACAGGGGCATGTACTGCTCCCAATAAATCTACAGGTATAGAAAAGAGATACATAGGGGCAAAGTAAGTGCAGAGGCTGTTCAGACATTAAGGGCACTTCCTGAAAATGCACATCTCTCACCACTGTTGATATCTTAACTGCCATCCCCGGAGGAGAACAGCATGTCTAAAAGAACATGTGGTCAGAGAGAGCATTAAATCTGGTATTAAGACAGATAACTCTTCCTAGTGACTTGTTTTCAAAGAAGCCCCACGATCCAGTGATACATTCACCAGTGGGATTCAAGAAAAGGGTTTGGCAGCAGGATAAACCATGTATTTGCCAACATTACTCTGGTCTTTAGGGAGTCTCTACATGCCAAGAGATTACATTCCTATTATTATTTCATGTTTAATGCAGGCCACGTTAGAGAATGAAGTCAAGATTAAATGTGCAAAGTTCATTACTCACTGGATTTTATATTCTTTATGAGACATGTTAAATGGTTTTGTGCCTCCTTGATAGGTTTGGAGGCAAATGGGTAAATGATTGGAGTGAAAAAAAGGGAGAGATTGCAGTCAACCCCATCAGATGCCCCAAAAGATGAGAAGCTTTTCATTCTCGTTACCAAAACGTATCACTTTGCACCCTCTGCATTAAATTTAGTCTGCCGCTTGTATGCCCATTCTATCAGCCTGTCTACACCTTCGAGGCAGCCCACTGTTCTGTAACAATTTTGCTTAAACATCAAATGCCTGCAAATACCCCACCACAATTGATCTTCCATGCTCCCTCCAATACAAATGCTCAACATTCTATTTTTAATTAAGGCCTTCATGGCTTTTCTTCCACTTTGCCCACAGCAATATACATGGGATTGATCTTTAGTTCTTAGAGATTCCTTAAAGTTGGATGCGGAAAATATATTTCCCCTTGTGGGAGAGACTAGAACTAAGGGGCATCGTTTAAAATTAAGGGGTCTCTCATTTAAGACAGCGATGAGAAAAAAATATTTCTCTCAAGAGGGTTGTAAATCTTTGGAACTCTCTTCCTCGGGGAGCAGTGGAGGTTGGGTCATTGAATAATTTTAAGGCAGAGGTAGATAGATTTTTGACTAACAAGGGAGTCAAAGGTTACCAGGGCTAGGCGTGAATGTGGAGTCGAGACCACAATCAGATCAGCCATGATCATATTAAACAGTGGAGCAGGCTCAAGGGGCTGAATGACTTAGTCCTGTTTCCAATTTGTACATTTGTATGCAAGCTTAAAGAGTCAGCAATCCACATGCTATTTTAGGGTTGGCTGATCTCTCAGGTCAGTAGAGTACAATTCATGCAGATCAGCAGTGAAAGTCCACTGATGCTCCACTGACATCAGGGAAGTTGCATAGGGAACTAGATTATCTTTCAAAGACCCTTTCAATAGAAACAGTTCAAGTGCAATTATATAAATGCAGCACAAAGTGTTTAAAAACAGCTAATTTTATGCGGATACTCTTTTAATATCAGAAGATATTTACTGAGAGACACTGGTTCTGTGAAAGATCCAAAATTGCAGTTTCTTTCCCCAATAAGGGGCAATTTAGTGTGACCAATCCGCCTACCCCTCCACATCTATTTGGGCTGTGGGGGCGAGACCCACGCAGACACGGGGAAAAAGTGCAAACTCACAAGGACAGTAACCCGGGGCCAGGATCAAACTGGGTCCTCGGTGTCACGAGGCAGCAGTGCTAACCACTGCACCATGTTGCTCTAGGATTGCAGATTTAGGGCCCCCAAATTACACTTGTGTATATATGAAATGACATAAAATCTAAACGACATTAACTTACCATATTCTGGTCATTTTCATTGGATTCCAAGCACTGAACTGAGTGCCCTGTTGTTGCCGCTGCAATCTCAACTGCTGGGTCCAAGCCCAGTGGCAAATCAGTGTTAATGCATCCAGAATGTGTAGATACAGGTAGCATTGGGCTAGATGGCAAAGGCTCTGCCTGGATTTCTTCGGTATTTTCAGCATCAGATAATGGTTCTTCTTCAGCTACAGAATCCAGTCGGGCAGCTCGAAGTGCAGCAGTAATCACTTGCACTTGCGCTGTGGAAGAAACCAAACATGACCGTTAGAGACAAAGTTTCTAGTTTCCTCTCCAGTGGCTGTGCAGTCCGTGCTGTGTAGGACAGCTTGGTCTCACGCCAGATTACAGGATTACTATGGAGAATAGACAGTAGTCAAACAACAACATTTATGGGAAAGCTAGACGTGCACAAAGGAGAAAATAATAGAAGGATATCATTTTGTTTTGTATGGCTGAGGAAGCACCTATAACTCAAATGTTGAGGTTAACAATCTATTCAACAGCTTCAAATGATGCAATGGGAATGCTTGTGATGCTACCAGGAATGGGTCTCCCAGTCCAAATGTTCAGTACATGGGAAATGGATGACCACAGTCGCATGTTCCATTTGTGGAGAAAGGAAATAATGATGAGGCCAGAGGGCCAGATGGAGTAAATAGAGTGGGAAGAGATTCCTATCGAGATTAAATCATGGAATAACTGCTGTTAGGTTATAAAAAATATATTTTAAAAATTTAAATTTGGAAATAAGACAAATTAAACTGAACATTTCAACAGAATAACAAATAAATACAAGGAATGGTGTACTTACTGCCTACAGTTCCAGTTTATCAATAACTTGTTATCCACATATTCCATACATATTAATAAGTGCAAATAATCTGGTAATGGGAAAGGAAGAAAAATGGGAATTCCTTGCTAAAATTGATTTCAGAAGATTGATGATGAAACCAACCTTCTTTTGAAGGATCACAAAACACTCATCACAGTGCAGTTGTGTTACACAGGCAAAGATACAAGATCCCATAATAAGTAATTAAATACCAATTAATGTATTTTCAGTGGTGTTTATTGAGGTAGGGATGTTGGCTAAGGAATCGAGACCAACCTTCACTGAAAACTGTGTTGAACATGTGTCTAATTGCAAGCTTTGTTTAACATTTCAACTGAAGGACTGCATGTCCAACATTGCAGAATCTCCTCAGTACTGATGGGAGTGTCTGGATTAGATGCTCAAACTGTAGTGGATTTGAACCCAAAGCTTTATGACTCCGCACAGCTGATGTGGATGGCGAGGCAGGACTTTTTACAACTCCCACAGGCTCTTTTTGGCTTGCCTGGAGTAAAGATTGCATTAGGGCAAAGCTAATTCAAGACTGCTGTCAGGAAGCACTTCACACAAAAGAGTAGCGGAAATCTGAATTTCTCTCTCAAAAAAAACTGTTGAGACTCAGTCAATTGAACATTTCAAAGCTGAGATTAATACATTTTTTTGGTGAGGGATAATGGAGTACACATACAGATCAGCCATATCTAATTAAATGTCAATAACAAACTGGAGGGACTGAATGGCCTTGTTTTTCATGTCTTCCAAGAAGCAGAACTTACATGGCTAAAGAACACCCAGGGCTTTTACAATGGAGTGGACTATGCTGATTGGTACATGAGTCTTCCTCAGTAAAAAATGTACGTTGCAAACCTAATAATATGCTTTTGACTCTTTAACATGGAGGAGAGTAGTTACCTGCCCTCACCTATTTTTGGAGACCAATTCTAAAGTCTCCAGAGTTGGCCTGGTTATAGGGAGTGGAATGAGTCAGGTATTCTCACAACCAAGCTTCATGACATCAGCTGTTCTCCTGAGTCAGGTAATCCACTCGAATTGAAAACTGTTACGCAAAGTGGCATGTTCCAAACAGCTAAGTAAAGCAGGATTACACAGTCATGTCACAATGGCCCCATGGCCAGGTTTGAGTTGAGTTCCGAGGTCAGCAAGGATGCCAGCGAGTCATCAGTTGAACGGTTTCCCCAGTCCCCACTTGTTGCAATAAACATCTAAATTGGGAGCCCTAGCCCAAGTAGATAAATGTCATCAAGAAAAAAACAAAAAGCTTCACAGGTTGCCAGACACGGGAGAAAGTATCCTCATAGGACAAGCTCTTCATTCCAGGGATCATTCTTGTGAATCTACTCTGGATCCTTTTCAAGGCCAGCACACCCTCCCTTAGCTATGGGGCCCAAAACTGCTCACAATACTCCAAATGGGTTCTGACCAGAGCCTTATATAGCCTCAGAAGTAAATCCCTGGTCTTGTACTCTAACCTTCTCGACACGAATGCTAACATTGCATTTGCCTTCCTAACTGCCGACTGAACCTCAGGTTAACCTCAGAGAATCGTAAACAATGACTCCCAAGTTCCTTTGTGTTTCTGCTTTCCGAAGTATTTCCCCATTTAGAAAATAGTCTATGCCTCCATTTCTCCTTCCAAAGTGCATAACCTCACACTTTTCAACATTGTATTCTATCTGCCACTTCTTTGCCCACTCTCCTAGCCTGTCCAAGTTCTTCTGAAGCCTGCCTGCTTCCTCAATACCACCTGTCCCTCTACAGATTTTTGTATTGTCTGCAAACGTAGCAACAGTGCCTTCAGTTCTTTCTTCCACATCATTAATGTATATTGTGAAAAGTTGTGGTGCCAGCACCGACACCGAAGGCACATCACTAGTCACCGGCTGCCATCCTGAAAAAGACCCCTTTATTCCCACTCTCTGCCTTTTGTCAGTCAGCCAATCCTCTATCCATGCTAGGATCTTACCCTTAACACCATGGACTCTAACTTATTTAACAGTCCCCTATCCGGCACCTTGTCAAAGGCCTTCTGGAAATCTAAATAAATCACGCCCACTGGTTCTCCTTTGTTTAACCTCCTTGTTACTTCTTCAAAGAACTCTTAACAGATTTGTCAGACATGACCTCCCCTTGACGAAGCCGTGCTGACTCAGTCCTATTTTACCATGCACTTGCAAGTACTTTGCGATCTCATCTTTAATAACAAAGTCTAAAATCTTACCAAAGACCAAAGTCAGGTTAACCGGCCTATAATTTCCCACCCTCTGCCTCCCCCCCTTCTTCAACAGCGGTGTTACATTAGCCACTTTCCAATCCTCCCTGCTTCCAGTGATGCCTGAAAGATCACCACCAATGCCTCCACAATCTCCTCAGCTATCTCTTTTAGAACCCTGGGTGTAGTCAATCTGGTCCAGGTGATTTATCCACCTTCAGACCTTTCAGTTTCCCTGTTCCATTTCAACGTTACATTTCATATGAACCAATTTTGTATGGGGCTAGGTAGGGTGAAGAACCTTTTCTTGAAAAATTCCATGGGCGGGTACAGAGAGACTGGCAAAACAAGTCAATGTGGACAAACAGAATGAAAATAAAGAGAGCAGTTTCTGTCAGTATGCAGATATGTACATGCTGTTCATCATTACAACAATGAGGTTAAAAAAGCCCCAGAACTGTTTCCTAATCTGTACCCAACAGCTGATAACACGTGACAAACTCCAGCAGAACATTAAGCAAACACGTTGAGAATTTAGTGCTTGTGCAGCCATTCAAATTCAGTTTGGTTGCACATGCATTTCCTGAACAGTGCCAAACTCACTGATCTCAGGTGAAGAGTTACATTTAGTCTCGGTGCCATTTTTCTGAGGAATGAGAAAAATGGGACGGTTATTCCGGTCCCCAATGCAATTGAGTGACCCATAATCTCTCTGGAAAGGGCATGCTTATGAACATTAAAATAATAAGGTCGGTCACCTGTGACGGAGATGCCCCGCATAATCCAAGAACCTATATATATATATATGATGTTGGACTGGCCACTTAGACAAGGGACTGAAAGTCTACAAAACAAGTCAGCAACTAGAGACAAGGAAGGAAGGAGGAAGTAAAATATGTGAGTTATTCAGAGTCAGGCAGGGTGGGAAGGGGGTCAGAAAGAAACGTTCTCTGAAGCAGTACATTAAGTAGAAGTAGCAAAATAGGTGCAAATTACTTTAAGTGCAGGATGCAGGAACTCCATCATAGAAATCACTTGGCAGAAGGAAAACAACTTGAAAGGAAAAAATTACAAATGGATGGCACTGTTAAAATAGGGAGATAGTACTCAAATGAATAGCACAGTGTAAAGAGTAACCAGTTTTTTGTGGGATATTTTGGATGATTCTTTCTTCTGGAGAGCACTGGTAAGCATGAGATAATATGCATCTTGCATTAAAGAGAGATTAGAATCAATAAGCCATTTGAGAAGTCCCTCTACCCTTATCAATATAGACTGTGCAATGTTTCTCCAAGTTATATTTGAGCAAATGACACCATTATGAAAAACATGGCTAGAGCGAATAATTTATACTTGTATTGTGATAACGGATTTCATGGGGTGTGGTTTTGTAACCTGCAGGTCATTCATAAATCAGCCCAAA
This sequence comes from Scyliorhinus canicula, assembly GCF_902713615.1. Classification (NCBI taxonomy): domain Eukaryota; kingdom Metazoa; phylum Chordata; class Chondrichthyes; order Carcharhiniformes; family Scyliorhinidae; genus Scyliorhinus; species Scyliorhinus canicula. The sequence goes on along the minus strand of NC_052152.1, from coordinate 132,376,868 downwards.
CCTTATTCAAAAATAATACAGAATGAAAAGACCATGAAGGAATTTGATCCTCGCAGCTTATCTCTTGTCTCAATCTTTTGTATTAAACTAGGACATTGGATGGAAATGACATAAATGGGGTTGGATTCTCCGATTTCCAGACTAAGTGCTGACGCCGGCGTGGGAACAGTGCCATTTTATGCCAGAAAACACGCCACAGCTGCACCAATTCCGGCACGATGGGGAGCTTGCAGCCACGCCGGGTAAAGCTCCTGGCTCCCACACTAAAAACAGCTGGAGAATGGCTGGGTCTGTGGCCGTGCGTAGACTAGGCCTGCCAAATAATGATCCCCAGTAACCCCCCTTGCCACCTCCGAACAACCCCCCACCAGTTCCCCAGCCCTCGCCGAAGCCCACCCCCGGCCAGCCCGATTATGGCGACGTTGAAAACAGTCAACACGCGGGGTCCACAGAAAAAATACCATAAGTGTTCCTTGCCGTCGGGAACTCGGCCCATCGGGGGCAGAGCAGAGGGTGGGCCTCAGATAACGTCCTGAGGTCATCCCTTTGGCATGCATTGTAAAAGCGGTGTCGCAAACGGGGATTCTCCGGCCGATCGCTGAACGCGATTTCAGCGTCGGCAATCAGAGAATTCCACCCATGGTTTGTGAAAGTACAGCTCAAAACTAAACATGCTGTTTCCTTTACATTAAAAACAGTGCTGCACACTTTCACACTAGAAGTGTTCTTGCAGTTTTAACTAAAGCTGTTAACCTGGTCCGTGACATGCCAGACGGTGAACAAATTACTGAAGCCTTTATAATAACAATACCTTGGACATCAGGGTCATCCAAGTGAGCCTGCAAACTTTCCAGAACCTTCTCCAGTTCACTGTTCCTCGCAAAGCCTTCGGTTAGCGGCCCTGACCTGGAACGGGCCATCTGCTCTCGCTGGTCCTCTTTGACCACCAACTGGAGTAGCTCCAAGTCAAAATTGATGTCAGGCAGAGGCTGCCGCCAGTAAACAAATGAGTTAAACAAATCTCCAGAGAGCTCCAAATTCACAGAAGTGGAAGTGGTACAAATCTTCCCAGCTTCTCTTGTAATTGCAACATCTAAACAATCAGCTGTAGAAGCACATTTGCTTTTTGTTTCTGCATGGTCCATAGCCACCTGGTCACTCGATACAGGGGAAGGGTCAGTACTGTTTAAAGGCTCAGCCGGTGATATCTTCATCTGATCCTCATGTCCGCCACAGTTCAAGCTTGGTTGAAAGTCCCCGTCGTTTTCAGATGTCTGGCCCGGCTGAGGTGAGCTTTTGCCACAGCTCGATTCCACCTTCCTCAATGAAGTGGGATTCTGTAAAGTGCCTTGGTTCTGAATTTCAGACAAATCTCCAGAGGAACTGCTGAAATGAAAAGATATGTGGTACACCAAATGAATGAAAGTATTTCAAATAAAAATACACACACACACACACACACACACCAACAGTCTGGCTTAAAACTATTAGTAGCTGCAGATCACACAGCTCCCAATTTCTACCTGGTGATACAATAATGCCTTTTCTTCAGGGATAGGCAGAATGTCAAACGCAAACTGTAAGGCACGAAAGAGAGAAGGGAACAGACATGGTATAACTAGAACCAATGCTTCTCATCAGAGTCATGGCTATCAGATATATTTACTGACACAGATGGATCATGTTCCATGTACAGCCTCAAGATGTGGCAAACTCTATGCAGGAGAAAAGACATGGAGCTGGATTAAATGAAACAAGGATTTCTTCCATATTAAAACAAATCAAACTTCTCGTTTACAGAGATAATGAATTTTAACAGAAATAGCTGCTGTGAAGAGAATATTGCCGATTCAGATCTGAAGAATAATTTTTACTCTTAGTTTGATTCAGGTGTTTTCATGGAAGGTAATCCTCTTTCTGTGCCCCATCACTCCATATTGTACAGCAGAATGGCAGCCAACGGGTAAATCGTTTTGGTTCTCCCACCCTCATCAATCCATTACTTTTCAAACTAATGTACGAGATTCCTTGCAAATGATGGCATATTTCTGCCAAATCCACGCAAAGAAGGAAACATCCCAAACGCTACTGGAAACATTTGCCCTTACTTTAGAAATACAGCATCAACTGGTCAAAGAAAATGCTGCTATAGCAGCCGAAACTAGTCTTAAAAAAAAATCATACAGTAACCAAAATAGCTCGCAATAGAAGATTAGAAATCCTCTGCTCTAATCTTACTTGGAAACACAAAAGATCCAAAAAACCTTTTCACTAGCAAGTGCAAGATCCAGAGAGGGTAAAGCTGGTTAAAATAGATCCAAATTATTTTTCCTTCTACACTGCATAGCATAAATATTTAGCTGCATGCCAGTAACCGTATCACTAGTGGTCATCGCCCTTTGCAACAAATATAGACATCTACTCAGAGAATTGATATGTTATCCATAACATGGAGGACATTATAAACTTCATCCCATGACTCTCAATCTCAAAAAACTGAAACACACACAAAAAGGCTGAAGTCTTCGAGCCTGTCTTACGGATTCTCACTAGATTGAATTTAAAAAGTTTGTTATGAGCTTTTCTTGCTACTCATGGCCAACGTATTGAGATCAGGCAGCTAAACAGAAAATGCTATCACCTGAAAACAAAAACAAGAGTCAAACTGGGTCAGGAGCCCCTTGCAGAATTCTGATATCTGTCTCTTGTCTTGTCAGATGCTGAAAGATGTACTCCGCGCTTCCAGCCTTTTCTGATATGTTCAACTTTCCATTATTAAGTATTAAATTTGTTCATGTAAAAACATCTAACTCACACCAGAGGTTTGGGGGCTTGAGAGTAGAGACAGAGAAAATCATATCCTGCAGTTTGTGGGGAAAGTGGTGGGGGTGGGGAGAAGAGAAGTGGAGAACGGAGAGTGGAAAACGAGGGAGGGAGGAGGAAAGCGAGTGGAAAGGGAGGGAGGAAGGAAAGGGAGTGGGGAGGGAGGGAAGAGAGTGGAGAGGGAGGGAGGGAGGAAAGCGAGTCGGGCAGAAGGGAAGGAGGAAAGCAAGTCGGGCAGAAGGGAAGGAGGAAAGCGAGTTGGGAAGGAGGGAAGCGAGTGGCGAAGGAAGGAGCAAAGAAAGAATGGGGAGGGAGGGAGGAAAGCTAGGGGGGGGGGGGGGGGGGGGGGGGAGACATGCATTACTTTAAAACAGTGCTACTTTAATATGAACTATATTAACAGAAGGTCATGGAACACAGTCCTGAATATCCAATTTGTTCAACAAGTTTGTGTCGGAGACACATGCGAGTACAATTAGGAATCGCGTGTACTGCACAGCAGAAGAGTGGAACACAACTCCTGCCTCCTACCTTGCCACATAACTCATGATCCACCACATTACTTTGAGGGAGCAGTGCCACAAGTAGAAAAGCTATTCTCTTGTACCCTGGTGGCTGAGTCCTCGCAGTGGGAAAGGGAAAGGGAAAGGAGAAATCGGTGATACAAATTACGTTGTCTCTAAAGACAATTTCTTACTATTCAAAAAGCACTCTGGTTTCATTAAGTATTTGTATACCTGTCTTGAAGGAAGAAAATAGCTTTAGGATTATATAATGAAGATTTTCCAAAAGGGTGATTACATTGAGTTTGGCAAAAATAAAAACTTAAACAACAATGATTTTGAGTGAATTTGGTTTGGCCATAGTCCTCTTCTGCATGGGAAATAGTTATTCAGAGTACAGCTTTCTGCAGAAGCAGCAAGCAAGCATGAGCAATCTACCCACCTAAAGCCACAATTTAAGTACTGTCTGATCTGCATGCATACCTGACATCTGCACCGCTATTGTCCAGCTGTCTAATGCTCAGTGTACCATCCTCCTTGATATACAGGCCAGCACTAGATGGGTTGGCAAAAGTGGAGATAAATGGACCTAGAGACTGGAACGCAGCTTGGCGGACCTGGCAGGGTCAACAAAGTTTCAGTAAACGGATATCATTTTGTTAGTGCAGTCTTCAGATTTAGAAGCTGAAGTTTACAATTACATGCGTAGGTTACACGTCAATTGCCACGCACATCTTGGAACCACAAACCCAGCTAAATCAATTTTGTTGCAGAGCCGAAATGCACTGAGGAAAAATTCTTTGCAGGCTCACTTAACCAATCTACGACCAAGATCACCGTGCCCATGTGAGGCTCTTCAGAGTTCTTCAGGTTTAATGAAGGAATAGTCACATACAGGAGAAGGATCTTCTAAATTGCCACCGCTATAAAGTACATGGACTTAACCCAATTAGTAATTTGTAAATGTCTGTACAAGAGCCCAAAGTCGCCCATTGATCTCCCTCAAACTGGATGCATGATATGGCAATAGCAGGTTATATGCAGCTTATAAAGCAAACATGCAATTTAAGATATATCAGAACAAAAAGGCTCACTAGGTCTCAAGGAGCTTCAGAAAGCTACCTGTTAAAATCTCTTTCTAGCACTGCTCTCTAAAACCACACATATTAAGTCTGCCTGCTGCGGTCCTTACCCATCTGGAAGGGTCACTGATGAGATTAATGAAAAGTGGGGAGAGTTTAGTCCTGCGGACCTCAGGAGAAACCGAGCAGGAAACTGCCATGAAGCATTCTGCACACGCTTTCCGAATGCCCCAGACATTGTCCGAGCACAGCTGGAAGAACCTGGGGATCTGAAATCAAGTACAATTTTGTGAGAAAGACTTCAAACATCAGAGAACAGAGGGAGCTTAGAAACTGCTAGCCAATATTCTCAATACAACTGGGACTCTGGGGTATTTTGTAGGCAAAATTAACTAAAAGCAGAGAAATACCTCTAAGGAACAGCTGAACCAGTCAATAATTCTAAACTTCAAAAGGTATCTAAATTATGAATCATCTTCTTTCAATACACAAGTAAGCATCTCTTTAAGAGTTCAAAAGGCCACAAATTTACACAGACTCTAATAGAGTTTAGCAGCAAAATTCCAAAGTGCACCAGATATTTAAAAGTGCAATGGATTATTCGGAGGTGCAACTATTTGTGCGGCAATTATCCCACACAGCAAGGTGTCACATTTGAAAAATGACTGAACATCGATCTAGTCGCAGAAGTGCTGGGCTGAGGGATGGCACCCGTTAATATAATAACTCTACAGTGCTACACTGAAGTATCAGCCTAAAACAAGCTTAAATCCTGAAATGGGGCTTAACTTGCAATTCTCTGATTCACAAACAAGACTGCTACAGTACGAAGGAACCAAAGTGACATTACACAAATCCAGCCTTGATAAATGTTTGTGCTTGCTTGTGTTCACTGGTCAAAGTGATAGGAATGGAAGTAATAATTCACAAATACTGGTGCCAGTATGAAAAATGGAAGAAGTCGTTCACATACCAGGTATTTCTCAGTTGCTTCCTGGCCAACTGTATTACAGATATCTCCAAAATTAGTTGCGCACACCTTGAAGAGGTTTGAAAAACAAAAGGGATTATATTGCACAGCAAGCCAAGAATTCCATCAAAATGGATTGTGTACACAAATAAGATTTAATTAACAGATTCAAAGCTACATTTAGTGCAGAGTTTGTCTTCACAAAATATCAATTGGGGCCTTAAAAAAAACCTTGTGGTGACTGATTTGCAGCAATCGCTGTTGAGTTCAGGCGAAAGCGTTCTTCTCCCAAAATGTGTTAACTTATCTTTCCTCAAATACTGACAAGCCTTCAGTACATTTCCAGGTGACATTTCAGAAACTAAGTGTTTTTGTAGGTTAGCAGTTAAACTGGACAACAAGTTAAAGTAAGAGACAAGACCGATTCAAACAACTGTGCAATCTAGTCCATTTGAGGAAAATAGTGATCTTTTAATTTCATTTACCTTACGAACATGGAACAGCTTTCCATCACTGCACAGCTCACAGAATCGAAATAGCAGCAATCGCTCAGTTATTTCACCAGTCAAGATGGAGGCCATTTTGCAAATTATCTGAGGCAAGAGAAAGAGTCACCATCAACAAAAAAACCCACAGGACACAGCCAATAGCGAACACATACACTGGGGAAAAAAACAGGCAGTGAATAATTCTAGTTGCATAAAGTGGGTACCCTCGAATTCATACTACCAAATATAGCAGTGGGTCTTCAAACAGCCACAACTCAAACTCCAGTAACAATGGGTGGCACAATGGCACAGTGGTTAGCACTGTTGCTTCACAGCGCCAGGGTCCCAGCTTCAATTCCCGGCTTGGGCCACTGTATGTGCGGAGTCTGCTCTTTCTCCCTGTGTCTGCGTGGGTTTCCTCCCACAAGTCCCGAAAGACGTGCTGTTAGGTAATTTGGACATTCTTTTTTTTTTATTTCCGTTTATAAATTTAGAGTACCCAATTCATTTTTTTTTCAATTAAGGGGCAATTTTGCATGGCCAATCCACCCGCCATGCACATTTTTGAGTTGTGGGGGCGAAACCCACATAAACACAGGGAGAACGTGCAAACTCCACACAGTGAACCAGAGCCGAGATCGAACCTGGGACCTCCGCACCATGAGGCAGCAGTGCTAACCCGTAATTTGGACATTCTGAAGTCTCCCTCCAAGTAACCGAACAGGCGACTAGGGACTTTTCACACCAATTTAATTGCAGTATTCATGTATGCCTACTGGTGACAATAAAGATTATTATTATGAAAAAAGAACATGCTAGAAAATATTTGAATAAGTTAGGCACAGAGGAGAGAAACAGAGTTAATGTTCAGATCGATGAACTTTCATAGAACCAAAAAGTTGCATCTGTTTTTCTCTCTCTCCACAGATGCTGCCCGACCTGCTGAGCATTTCCAGCATCCACAGTATTTTGCTTCCTAATTCCAAATGTTCAGTGATCTGTTCTGTAAGTCTTGTAGATGACACACACTGCTGTCACTGTCCACTGGTGATGGAGGGATTGAATGTTTAAAATGGTGGATGAGGTACAAAACAAGCAGATGACTTTGTCCTGGATGGTGTCAAGCTTCTCCAGTGTTGATGGAGATGCATTCATCCAGGCAAGTATTCCATCATACTCTTGACTTGAGCCTTAGTAGATGGTGGACAGGCTTTGGGGAGTTTGCCGTCAAGTCATTTGCTGCAGAATTCCAAGTCTCTGATCTGCTCTTGTAGCAAAATATTTATATGGATGGCCCAGTTCAATTTTGGGACAGTGGTAACCCTCAGGAAATTGATAGAGGGAATTCAGTGATGGTAATGCTGTTGAATATCATGGGGAAATGGTTATAGTTTCTCACGGAGATTGGCACTTCTGTGGCAGAAATGTTACCAGTCACTTATCCGCACCTGCCGAAACCTATCAAGTCTTGATGACTGCTTCAGTGTCTGAGGAGTTGCGAATGACACTGAATACTGCACAATCACCAATAAACATCCCCACTTAAGGTTTTTGACGATGAAGCAGCTAAACCTGGTTGAAGAGGATGTTCAAGGAGCCTCCTATTCCAGCAAGTTGCTGAACTGTCCACTATTGTTCATGAATGGACTTGGCAGGACAGCAGAGCTTCGAAAAGATCCTCTGGTTGTTGTATTGCTCAAATCTGACTACTGCGCACAGGTTAGGAGTTTCCAGGTTGATTGCCCTGACATGCTCTCCTACACTCTATATTGAACCAGGGTTAGTCTCTTGATGTTAATGGTAGAGTGGGCGACATGCCATGATGTTACAGATTCTGATGGAGTACAATCCTGCTGTTGCTGATGGTCAATTTAGCGTGGCCAATTCACCTATCCTGGACATCTCTTTGGGTTGTGGGGGTGAGACCCACACAGACACAGGGCCAGGATCGATCATGGGTCCTCAGCGCTGTGAGGCAGTAGTTCTAATCACTGCGCCGCTGTGTTGACCTCCTACCAAAACTATCAATACTAGTAGATTGGTGAGGAACATCAAGTAGGTTTCTTCCCCTATTCTAATCCATTTTCTAAAAGATAATAGTGAACCAGATTGGACTTGACGACAATCAAGCAGTTTTATAGTCACCATTACTGGGACTAGCTTTTTATTTCAGATTCACTTAAGCAATCGGATTTAAACTCCCACAGCTGATGTGATGGGATTTGAACTCATCTCCAGAGGATTAGTCCAGCCCTCTGGTTTATCAATCCAGTAACAATACCACTCTGCTATCATTTTCACTTGTAATAGGGCTTCTCTGGGGTTTGCATGGCAATTAGCATCACTGAACCAGGGAGACAATGACCTTAACCCCCAAGGGTCTGTAAACCAAGTGACCCAAAATCTATATTTGGTGAGGATGATCATTTTAGTCTATAAAAAGGAATGAGAATCTTTTAACAAAAAGTACTCCCCCAAACTTTGCTCTACTGTGGCAGAATGCATTACCAAAAGCCCACATGATTTCTAACAGATTTGACCAGCTTTTGTAATTTAATTTATAAACACAGTGGAAAATGAGTTCAATTACTGGATGGAAGGATGGGTTGGAAACAAAATGTTGAGTCTCTAAATGCTTCACAAGCCCACATGCTCAGGAACAATTGCTTGGCAGGTATGAGGCACATTTCAGTTTCAACAACGGGAGTTCCAGGACAACATTCCAGCTACTCACTGCCACGGCTTCAATCTTGTAGTCATCATCACTGTCAGGAGCTGTGAGATCCAGAAGAACAGGGCAGACCTTCACCTCCACGTCAGTCCTGTCGATCAGCTCCTGTTCCAGCAATACCAGCAGGGCTGCCTGACTTGTTTTTCTAACCTAAGAATGAGAAAGGAGTACAAATGTGAAACATTAAAATTTAAAGGAAAAATATTCTGCAAATTGATCCTGCCTCACATTTTCAAACCAGGTACAGCTGCGGCCACTTAACTGCGTTTGAATTGTGGTCGACTCTGCAGACCTTCGATTTGCTGGATAATCAAAAATTTATCTACCCCAGCCTTGAATATACTCAATGACAGAGTAACCACAAACTCTGGAACAGACAATTGCATATTCTCAACACTCTGCCTGTTTATCCCAACTTCCTAACCATTAACAAATCCTTCATACCCTCTGAGCCCCCATTTTGCACATGTGCCCTTTGTGGCACCTTATTGAATACTTTTGGAAATAGAAGTGTATTACTTTTATGGGCTTCCTTTATTCACCCTACTTACTACATCCACAAAAAAAAATGATAATTTTGTCAAACCCTTTTGCAAAACTATATGGTCCGGTCATACAATTATTTACAAATGCATCTAGATATTTTCATTTTTCAACAACTGATGTCCAGCTAATTTGGCCTGATAGATCCCCACTTTCACCCCTCCCACCTTTCTTAAACAGCTGCATCACATGTACTAATTCCCAATCCGCCAGGAACATTCTAGAATCTAGAGACTGTTGAAAAGTCATAGCCAGTGCATTATCGCTGCAGCCACTTCTTTCAGAATGAGGATGTAGGCTATCAGGTCCTGGGGATTCGCTGTGTTTCATCCCATAAATTTCTGTACTAAATTTCTCTGCCAATATTCATTACTTTTAAGTTTCCCACTCCTATCAGACGCAGAGTTACCCACAATATCTGGTATATAATACATGTCTTAGACTGTGGAGACTGAAATGAAGGGCAGCATTTTCAAAGCAAGGTCGGGAAATCAGCACAGATAAATTTAGGCTCCCGATCCAGTGCCTCAATGTTGCTAGTGTAACTGTCATGGGATTGTCACTTTAAGAAATGTTTGTCTGCTCACATGGCTGCAGTGATGTCAGAGTGTGGGTGGAGCGGAGCTCTGGCTCATCTTTTTTGTTTTGCTTTTTTTCATAGAATTTACAGTGCAGAAGGAGGCTAATCGGCCCATCGAGTCTGCCCCAGCTCTTGTAAAGAGCACCCTACCCAAGGTTAACACCTTCACCCTATCCCCATAACCCAGTAACCCCACCCAACACTAAGGGCAATTTATCATGGCCAATCCACCTAACCTGCACATCTTTGGACTGTGTGAGGAAACCGGAGCACCCGGAGGAAACCCACGCACACACGGGGAGGATGTGCAGACTCCACACAGACACTGACCCAAGCCGGGATCGAGCCTGGGACCCTGGAGCTGTGAAGCGATTGTGCTATCCACAATGCCACCGTGGAAAAGCTTAGGTGTGTCTGTGCCTTTTGGTTTCGTTTTAGTGTTGGAGCTGAAGCCAGCCAAAGAAGGTGTAATTTCGATCTCTCTGTCATCTAAAGACTATCACTTGATCATTTGGTGAATTCAGAGTGATAACTGCTCTCAGTAGTGAATTTAAATCTGATCTTAGAGTTAGAAACGGTCTTTTGTCTTATGGATATTAAAAGGAAAATTTAAGGAGTACTTACAGTGTTATATTCTTTGGGGGATGTATTTGAATTGATGGTTGCTAAGATGCTCACTGTATGTTTTAAAAAGGTTAACTGAGTTCACAGAATAAACATTGTTTTGCTTTAAAAAATACTTTTCCACTTGTGCCACACCACACCTGTGGAGTGGGCCGTGTGCTCCCCATACCACAATCTAGTAAAAGTTGTGGGTCAGGTGAACTCCATGATACACTTTGGGGTTCTCTAAACCCTGGCCCATAACATAACACTATTTTTAAATTTAAATGGCCGCAGTGGCTAAGAGGCAAGTTTAGCACGTTAAGTGTTTCCAGGAGGCAGGAGTTACCAGTGAAAAAGGCAAGTGGCAGCCACTGCTTTGCAAAAGAGCGCAGGCAGCATCAAAGGAGCTGGAAGAAAAATTGCAGCTCAGTGTTCACATCGGTGCAAGTAGATCCTGGAAGAACAGATAAAAAAGCAAAACTGGTTGAAGATTATTTGGCCCCGAGGTAACTAGAAAGCTTGAAAATGCAATTCTGCACTATACAGGCCCCGTAACAAGCTCTTTTAGTAAGAAGTCTTACAACACCAGGTTAAAGTCCAACAGGTTTGTTTCAAACACGAGCTTTCGGAGCATGGCTCCTTCTTCACCTGAAGAAGGAGCCGTGCTCCGAAAGCTCGTGTTTGAAACAAACCTGTTGGACTTTAACCTGGTGTTGTAAGACTTCTTACTGTGCTCACCCCAGTCCAACGCCGGCATCTCCACATCAAAGCTCTTTTAGGAATTTAATGGGCCATTAACTGGCAACAAGCAGGTTTCCTGTTCCCTGCTGACCCTTTCAGAATTGCAAATTGTCCCACAAGCGTCAGGATCCAGAGATGACCTCAAACAACAATTTTCAAATCCTGCCGGCACCATGGCCCTTTGAAAATCTAGTCAGATATATCTGTTCAACATCTCTGCAAGCACAGACAGGGGAAACTAATATTTACTTTATCTACTCTTTTCTTGTTGCATCCATGTAAAAGCTTTTACAGTCTATTTTATATTCCAGGCTAATTTAGTCACATCTATCTTTTTCCTTGATCAACATTTTGTTCATCCTTTGCTGGATTCTCACACTCTACCAATCCTCAGGCTTGCTACGATTCTTCACAACATTATGAACATCCTCTTTGAATCCAACACTATCTTTAACTTCCCTAGTGAGCCACAAATGGATCTTTTTCATTGAGTAGTAATTCTTTAATGGAACATTTTTGTTGGACTGTTCTCTTTCATATATAAATGGTGTGTTGAAACTCTTGTGTACAAACTGAAGCTAAAAACTTAAATACATCCATTCTGTGTCGTCGAACCAATTCAGACTAACCATGCAGCAGACGGTCAACAAATTAGTCAGATCATCACAAAAGTTAACATCTCCTGCAACCAGTCAAGGGCACACTCACCAGATCCAGCTAAGAGTCTAAACCTCTGGCAACCCCAGGGTAGTTTTGAAAGGGATACTGGGGAATTAAATATATCCTCCTGCTTCTGTTTAATTCCCGATTTGTAATTCATAACCGGCGAAGTACTGTCTGTCATACTAATATTGCTACGAGGGACGGCATGGTGGTGGAGTGGTTAGCACTTTTGCCTCACAGCGCCGAGGACCCGGTTCAATACCGGCCCCGGGACACTGCAAATTCTCCCAGTGTCTGCGTGGACCTCATCCCACAACACAAAGATGTGCAGGGTAGGTGGACTGGCCATGCTAAATGCCCCTTAATAGGGTATTCCAAATGTATTTTTTTTTTTTAAAAAGAGAAGCAATTCTTACCAGTAAAACCATTATTCACCCTAGATGCATTAACATCCCGATTACCTTTCACATAATAGCATGTGCAGGTCTATAGGAAGCAAAGGTTTGCCTATAGAAACAGTCCCATGCAGTAGGCACAAAGCAAATTATGAGGAAAGTTCCCAAATCCAAACAATTGATGAATTTGTGCTGGACTACACCATCAGCATTGAGCTATCAACTTAAAGCAAGGTACCATGAACAGAGTATTGCTCAGCACATAATAATAATAAAATAATAATAATATAACTTATTGTCACGAGTACGCTTCAATGAAGTTACTTTGAAAAGCCCCTAGTCGCCACATTCCGGCGCCTGTTCGGAGAGGCCGGTAGGGGAATTGAACCCGCACTGCTGCCTTGTTCTTGATTACAAGCCAGCTGTTTAGCCCAGTGTGCTAAACCAGCCCCTTATGAACAACACTAGTAAATGGTTGAATACCATCAAGACTAGACCCTCCCACTAAACTGCAGGTTATTAGGCATTAATTTAACATTAACCTTTTGAATAACCATTCAGTCCTCATTATTTAAATACAGTCGTCCTGGGTTTGTGATGTTCAATGGTATTGGAACATTGAACGAAGCATTTCAGTCACAGCTGTTCAGCCAAGGAGGTACTTTTAAAGTTGGATGTGATGTCCCACACCAATTATTAAAATGCTACGCCAAGTAGCCCTTGTTCTCTTACCTGGTTATTGGGGTCAGTGAGGTATCTTATAACAATCGGCACCAGGTACTTGGAAAAAGCGGTTGGGAAAGACGGTCGGTTCTCCTGGAGGTACATGGCTAGATGTGGTACTTGCTCCATCAATTCAGCACGAACCGTGGGTTCTATTGGTGAAGACATACAGTGAACAGCCACTCACAGCTACCAAATTACACAAGTCAATTTTATAGCACAAAGGATTAAGCTCCAAGGCCTCCACTCCTGTGCTAAATACAATGTATCTTAATGAATCCATTAAAATATGCAACCTGGAGGTTGGTGGAAAATTAGAATTTTCTCCCCATTGTCATTCTTCTACCACACCAGTCCCAACATACTGCTCTTACCATGTGCTTGTGTTGTGGCCCTGCCATGCTGCAAATTACTGAAAGCCCAACTGTATTGGGTCATGAATTTATGTAATTTCTCCCCCATCCTTACAAATCAGCAACACGTAACTGAAGAAATGCAAGCCAAAATAGACTGCCTTACTATAAACTATGCAGTACAGTTCATTACTCAAATTTGAGATTGTACACAGTGGGATTTAAAAAAGTCTTAATGAGAATATGATGCACATAATATATATATTTATTTCTTTTTCTAAAGGTCGGCAATGAAAAAGTTTCTACTATGGGATGTTAAAATTGCTCCATATTTAGATTGCTAAATATCACCATATGACGGGGTTGCCGGCACATCTGTGCATAAGTCAAGGCTGCAGCATTTGTAACCGTCTTCAGCTAAAGATGCCAGGCGGATGATCCAGCTCAGCTTCCTCCGGAGGTCCCCAGCATACCAGTCTTTAGCCAATTCAATTCACTCCAGGTGATATCAAACCCCAGCAGAAGGCACTGGATACGGCAATGGCTATGGGCCGTGATGGCAACCCGGCAATAGTACCGAAAGACTCATCATCCAGAGTTTGCGCCAAGCTGTTCAAGTACAGCCACAACACTGACATGTACCTGGCAAGGTGGAAATTGCCCAGGTAAGTCCATTCCACAAGCAAAACTGGACAGATCCAACCCGGCCAATTACCGCACTGTCAGTCTACATACAATCAGTAAAGTGGTGGAAGGAGTCATCAACAGTGCTATTAAGCGGCACTTACTAAGCAATAATCTGCTCACTGTTGCTCAGTTTGGGTTGAATTCCAAAAACTCTTGACCTCATTACAGCCTTTGTTCAACCATGGACAAAAGAGCTTAATTTCAGAAGCAAGATGAGAGTGACTGCCCTTGTCATCAAGACAGCATTTGACGAAGTGTGGCATCAAGGGGCCGAGGAAAACTAATGTCAATGGGAATCATGAGGAAAAATTCTCCGTAAATTGGAGTCCTAGCTAGCATAAAGGAAGACAATTGTGGTTGTTGGAGGTCAATCATCTCAGTCCCAGAACAATTCTACAGGAGTTCCTTAAGGTAATGTCCTAGGCCCAATTGTATGGCAGCGCGGTAGCACAGTGGCTAGCACTGTTGCTTCAGAGCACCAGGGACCCGGATTCTGGATTGTGTGGATTCCGGATTGTGTGGAGTCTGCACGTTCTCCCAGTGTTTGCATGGGTTTCTTCCGGGTGCTCCGGTTTACTCCCACAAGTCCTGAAAGAAAGGGGCGGGATTCTCAGTTTCTGAGACCAAGTGTTGACGCCAACGCAGAAGTAATTGATTTTCATGACAGAAAAACTGGCACCACACCTGGATCGATTCCGCTACTATTAAGGGGCTAGCACCAGTGCCTCGTGGAACACAATCGATTCCAATGAAAAATGGGGTGGGATTCGCCGGGACCGTGGCTTGACACTCGGGAGGCTACAAGCTGTAACCGCACACACACATTACACTCCCCACACACACTTATCCCAGCCAAAAAAATGGCACTAGTTGTGCTGTAGCATGCCCAGACAGCTGATGAGTCAGTTGGGAGCAGAGGGCTTGTAGGGGGGTGCCCCGAGTGGACACCTATACTTCCAGTGGCACTAAGTTCAAAGTGGGATGTTAGGAGTGTGCGCAGCTCCATGGCTGCGGCAATGGTGTTCCGTACCCGTCCACCACGACCCCACAGCCCACCTCCTGGCCACCCTCACTATTTCCCCCCCCCCCCCCACCCTGGCCCCCCTGCCAGCGGCACAACAGTCAGCAAACTATGGCAATGTTGGACACTTTCTGTACCCCCTCTCTCTCCCCCTCAGCAGCCGCCATGCCATTTCACGATTTTTAAAAGCACAAGTGAACCGTGCAGTTGGGAACTCGGCCCATCGGAGGCGGAGAATTGCGGAGGCCTTGGAGAATACCGGTCGGGCATGCTAATAATATGCAAACGGTGTCTACTGTACGTGCATTCCAGAATGCATTAACGCCGCTGTCGAGATTTTGGAGCGTTGCGATTTGGCATCAAAACGGCACCTGTCTCGATTTTGGCGTCAGAACCGATTCTGTGCCCAACTGCCTTTCCTGATTTCAGCATCGGCTGACGGAGAATCCCACCCATGCTTGTTAGGTGAATTGGACATTCTGAATTCTCCGTCAGCGTACCAGAACAGGCGCCGCAGTATGGCGACTAAGAACAAAGAAAAATACAGCACAGGAACAGGTCCTTCGACCCTCCAAACCTGCGTCGACCATGGTACCTGCCTAAAGTAAAACCGTATGTACTTACAGAGTCCATATCCGTCTATTCCAACCCTATTCATATATTTGTCTAGATGCCCCTTAAATGCAGATTTTGGAACCTGCTCCCACCACCGCCCCAGGCAGCGCGTTCCATATATGTACCACCCCCAGTGTAAAACAAAACTTGCCTCACAGATCTTTTCTAAACTTTTCCCCACGCATTTTAAACCTAGGTCCCCTAACTTGACTCTCCTACCCTAGGAAAGAGCATCTGACTATCCACTCTATCCATGCCATTCATAATCTTGTAGATCTCTATCAGGTCGCCTCTCAATCGCCATCGTTCCAGTGAGAACAGACCGAGTTATTCTAACCGCTCCTCATAGCTAATGCCCTCCATGCCAGCCAACATTCCAGTAAACTGCTTTTGTACCCTCTCCAAAGCATCCACATCCTTCTGGTAGTGCGGCAACCAGATTTTGTACACAATATTCCAAATGAAGCCTAACTGAGGTCCTGTACAGCTGCACATGACTTGCCAATTTTTATATTCAATAACCCGACCGAGGAAGGCTATCATGCCGTATGCCATCTTTACCATCTTATCCACATGCGCTGCCATTTTCAGTGTTCGGTGGACATACACGCCTAGATCGCTTTGCCTGTCAGTACTCTCAAGAGTTCCACCATTTACTGTGTAATTCCTACATGCATTGGACCTTCCAAAGTGCATTACCTCACATTTGTCAGGATTAAACTCCAAACGAGGGGATTTTCATGCAACTTCATTGTAGTATTAAAGTAAGAATACTTGTGACACTAATTTTTATCTTCTGCTGCTTCATCAATGACCTTTCTTCGATCATAAAGTCAGAAGTGGGGATGTTCACTGATGACTGCACAATGTTCATCATCCTTCAATACTCTTCAGGTACTGATGCTATCTATGTCCATATGCAGCAAGACCTGCACAGCATTCAGACTTGGGCTAGATTAGTCACATAAATACTGTGGCTACAAGAGCAAATAAAAAACATGGGGTAGCATTCTCTGGTCTCCCTGTGGCGTGTTTCTCTGTGGCGCGAAGCAATCTGCCATTAGCTGGATGTTTGGTCCCACAGCTATTAATGGGATTACCATTGATTCCACCCCATACCACTGGGAAACCCGCAGTGGGGGTGCGCCGGTGGAACCAGAAGATCCTGCCTGCATAAAGAGCCGGAAGACCTTGCCCTAGGAATCCTGTGGTTAATGATTCACCTCCTGACTCCGCCATCTACGTGGCACAAATCTGGGGCGGGATTCTCTGACCGTGAGGCTCAGTGTTGATGCTGCCGTAAACGCCGTCGCAAACGCCGTCGCGTTTTACGACGGCGTCAACAGCCCCCAGGAGCAACAATGCCCAACAGGGGACCAGCACGGCAGCTCCAGCTGCCGATACTGGTGTCAAACGGGCATCGCGGGTCTGCACATGTGCGCTGCGACAGGCGTGAATTCACACATGCGCATTGCGACCGGCGCAAACTCGTGCATGTGCGCTAGCTTCCTTCTCCGCGCCAGCCCCGACTCAACATGGCGAAGAGCTACAGGGGCCCAGCGAGGAGCAAAAGAGGATCCCACCAGGAAAAGCCGGCCCGCCGATCCGTAGGCCCTGATCACGGGCCGGGCCACAGTGGAGGCTCCCCCCCCGCAGGATGAACACCGAAGTTCCGCCATGTAGGACCACATGTGAACAGCGCCGGCGGGACCTGGCCTATCTCGGTGGCCACTCAGCCCATCCCGCGCGGATAATCACCGCCCAACCAGCGCAGCGCCAGAGCCAATTCTCCAGTCACCGAAGAATCGGCGGATCTGTGTCGCGTGAATCGCACCTGGCCCAGCAATTCTCCGACCTGGCCCGGGGTCAGAGAATCCCAACCCAGGAGTGTGATGGAATGCACTCCACTTGCCCAGATGAGTGCAACTCCAACACCCTAGTAGCTCGAAACCAAATAAGGCAAAGCAGCCACTTGCTTGGCACCCATCCACTCTCTTAACATTCACTCCTTCCACCACCAACGCAACAGTGGCAGTAGTGTGTACTATCTACAAGGTGCACTGCAGCAACTGACCAAGGATCCTTCAACAGCACCTTCCAAGGCAGTGACCTCTAGCACCAAGATGAACAAGGGCAACGGATGCATGAAACATCACCACCTGCAAGTTCCCCTCTAAGCCACTCACCATCCTGACTTAGAAATATATAATTCCTTCATTGCTGCTGTGTCAAAATCCTAGAATTCCCTTCCTAACAGCACTGGGTAAACCTGCACCATAAGGACTGCAGAGTTGCGAGAAGGGAGCTCATCAACATCATGTACGATTCTATCTCAAGGTCAGTTAGGGATGGGAAATAAATGATAACCTATGACGCCCATATTCCGTGAAAGAATGTTTAAAAACACTTCCACCAATTGCAAATGCTGTGTTGTTAGATTGAAAAATGGTCACTTCTGTCACACAAAGGAGTTTTGACACGAGATTCAATGCACTGCTTAGCTCTGGAGAACAATTATTACTGCACTAACTTTCTTTTATACAATACAACTCCTCCTTCCCTGGGTTTCCTTGTACTATCGAAGCCAAGAGTAAAAGCAATCAAAGGATAGGGAACAACAGTTCAAGGGGAGAAACCTTAAAAATCTCAATACATGAGTCAATACATGGGCTGTTTAGCACACTGGGCTAAATCGCTGGCTTTGAAAGCAGACCAAGCAGGCCAACAGCACGGTTCGATTCCCGTAACAGCCTCCCCGAACAGGCGCCGGAATGTGGCGACTAGGGGCTTTTCACAGGAACTTCATTTGAAGTCTACTCGTGACAATAAACTATTTTCATTTTTTCATTTCATTAAAAGATAACTCTCAGAACAAAGAACAAAAAGAACAAAGAAAAGTACAGCGCAGGAACAGGCCCTTCGGCCCTCTAAGCCTGCGCCGACCATGCTGCCCGTCTAAACGAAAATCTTATGCACTTGCGGGGTCCGTATCCCTCTATTCCCATCCTATTCATGTATTTGTCAAGATGCCCCTTAAACGTCACTATCGTCCCTGCTTCCACCACCTCCTCCGGCAGCAAGTTCCAGGCACCCACTACCCTCTGTGTAAAAAAAACTTACCTCTTACATCTTCTCTGAACCTTGCCCCTCACACCTTAAACCTATGCCCCCCAGTAATTGACCCCTCTACCCTGGGAAAAAGTCTCTGACTATCCACTCTGTCTATGTCTCTCATAATTTTGTAGGCCTCCATCAGGTCGCCCCTCAACCTCCTTCGTTCCAGTGAGAACAAACAGAGTTTGTTCAACCTCTCCTCATAGCTAACGCCCTCCATACCAGGCAACATCCTGGTAAATCTCTTCTGCACCCTCCCTAAAGCCTCCACATCCTTCTGGTAGTGTGGCGACCAGAATTGAACATTATACTCCAAGTGTGGCCTAACTAAGGTTCTACACAGCTGCAACACGACTTGCCAATTCTTATACTCAATGCCCCAGCCAATGAAGGCAAGCATGCAATATGCCTTCTTGACTACCATCTCCACCTGTGTTGCCCCTTTCAGTGACCTGTGGACCTGTACACCAAGATCTCTCAGACTGTCAATCTCTTGCGGGTTCTACCATTCACTGTATAACACTTACCTGTATTAGACCTTCCAAAATGCATTACCTCACATTTGTCTGGATTAAACTCCATCTGCCATCTCTCCACCCAAGTCTCCAAACGATCTAAATCCTGCTGTATCCTCTGACAGTCCTCATCGCTTTCCGCCAATTCCACCAACCTTTCCACGAACTTGCTAACCAGACCAGTTACATTTTCCTCCAAATCATTTATATGTACTACGAACAGCAAAGTTCCCAGCACAGATCCCTGCGGAACACCACTAGTTACAGCCCTCCAATCAGAAAAGCACCCTTCCATTGCTACTTTCTGCCTTCATGTGGAGAAAAAAAAATGGGTTGCTGGGCTTCATTGCAAGAGGCACCACATATACACACGTGAGGCAATACCACAGAGTTCTTTCTCTTCAAAGCAATTGCTACTTTTGGGCATTCTCTCCAAGAAGGATGTGGTCTTAGAAAGGACCCAGTACCAGTGACGATTCAGAAGGACCATTCCTTTGATGAGGAGATTGAACAAACTTTGATTATGTTCCTTGGCGATGAGTTGTGATCTAACCGGCACCACAGCTCTGAACTCCAACATATCACTTTTAGATTTCACCAATGCACTCCCGTAGATTTAAACGTTAAATATTAAGAGGAAGGTGCTTTTGGCCGTATCCTGCAATAAATCTCCAGCGCCCTCTGGTGTTGGTCCATTGTGGTCAACTAGACTAGGCCTCTCCCCGTGTTGGTGTGGGTTTCGCCCCCACAACCCAAAGATGTGCAGGGTAGGCAGATTGATCATGTTAAATTGCCCCTTATTTGGAAAAAATGAATTGCATACTCTAAATTTTTAAAAAACTAGCCGAGGCAAGCAATGGAGAGAATATTTTCAAACAGGCTATTTCAACAGGCACTGACACAGTATAAATAATAATACGAGTAGACAGGTCACTTTCCACTAAGAGGATAAATATTTCCATGATCTCAGCACAGAAAATTCAGATGGATATTTTTATCTACTATCTGCGCTTTGTAACCAGCATAAATAACAGGCCCTTAACACTTTCCAGACAGTAAGCCCATTACAGTGTGCGGAAAGATTGTAAAACAGGAAAAATTATTTTGATGGCACCCCAATAGGCAAGTAGAACATTTTTTTGAAAAAACACTCAGTTAAGTGCCACTGGCAATTCAGCATTAGTCAACAGTGGTCATTCTAAGCACACAGGAAGGAGTAACCAATTTTAGTCCCTCAAGCCTTTCCAAATTTCAACATGATCTTGGCTGATACATGATAAAAATCCACATACCTGCCTTTGTTGACGAACAAAACTCTATCAATCTCAGGTTTAAAATTAATAAATCAATTTAGCATTAATTCTTATTTGCTGGTTAGAGTTTCACAATCCTTTGTGTCAAAGTATTTCCAAGCTTCACTCCGGAAAGGCCAGACTCTTAATTTTTAGGCCATACCTCCAGTTCTAGACTCCCCAAACAACAGGAATTATTTCTTTTTTTTAATTTAGAGTACCCAATTTTGTTTTCCAATTAAAGGGCAATTTAGCGTGGCCAATCCACCTACCCTGCACATCTTTGGGTTGTGGGGGCAAAACCTATACAAACACGGGGAGAATGTGCAAACTCCACATGGACAGTGACCCAGGGCTAACCCACTGTGCCACCGTTCTGCAAACAGAAATTATTTCTATTTATCCCTTCAATTCTCCTTAATATTCTGAAAGTTTTGGTCAAATCACCTGATAGAAGTTGATTTTTCTAATCAGCTGTAACCATGAGAGTAAGGGGAGATGATAGAGGTTTACTCGAGAACTAATTAAGAATAATTAACTATAATCATATTAAGCATTACTTCATTGCAACAAATAGCTGGGAACCCGCTAAGGGCTAATCCAGATAGCACTCTCTAATTTCTTTCTTAACTTTCACATTTTGCAAGCCGCTTGAGACTGCGAGGTCATTGACATCAACTAGCTAAAATGCCCCATTGTATGGTTAAAAACTGGGCGGCGGTCCCAGTACGAGTAGTCCTATTCTATAGAAACAGCTAGTCTAGAGATATAATTTCTTAGCAAAAAATGTGTTTTTCTAATTACTGATAGATGCAGGTGCGGATTTGGAAGATTGGCAAGCAATGGTATGGGAAAGTGGAACCAAGATATTTAAATATATATTTCTTAAAATTGATAGACAGACAGTTTGGCCGAATTGAGTGAATTAGAAATTAATTAAAGCCAATCAGAGTAAAAAGAAGGCCAGACCTTAAGATAGACCTTTAGGGGCTGTTTAGCACAGGGCTAAATCGTTGGCTTTGAAAGCAAACCGAGTCAGGCCAGCAGCACGGTTCAATTCCCGTACCAGCCTCCCCGGACAAGCGCCGGAATGTGGCGACTAGGGGCTTTTCACAGTAACTTCATTTGAAGCCTACTTCTGACAATAAGCGATTTACATTTGTGGACAGCACGGTAGCACAGTGGGCAGCACAAGTGGATAGCACTGTGGCTGCACAGCACCAGGGTCCCAGGTTCGATTCCCTGCTGGGTCACTGTCTGTGCGGAGTCTGCACGTTCTCCCCGTGTCTGCATGGGTTACAGGTTCAAGCCCCACTCCAGGGCTTGGTCACACAAAACTAAAATCAATGTGGTCACTCCAGTGCAGTACTGAGGGGTTACTGCACTGTTGAAGGTGCTGCCTTTCACAGAGTCTGTTCGCATGAATGTAAAAGATCCCATAGTACTATTATGAAGAGCAGGGGTGTTATACCTGGTGTCCTGGCCCAATATTTATCTTTCAATCAACATCATGAAAAACAAATCATCTGGTCATTATAGCATTGCTGTTTGCGGGTGCTTGCTGTGTGTACATCGCTTCCACATTAAAACAGCGACTACATTCAAAAGTACTTCACTGGCAGTGAAGCATTTTGAGACGTACACTGGTTGTGAAAAATGCCACATAAATGAATGTCTTTCTTTTCTTCTTAATGTCACCACATTGCAATTGTGACAGTGCCACGTGCCTTTTTCAGGACTGATTTTAAGCAGCAAGTTCAACAGAGATATGAAATGAGCTCTGAGTTTAACTAGTGATTGTTCTATTAGGCAACCCCTGTAATGATGGTTGTGACCGGTGGAGATATCAATGTATCTGAAACTCCCAAAAGAGATTTATTTATTTAGTAAGGAACTACAATGTCTGGAATGTAGAAATATTTCTGGTTGCAGATATTGCTGCTATATCAGATATGGAGAGCAAACAGAAATCTTCTTGTTGGAGGATAATTACTTAATTTTAAAAGGAAATTTTGTTTCCATTGCACATTGTAAAAAATCTTGCTTTAATATAGAATCATAGAATGTACAGTGCAGAAGGAGACCATGGAGTCCATCAAGTCTGCACCGCCCCTTGGAAAGAGCACCCTATTTAAGCCCAGATTTCCAACTTATCCCCGTAACCCAACCGAACCTTTTTGGACACAAAGGGCAATTTAGCATGGCCAATCCACCTAACCTGCACATCTTTGGGCTGTGGGAGGAAACACGAGCACCCGGAGGAATCCCACGTAGACACAGGGAGAACGTGCAGACTCCGCACAGACAGTGACCCAAGCCGGGAATTGAACCTGGGACCCTAGAGCTGTGAAGTAACTGTACTAATCACTGTGCTACCGTGCTTGCCAGAACTTTTAGAATTGAAATGAGGGGGCAGCATGGTGGCACAGTGGTTAGCATTGTTGCCTCACGGCGCCGAGGTCCCAGGTTCTGGGTCACTATCCGTGTGAAAATTTGTGCATTATCCCCATGTTTGCATGAGTTTCGCCCCCACAACCCAAAGATGTGCAAGGTAGGTGAATTGGCCATGTTAAGTTGCCTCTTAATTGGAAAAAATTAATTGGGTACTCTAAATATAAAAAAAATAATTGCAATGAGACTTAAAAGTTGCCCTTGGCAAGTGTTATGAATCTTTAACTGTGTCTCAATTTTTCAATCCCCTGTTTTCTTTCGTGTCGTCGCAAGAGGTTTCATATTCAAAAAGAGATGCTTTAATCGAAACCCATCAGTTTGTCTCATCTTTACCAATCATGTCCCTCACCCCCTGACACTGTTTTGATTCAATGCACCCAGCAAAATAATTTTTAAGGCCAGCAAAAAAAAAAGAACTTATGACTGATATCTACAAGGAAGAGTGGCTGCTGGGAGAGGTACCACAAGGCTAACTGCAACTGTGGAAAGAGTCCAGTGTGAGTCAGTGACACAGGGCAGAAAAGTAAAGAAGGTATATGGCATGCTTGCCTTCAATCGGCCGGGGCACGGAGTACAAGAACTGGAAGGTCATGTTTCAGTTGTATAAAACTTTAGTTAGGCCACATTTGGAATATTCTTGCAGTTCTGTTTGCCACACTATCCGAAGGATGTGGATGCTTTGGAGAGTGTAAAGAAGGTTTACCAGGATGTTGCCTGGTCTGGAGGGTGTTTGCTAAGAGTTGAGGTTGAATAAACTCGGGTTGTTTTCGTTGGAAAGACAAGAGGCTGAGGAGAGACCTGACTTGAGGTCTACAAAATTACGAGAAGCATAGACAGGTGAATAGTCAGAAGCTTTTTCCCAGGGTGGAAGACTAAATTACATGGGGGCAGAGGTTCAAGGTGAGAGGGAAAAAGTTTAGGGGAGATGTGTGGGAAATCTTTTCATGCAGAGGGTAGTGGTACCTGGAATGCGTTGCCAGTGCAGGTGGTGGAAGCAGGCATAAAAGTATGTTTAAAAGTATCTTGGTATACACGTGAATCGGCAGGAAATCGAGGGCTACAGATTGTTTGGGCAATAGGTAGGTCTAAATAAGGAATCTGGATTGGAGCAGGCTTGGTGGGCCGAAGGGTCTGTTCCTGTGTTGTAAAGTTCTTTATAGTTCAATGGGGTGATGATTGGGGGCGGGTTAGTCCAAGACAAGCAGGTCACCAACATACCTGTATCTTCAGAGAGTCTGACTATCGTCTCCATGACAGCCAAGAAATCTTTCTCATCATCGCTAAAAGCTCGCAAAACATCCAGGAGACCTCGAGCAACAATCTGCCTGTTCAAGAGGAAAATGCATTAAAAGTGTTTGTTATTTAAAAAACAATCACTTAGATAGCAGTGAATTTCACATGAAGACAGGCGCGTCTTTTGGATCTATCACTCTCATGGGTGACTCCCAACTCCTGATACCTGCCAATTGCCAGAGTGCCCGCCATTACCTGGAGAGATTTTGATAATGAACAACAGACGTTGCCAGTTTGTTGCGTTAATCAGAAAATATATTTTTTCCCCAAATCATTTCTGTGCGCAATCTTCAAAAATAAAAAGCGTAATTAAATGTAAAATTATCAAACAATCTTTAAAAAGTATACAAGGTACTCCCAATGTACTTGTATATTTACTGTTGAACGTAGTTTACCTAAATTCTTTGAGCGGAAAGAAGAATGTTACTCATTTCAAATATACATGTTTCTCCTTTTTTAAGGAAGTTATCAAATTGAGCAGTATGGACTGGCAGTTTCTCAGAAACCCAACTTGCCTCGTTATTTTTAAATAGCACTAATTTAAACATTTTAAATGCCTTGTTTTCCTTTTCTCGCACTGCTCTGACAAAGGTAGACCAGGAGTAAAGTTCTTAATAATCTAGCACTGTGGCTTCACAGCGCTGGGGTCCCAGGTTCGATTCACCGCTGGGTTAATGTCTGTGCGGAGTCTGCATGTTCTCCCCGTGACTGCGTGGGTTTCCTCCGGGTGCTCTGGTTTCCTTCCACAGTCCAAAGATGTGCAGGTTAGGTGGATTGGCCATGCTAAATTGCCCTTAGTGTCCAAAAAGGTTAGATGGGGTTATTGGGTTATGGAGATAGGGTGGAAGTGAGGGCTTAAGTGGGTCGGTGCAGACTCGATGGGCCGAATGGCCGCCGTCTGCACTGTATGTTCTACATATCTTTGTTAAGGGAAGGCCAATTTTACACAGCTGAAATGGGGTTTGCAATATGTATAAACTGAGCCAATCGTACAGTATTACTTAAATACAAGTTTATTTTTCCACTCTCCAGTCTGTAACAGAAAGTACTTACAAAACTATCAAAATAATCTCGGTTCAGGGTTCAGAAGTCCAAGCAGAAGCCAATTGTCCTTCTAAAGTTACTTATGTATGGTGACTGAATTTACAAGAGCTGCAAAATCCAGGGGCTGGTTTAGCACATTGGGCTAAATCGCTGGCTTTGAAAGCAGACCCAGGCAGGCCAGCTGCACGGTTCAATTCCCGTACCAGCCTCCCCGAACAAGCGCTGGAATGTGGCGACTAGGGGCTTTTCACAGTAACTTCATTGAAGCCTACTCGTGACAATAAGCGATTTTCATTTAATTTAAAAACTGGACAAGAAACCTCCCCTCATCCCACCATAGGCATGAAAAAAATGAACTAATAATACGGATCCTTGTTATGAACCAGCCCATTTACTGGACGGAGTTAATATTTGATGCTGCCACTGTAAATGCCTTGGGACCGATCCTGGGAGAGGTAGGGACTGTACAAGCTGAACAGTTTGTCACCATGGTCAGGGCCGATGTCACCTGAGGGAGCTGTGCTAATGGTGTTGGGGAGGGTTTAAACCAGCCCAAGCGTAGATTCAGAAGGCAGTGAAACAAAACTGGCAAAGGCGGCAGAAAATTAGTAAGCAAGTGTGGAAGACAGAGAAAGGTCGGAAAATAAACAAAATAAATAATATGGCAGTGCTTAAAAGGGAATACAATGAATAAATAATCAGATGAGCTGATATCACAGCTATTACTGAAATGCTTTAAAGGGCAGGGATGGCAGCTGGTTGGAGGATTTTCAGCTGGGATAAAGAGGGAGATAAAAAAGGGGGAGGAGCAACATTGATTAAAGAAACAATGAGAGCTGTGAGGAGGGATGGTATGCAAGAACGATGAATCATCAAATGGGTTGAACTGAAGTGGAAATCACACTGCTGGGAGTGCATCATAGACCCCAGAATGGGAGATAGAGGAGCAAATAGGCAGCTGGAGAACTGCAAAATTATTATGGTGGTAGTGATAGTGGATTTCAGCTACCCTAATATGCCCTAGGAGAGAATCACTTATTAAAGGTATAGAGGATGCAGAATTCTTCAAATGCATTCAGGAGAACTTTATTTCCCAGTGTGTAGTAACCCCAAGAGAAGGGGCAATTCTAGACTTGGCTTCAGAGAATGAAGTTGGAGAGGTGCAAGGGCCATCAATGGGAAAGCACTTTTACGCTAGTAATCATACTTCAGTTAGAAGTAGCACAGTTGTGGAAAGGGACAAAGATAGATCAGGAGTAAAGTTCTTAATAATTGAGGGCAGGCCAATTTTACACAGCTGAAATGGGTTTGCAAAAATGGACTGGAATCAACAATTCAAAAGGAAATCAGGGTCAGAGTGCTGTGAGGCATTCAAAGAGATCGAGACGGTTCAGAACAAATATGCTCTCACGAAGAAAAACGGTAGGCCTCCCAAATCTATAACCTCTTGGATATCAAAGCACTATAAAAAAGCAGGTCCATTTTGGAAACTCACAGGTCAGACAGTATAATGGGTAAGATAAGACAAAGAAAAGGGGAAACCCGTGTCAGATATCGAGAGCTCAATGCTGCAGAAAGCATGGAGGACTACAGGAAGTACACAAGTGAAATGAATAAGGATATCAGGGAAGCAAAGAATGGGCAAGAAAAGAAAATCAGCAAATAAAATCAAGGAGGGTTTAGAAATACATAAAGAACAGGATAACGAGGGAAAGATTGGATAAGGATATAAATGTCCTTATATTTCCCACATTTGGTCATGCAGACCTAAGTTAGGATTATCCAATAGGAACAACCTCAAAATCCTACAGACCATTAAGTTGATTTATCCAATATTAACAACCTTCAAATCCGACAGACCATTAGATCCAAACAAGGTAAACCAGCAAGTCAAAATCAGAAACCAAAGAAAAAATGCTGGAGAATCTCGGCAGGTCTGGTGGCATCTGTAGCGAGAGAAAACAGCTAACGTTTCGAGTCCAGATAACCCTTTGTCAAAGCTAAAAGACGGAGAAAGTGGGATATATTTATACCGTGGAGTGAGAATGAGAGATGAGTCATAGCCACAGAAACCCAGGGAAACGGGGCGCTAATAGCCACAGAAACCAAGGGGAAAGAATGCTAATGGCAGTCGCCAGAGGGAACAAAAAATGTGAAAGGCCAAACAGCAGAGAAACTAACATCAGAGGGTAAACTTGGACAGATGTAAATGTAGGGAAGGGGAAGCAAAGGGGAGAATGGCTCAGGAAAAGTGGATAAGATGGGGGAAGTGGGTAAATATATATAAAAAAAGACCAGAAAGAAAGAAATGGTAAAAGACATTTAAAACAAAATGGGATAAAAACAAATGGGTCGAGGTGGGGTAGAGCTAATCGTCTGAAGTTGTTGAATTTGATGTTGAGACCAGAAGGCTATTGAGTGCCTAATCGGAAGATGAGATGCTGTTTCTCCAGTTTGCGTTGAGCTCCACTGGAACATTGCAGCAGGTCAAGACAGGCATGTGGGCAGGGTCTTGTGTTAAAATGGCAAGCAATGGGAAGGTCAGGGTCCTGAATGCGCACAGACCGAAGGTGCTCAGCAAAGCGATCACCCAGTCTGCGTTTGGTCTCGCCGATATAGAGGAGACCACAGCGAATGCAATATACCAGATTGAAAGAGGTGCAAGTCAAACGCTGCTTAACCTGGAATGAGCATTTTGGACCTGGAATGTTAAGCATGGAAGAGGTAAAGGGGCAGGTGAAAAACCTCCTGCGATTGCAAGGGAAGGTGCCATGGATGATGGGAGAGGTGTTGGGTATGGTGGAGGAGTGGACTAGATTATCTCGGAGGGAATGGTCTCTGCGGAATGCTGACAAAGGGAGTGAAAGGAAGATGTGTTTGGTGATGGCATCACACTGGAGTTGGCAAAAATGGCGGTGGATTGTGCTTTGCATCCGGAGGCTGGTGGGTTGAAATGTGAGAACGAGGGGGACTCTCATTCAAGAATAATATTTATTTATTCCTTGGAACATTGCATTTGTGTGAAATATAGAGTGGGCAACACACAATAAACTACTAAATACTGGAAAGCAATTCAACACATTAAAACTTAGGAGTACGGGTCTGCTTTGGCGATTTGTACAAGAACAATCTAAATTACTTCTCAATTTTTGCCTTGCCTGAATCTTGGGCATTTAACTCAAATAATTAAATTGCCACCAATCAAAAGTGCAATAAGTACAGTGAGGTTTAATAATCGAATTGAATGTACTGTCCTGAACAGCCCAGTCAGTGTGTACAGACAGAGGATGGCTGCTGCTTCAGGACTGTCTATTTGACAGATAGAGATAGGAAGGCCCTAGACCCAAGGGAAACTCCCTGTACCACCACCCCATTCTGTTCAGTAAACACAGTTGCCAGGGCAGAACATATGTTCAGAAGTAAAGGAAACCCCCAGAAAACATTGTAAACAAATGACAAGTCAGTCAGCATCTGGGAAGAGAAGTGACAGGTTCAGTATTTCAGGCCAAGTATTTAATAGAATAAAATCAAGAATATAAAAATCAATGGATATTCCCAAATTGGAGAAGAAATATTGGTGGAATAACGAGGAACCAGTTTTTAGGTAAAAGAAAAATGTTGTGGATGCTAAGAATGATAACAAACAGGTCAGACCGTATTTGATGAGAGAGGGACAGAGTTAACATTTTGTATTCTGATGGATGTTTCCAACATTGGAGATTTGAGGCATGATCTTCTGAGATAATAGGGAGTAGGAATGAAAGAAACAAAAGAAATGAGCAAACAGCTCACTGAGAGACTGGAAAAACACAAAAGTATGCACATCCGTTCAGAAATTGAAAGAGCAAATTTTGACAGGTCAGTTTTGAAAACGGGAGAAAGCAGATCAAAGGGAGTTCAGACCAACTGCACCCTCCCAAACAATTTAAGGGCCAGCATGCTCGACCCCGAGCAAGAAAGATAGAGTGCAAGCCTGACTTGCAGCTATATCGTGTTTCTGCAACTTCAAGGTGTCCCAAAGCACTTTACAGCCAATAAGAGTGGTCACTGTTGAAATGTTGGGAACATAGCAGTCAATTTGAACATGGAAAGTTCCCACAAACAGCAATGACAATAATAAATACAAACAGGAAATGCTCGAAAAACCCAGGCCTGTCAGCATCTGTGGAAAGGGAAACAAGAGTTAACATTTTGAGTTCCTACGACTCTTCTTCAGAGCATTATGACAACATATTTCAGTAACAATGATAGAGAGATAATCCAAGGCAATCAGGCAGAATTCCCCTGCTATTCTTCGAAATAGTGAGACATGATCATTTCACAGCTCCATCCCAGGTTCGATTCCCGGCTTGGGTCACTGCCTGTGCGGAGTCTGCACGTTCTCTGTGTCTGCGTGGGTTTTCTCCGGGTGCTCCGGTTTCCTCCCACATTCCAAAGACGTGCAGTTAGGTGGATTGGCCATCTTAAATTTCCCTTTGTGTCCAAAGAGGTAACGCAGGGTTACTGGGTTACGGGGATAGGGTGGAGCATGGCTTGGGTAGGGTGCTCTTTCCAAGCGTTTGTGCAGACTCGATGGGACGAATGGCCTCCTTCTGCACTGTAAATTCAATGATTCTATGAGGTCACATGAATACATCTGCGGAATTGTGCAAGAAAGGATCAATCACTAAAATGGTTATTGTAATTTTTACCAGCCATCAAAAGTTATCTACTTCTCAAGACTTTACACAGCACAGCCACATTTAGAGTGCAGCAATTGGATTCGAATCAGAAAACCCCAGCGGTAGTAGGTGGGAGAACAAATAAATAAAAACGGACAGGGTCTCAGGGAAAACGGCATAAAGGAGTATGTGAAGGTAAAAACTTATGATAAAGGTATAAGTTATGCCTCCTTCTCTTTACTCTCCACCCCTTTGCTTTTTAAAAAAAAAAATTTATATTCAAATTTTAACCAACAAAACAGAAAAAAAGAAGAAAAAACAGTAACCCCTCCCCCAATACAAAAGCAATAAATTAACAAAATGAATAAACATGAAACAAAATACACATCCCCTGTAGTGAACAAAGAACACCCCCGCCCATTCCCCCCCCCCCCCCCCCGGGTTGCTGCTGAAGTTGACCACCCCCTAATGCTCCGCCAAGAAGTCTAGAAACAGCTGCCACCGCTGGAAGAACCCTTGCACCGACCCCCTTAGGGCAAACTTGACCCTCTCCAGTTTGGTAAACCCAGCCTCGGGGGGGCTTCGCATCCTTCCACTGTAAAAGAATCCTGTGCTGGGCTACCAGGGACGCAAAGGCCAGAATACCGGCCTCTTTCGCCTCCTGCACTCCCGGCTCCGACGCTACCCCAAAACGTGAGAGCCCCCAGCCCGGCTCCACCCTGGAACCAACCACCCTTGACAACGTTCCCGCAACACCCCTCCAAAAGCCCTCCAATGCAGGGCACGCCCAAAACATGTGGGTGTGGTTTGCTAGGCTCCCCGAACACCTGACACATCTGTCCTCTCCCCCAAAGAACCGGCTCAGCATTGTCCCAGTCATATGCGCCCTATGCAGCACCTTTAGTTGGATTAAACTAAGCCTCGCGCAAGAGGAGGAGGAGGAATTCACCCTCCCCAGGGCATCCGCCCACGTCCCCTCATCGATCTTCTCTCCCAGCTCCTCCTCCCACTTATCTTTCAGCTCTTCCACCGAGGGCTCCTCTCCCTCCTGCATCACTTGGTAGATTTCCGAGATCCTCCCCTCACCAACCCACGTCCCCAAGAGCACCCTGTCCTGAACCCACCTTGGCGGCAACAGTGGAGACTCCGCCACCTGCCGCCTAACAAACACCCTAATCTGCATATACCTCAAGGTATTCCCTGGGGGGAGACCACGCCTCCCCTCCAACTCCTCTAAGGTCGCAAACTCCCCATTGAGAACGAGGTCCCCCATCCGCCTGATACCTGCCCTGTGCCAGCTCAAAAACTCTCCGTCCATCCTCCCTGGTACAAACCGGTGGTTCCCCCGCATCGGGGACCAAACTGAAGCCTTCACCTCCCCCCTATGCCGCCTCCACTGCCCCCATATTTTGAGGGTAGTCACCACCACCTGACTCGTAGTATATCTTGCTGGAGGGAGCGGCAACGGCGCCGTCACCAGCGCCTCTAGGCTCGTGCCCACACAGGAGGCCGCCTCCATCCGCTTCCATGCAGCCCCCTCCATCACCCACCTACGTATCATTGCCACGTTCGCAGCCCAGTAGTACCCACACAGATTGGGCAACGCCAACCCCCCCACTTCCCTACCACGCTCCAGGAACACCCTCCTCACCCTCGGGGCCTTCTGCGCCCACACAAATCCCATAATACTCCTACTGACCCTCCTGAAAAAAGCCTTCGGGATCATGATAGGTAGACACTGGAAGAGGAACAGAAACCTCGGGAGCACCGTCATTTTGACCGACTGGACCCTGCCCGCTAGGGAGCATGGCAACACATCCCACCTCCTAAACTCCTCCTCCATCTGCTCCACTAGCTTTGTAAAGTCGAGCCTGTGCAGGGCCCCCCAGCTCCTGGCTATCTGGACCCCCAGGTATCTGAAGCTCCTCTCTGCCCTTTTCAGCGGAAGCTTCCCTATCCCTCTCTCCTGGTCCCCTGAATGCACCACGAACAGCTCACTCTTCCCCACATTGAGCTTATACCCAGAGAAGTCCCCGAACTCCCCAAGAATCCTCATAACCTCCGGCATCCCCCCCACCGGGTCTGCCACATACAGCAATAAATCATCCATGTACAATGACAGCCGATGCTCTCCCCCCCCATCCCCCTCCAGTTCCTCGACTCCCTCAGCGCCATGGCCAGGGGTTCTATCGCCAGCACAAACAGCAGGGGAGCCAGGGGGCACCCCTGCTTCGTCCCCCGGTACAGTCGAAGGTTCTCCGACCTCCTCCCATTCGTAACCACACTCGCCACCGGGGCATCATACAGCAGCCTCACCCACCTAATAAATCCCTCACCAAACCCGAACCTCTTCAAAACCTCCCAAAGATATCCCCACTCCACCCTGTCAAAGGCCTTCTCCGCGTCCATCGATGCCACTATCTCCGCCTCCCCATCCACCGCTGGCATCATTATGACATTGAGAAGCCTCCGCACATTAACATTCAACTGCCTCCCCTTCACAAAACCAGTTTTGCGGGCCCAGCAGGTCTGAAAACTTCTTATAAAATTCAACCGGGAACCCATCGGGTCCCAGTGCCTTCCCTGACTGCATGCTCCCCATCGCATTAACCAGCTCCTCCACCCAATTGGTGCTTCCAACCCCACAACCTGCTCCTCCTCCACTCTCGGGAACCGTAACTTGGCCAGAAAGCAGTCCATTCCTCCCTCCTCCACTGGGGATACTGACCAGTATAGCTCCTCATAGAAAGTCCTGAACACTCCGTTAATGCCCCTCGCACTCCGCACAAGACTCCCTCCTCCATCCCTAACTCCCCCTATCTCCCTAGCCGCCTCCCACTTCCGGAGCTGGTGCGGCAGCATCCGACTCGCCTTTTCCCCCTATTCGTATACCGCCCCCTGCGCCCTCCGCCTTCCTGTTGGTCAATATATCAAACTCCGCTTGGAGACTACGACGCTTCCTCAACAGCCCTTCCTCCGGGACCTCCGCGTACCTCCTATCCACCCTCACCATTTCTTCCACCAGCCTCTCCCTCTCCCTTTTCTCCCCCCTCTCCCTATGTGCCCTGATGGAAATCAGCTCCCCCCTAACCACCACCTTCAGGGCCTCCCAGACCACCCCCACCTGCACCTCCCCATTATCATTAATTTCTAGATACCCCTCTATGCACCTCCGGACCCGCCCGCATACCTCCTCGTCCGACAGCAGCCACACCTCTAACCTCCACATCGGGTGTTGGTCCCTCCCCTCCCTTAGCTCCAGATCCACCCAAAACAGGGCATGATCTGAAATGGCTATGGCCGAATATTCCGCACCTTCAACCTACGGAATCAACGCCCTGTTCAAAACATAAAAGTCAATCCGGGAGTAAGCCTTGTGGACATGGGAGAAGAATGAAAACACCCTAGCCCCCAGCCTCATAAACCTCCAAGGATCCACCCCTCCCATCTGGTCCATGAACCCCCTCAGCACTTGTGGTCGGCGCCGGCCTCTTACCCATCCTGGAGCGATCCAGTGTTGGGTCCAGCACTGTATTAAAATCCCCTCCCATTATTAACCCCCCCCCCCCGTCTCAAGGTCTGGAATCCGGCCCAGCATACGCCGCATAAAGCCCACATCATCCCAATTTGGGGCGTACACATTAACCAGCACTACCCGCTCCCCCTGGAGCCTACCGCTTACCATCACATATCTGCCACAGCTATCCGCCACCACATTCGACGCCACAAACGACACTCTCTTCCCCACCAAAATCGCCACCCCCCGGTTCTTCGCGTTTAACCCCGAATGGAACACTTGCCCAATACACCCCTTTCTCAACCTTACCTGATCCACCACCCTAAGGTGCGTCTCCTGGAGCATAACCACGTCCGCCCCCAGCCCCTTCAGATGCGTGACCACCCGGGCCCGCTTGACCGGCCCATTCAGGTGATCCGGCCTTACATTCCAGATGACCAGCCGAATCGGGGGGCTATTCGCCCTCCCTCCCCACCGATCAGCCATAACTCTTCCTCGGCCAACCACGTGCCCGCAGTCCCCGCAAGGCGTCTTCTCCAGTGGCAGATCTTCATCCCGACCCCCTCTAATAACTTCAGTTCCCCTTCGGCCCAGTACCCCCCCACCACCACCATCCTAGGGCCCCCCTAGCTGCGTTGTCCCTCTCATTGTACTCGCGTAAGTCAGCTGACTCCTGCTGACCCCGGCTGCTCCCGCCACCCCAACGTCCCCCCCAGTGTAACACTACTCCTCCCACCCTACCCCCCAACCGGCAGTCCCCTTCCGTTCCGGCTCCAGCGCGGGAAAAAAGCCCACGCCTCCAACTTAAGCCCCGCCCCTCAACCCAAAGCGCGGGGGAAAAAAGCCCGCGCCACCCGCTTGGCCGACCCCACCCCCTCCGGCACAGCTCCCCAGGTCCAAACTCCCCCACCACAACCCGAGCCACTCTTCCCTCCCCCGAGGCCCCTTCAACCTTCAACTCCTCCCAACCCAACAATTTCCCCCCTTTCCCGGAGCCCGTCCAACGGGCCTACAAAACATCCCACAAACTTTCCCAAAAGAAAACAAAACTAACACAAAAGGAACAAGGGAGAACAGTACCCCCAAACACTATGCAACAGTCCCCGACCCGCCCCTCAATTCTCAGTCCGAGTCCAGCTTCTCTGCCTGGACAAGGTCCCAGGCCTCTTCCGGGGAGTCAAAGTAATACTGGCGGTCTTTATAGGTGACCCAAAGGCGCGCCGGCTGTAACAGGCCAAACTTCACCCCTCTCCTGTGCAGCACTGCTTTCGACCGGTTATAACCGGCCCTTTTCTTCACCACCTCTGCGCTCCAGTCCTGGTAAATTCGGACCTCTGCATTCTCCCAACTGCTGCTCCGCTCCTTCTTGGCCCACCTGAGCACACATTCTCGGTCGACGAACCAGTGAAACTGCACCAGCACCGCCCTTGGCGGCTCATTTTTCGAGCTTCGGCTTTCTCACCAACACTCGATGGGCTCCAAGGGCCCTTGGAAGGACCCCGGCTCCCATTAGCGAGTTGAGCATCATGACCACGTAGGCCCCCAGGTCCGATCCCTCCAGCCCCTCCGGGAGGCCCAGGATCCGCAAATTCTTCCGCCATGAGCGGTTCTCCATTTCCTCAAGCCTCGCCTGCCATTTCTTGTGGAGCGCCTCGTGCGCCTCCACCTTCACCGCCAGGCCTAGGATTTCGTCCTCATTCTCAGAGGCCTTTTTTTTTTTATAAATGTTTTTTATTCAGTTTTCATGTTTTATATTGAACAAATTACAAATTGTTAGAGAGTGAAAAAAAAAAAACACGCAAAAATTAACATATATATTTACAGGTGAGCATCTTCGTAGTAATAACTGTGGCCTCCCCCTCTTTGCCGGCATACATATTTTACATTCCCCAACATGTTTATTGGCATTTATTTAGTTTGGTTTTGGGCCTTAGCTAGCCATCAAACCCCCGTAACGAGCCCGTAGCCCCCCCCCCCCCCCCCCCCCCCCCTCCCCTCCCCGCCAGCTACCTTCCCCCGACTATTCTTCCTCTTGTACGTTGGCCACAAACAGGTCCCGGAACAATTGCATGAATGGCTCCCACGTTCTGTGGAAGCCGTCGTCCGACCCTCGGATGGCGAATTTGATTTTCTCCATTTGGAGAGAATCCGAGAGGTCGGACAGCCAGTCTGCAGCTCTGGGCGGTGCTGCTGACCGCCAGCCAAACAGGATTCTACGGCGGGCGATCAGGGAGGCAAAGGCAAGGGCGTCCGCCCTCCTCCCCAGGAATAGATCTGGCTGGTC
Organism: Scyliorhinus canicula; assembly: GCF_902713615.1. Classification (NCBI taxonomy): domain Eukaryota; kingdom Metazoa; phylum Chordata; class Chondrichthyes; order Carcharhiniformes; family Scyliorhinidae; genus Scyliorhinus; species Scyliorhinus canicula. Next base: position 132,341,173 of record NC_052152.1, on the reverse strand, counting down.
TGAAACCCCGAAGACCGCCACTATCGGGCATGGCTCCACCCTCACCCCCACCACTTTGGACATAGCCTCGAAGAAGGCTGTCCAGTACTCCACAAGTCTGGGGCAAGACCAGAACATGTGGGCGTGGTTGGCCGGGCTTCTTTGGCACCGCTCACATCTGTCCTCCACCTCCGGGAAGAACCTACTCATACGGTTTCTCGTTAAGTGGGCTCTATGTACCACTTTTAGTTGCGTCAGGCTGAGCCTTGCGCACGTGGAGGTGGAGTTGACCCTATGCAGTGCTTCGCTCCAGAGTCCCCACCCTATCTCCATCCCCAGGTCGTCCTCCCATTTCCTTCTTGTTGCGTCCAGTACGGTGTCGTCCCTATCTACCAGTCGGCCATACATGTCACTACAGTTCCCTTTCTCTAGGATACTTGCGTCCAGTAGGTCTTTTCTCAGAGGCCTTTTGCCGGACCTCGCAGATCTCTGCCCCCTGGGCTGTCTGGGTCGCCATGAGCTTGTCGAGCGAGGCCTTTAGCGGTTCCAGCAGCTCAGCCTTCAGCTCCCTGAAGCATCGACGGAGCAGCTCCTGCTGCTCCTGCGCCCACGCTACCCCGCCCGCCGCCATCTTGGTCTTCCTCCCTCACACCTTTCTCTGCTCCAATGCCGATTTTTTAACCGCCCCGCTCCTGGTCCAGTCCATCCACCGGCAGGGAAGCGTTGCTGATGTCTTCCCACACCGGGAAAAGTCCGTCCAGCGCCGTTACGGGCTCTAAAAAGAGCCCAAAAGTCCGAAAATAGCGGGAGCAGCCGAACGTGCAGCTTAGCTCCGCATCGCCGCAACTGGAAGTCCCCTTTGCTTTTTAGGGTTTCCTAGTGTGAAGCATTCCCAGGCACAGGCTTCGGGCAGCATGGTAGCACAGTAGTTACCACTGTTGCTTCGCAGCGACAGGGTCCCGGGTTTGATTCCCGGCTTGGGTCATGTCTGTGGGGCAAGTCAGGAAGCTAATTATATCAATGTACCTCCATTGGAGGGTTTTCAGTCACATAAATTACCCCATCTGAAGTTGAAAGTAAATGGTTTTGTATTGTATCAAGTATTCCTGCCGAACTGCCCATGCAATGGCTTTGTCTCTGCAAGAAGTGCTATTCAAAAGTACAGCTGAAAAGTATCTGCATGGGAAGATGAACAGCAGTGCAAAGCAAAAAAGTGACACCAAGTCTCAGTACTTCCTTTCAAACAAAAATGTAACAAGACAAGTAGGTATCCCACCTTCTTACATTTGGAACCATATTTAGAATCATAGAATTCCTGCAGCGCAGAACAACGCTTTTGGCCTATCAAGTCTGCACCAAGCCTCTACCTAGGCCCATTCCCCCACCTGATCCCACCAACTCCACCTAACCTGTACATTAAGGGGCAATTTAGCATGGCTAATCCACTTCTTTGAACTGTGGGAGGAAACTGGAGCACATGGAGGAAACTCATGCAGAACAAGGAGAAAATACAAACTCCACACAGACACCCATGGTCGTAATTGAACCCAGGTCCCTGGTGTTGTGAGGCAACAGTGCAAACCACCGTGCAGCCCCATTTTTTGTGTCCAATCCAAGTAGTAAACTGTTTGAGGGCAGGAGGCAGGAAGAAAGAGAAGGTAAAGAAAGGAAGGTGGTAGCGGATTGCACTAGGATGATAACAAGTATAAAAAGGTGCTATGTTTTCATGCTATTTCCTCTAAAATCATATATTAAAGGGAACAGCCAGCATTACAAATATATTCAGGTGTCGACCTTGGCTCAGTGGTAGCACCCCCGCATCTGAGAAGTCCTGGAGTTCAAGTCCCACTTTGAAGGCTTGAGCATGTAATCTAGGCTGACACTCAAAAGTGTAATACTGAGTGAATGCTCCATTGTCGGAGGTGCAGTCTCTCGGACAAAATGCGGAATCGATTTTGTTTTTCCATTAAAAGCCGACATTAACAATCCATGGAATTTGTCAACAAGTTCTCCCAACGTCCTCGCCAATATTTATCCCTCAACTCACACTAGTGCTAGAATTTGCCTGAGTCCTATAGTTAATCACACCTAGATGTGATAGGGGAGGTGGTGGCATCGTGGTATTGTCACTGGATTAGTAACCCGGAGACCCAGGGTAATGATCTGGGGTCGAATCCCACCATGGCAGATGGTAAAATTGGAATCAAGTCATAATATGACTATGAAAGCATTGGCAATTGTCATTAAAACCCCATCTGGTTCACAAATGCCTGTCAGGGAAAGAAATCTGCCTCCCTTACGCAATCTGGTCTACATGTGACTCCAGACGCAGACAACGATGCAGTTGACTCTTAACTGCCCCCACTTAAATGGCCTAGCACACAGCTCAGTTCATAGGCAATTAGGGATAGGCAACAAATGCTGACCCAGCCAGTGACACCCACATCCCAAGAACAAATATTAAAATATTTTTAAAAACAAATTTAAATTTGTGTTAACATGGTAATTCACCAAAACAATGGGAATAGAAACAATACGAGGCCATTGGCTACACTCACGTCATGTGCGTATATCGGGTATTGATCAAAATCCAAGCAGTATGACTTAACCGTTTGAGATTAATCCTGTTACTTTTGTAATGTTAACTGGTTGGGAGAGAAGGAACTCGCTTCAATATGCATTCTGGGTATCATATGATGCAAGTCCTAACGGTTACACAAAATATCATGGAACCCCTCGTAGATCAGGGACAATATGAATACCAACATCTACCGAGGCCAAATCTGGGACTGCAAGAAACCAGGTTGTATAATACTTGTCATACCATTAGTGCCCGAGTAATAAATTTGCATTTGGACAACACACTCAAGCCTAAAGCATGAGGAATTACTTAACTGTATTTTAAAGATTTCCTAATATACAGGCATCCCTGGATGGTCTCAGATTGAAGTGTCAAAAGAAATGAAAATGTATGACTACAATAGTCATATAATCCGATTTCTTGCAGACCCAAGATGATAAAACTTGGCCTCTATAAGGTGGGATGGTCTCCCTCTGTCACTGGCGGGTCGGGTACAGGCGGTTAAAATGAATGCGTTGTCGCGATTTCTGTTTATTTTTCAATGCCTACCGATTTTCCTCCCAAAGGCTTTTTTCAGAGAGATTGAGGGAAGGATTACATAGAACATAGAACAGTACAGCACAGAACAGGCCCTTCGGCCCTCGATGTTGTGCCGAGCCATGATCACCCTACTCAAACCCACGTATCCACCCTATACCCGTAACCCAACCCCCCCCCCCCCCCCCCTTAACCTTACTTTTTAGGACACTACGGGCAATTTAGCATGGCCAATCCACCTAACCCGCACATCTTTGGACTGTGGGAGGAAACCGGAGCACCCGGAGGAAACCCACGCACACACGGGGAGGACGTGCAGACTCCGCACAGACAGTGACCCAGCCGGGAATCGAACCTGGGACCCTGGAGCTGTGAAACATTTATGCTAACCACCATGCTACCGTGCTGCCCACTAAATTACCTCGTTCATATGGGGAGAGAAGGTGGTCAGAGTGAGAAAGGTGCTATTACAGAGGGGAAGGCAGGCAGTGGGTTTGGGTCTTCCAAACCTGAGGTACTACTACTGGGCGGCGAATGTGGAGAAGGTGCAGAGCTGGGTCAGAGGGGTTGATTCCCAGTGGGTCAGAATGGAGGAGAGTTTGTGCAGGGGGTCAGGACTGAAAGCACTAGCAACAGTGCCGCTCCCAATAGCTCTGGGGAAATACTCGGAGTCCGGTAATAATAGCTTCATTGAGAATTTGGAGGCAGTTTCGCCAACACTTCGGGTTGGGGGCAGCGTCAAGGGAAATGCCGATTCAGGGGAACCACAGATTTGAGCCAGGGAGGTGGGATGGAAATTTTCCGAAATGGGAGGAGAAAGTGATTGAGACACTAAAAGATTTGTTTCTTAGGGGTCGGTTTGCAGGACTGAAGCAGCTGGAAGCGAAGTACGGGCTGGAGCAGGGGGAGTGTTTAGATACATGCAGGTTTGAGATTTTGCCAGAAAGGAGATACAGAGCTTCCCGGTGGAACCCGCCTCCATATTGCTGGACGAGGTGCTGACGACAGGGGGACTGGAGAAGGGGGTAGTGTCAGCGGTTTACGGAGCTATTTTGGAAGATGAGAATGCACCACTGGAAGGGATCAAAGCAAAGCAAAGTGGGAGGAAGAATTGGGAGAGGTTATAGAGGAGGGGGTCTGGTGTGAGGTGCTCCGGAGAGTAAATGCCTCCACCTCGTGCGTGAGGTTGGGGCTGATACAGCTGAAGGTGGTATACAGAGCACACCTCAAGGGCGAGGATGAGCCGATTCTTTGAAGGAGTAGATGTGTGAGCGCGTTGTGTGTGTGGGGGTGGTGGAAACGGGGGCGGAGGCAGATATCGGAGCCTTTGCCTCGTTGATCGCCCGAAGGTGAATCCTGTTGGGATGGAGAACAGCTTCTCCACCCTGTGCCCTGGCGTGGCGGGGGGACCTGTTGGAATTCTCGACTCGTGAGAAGGTTAAGTTTGAACTGAGGGGAAGGACAGAGGGGTTCTATAATTCATGGGCATTATTCATTATGCACTTTCAAAAACTGGATAACATCGAACATTGGTTGGGGGTGGATGGGTGGCTGTGTGAATTAATGATGACTATGTGTGATTCCCGATTCCTTTTTGTCATTTGTTTATGTAAACATGCAGGCTAATGTTTGGGGTTTGGTGGGAGGATGGGATTGTTGTTATTGTTATGGGGATTGACATATCTGTTGCTGATTATTGTTGGTGGGTGTAAATTTGGGAGAAAATGTGTAAGAGGAGAATAAAAAGATATTTTTTTTTAAACTTGGCCTCTATAGATTTTGAACTTCCGGCTGTCCCTTGATTTCTGACCTTAGATGGACTGCTCCCTGATATCAAGATGTCATTATCTATAGGAATCCGACAAATTCTGTGGTGCTAGTTGAGGGATAAAGACTGGGTTGATATTTTGTGTACACATCCTTTGATACCCAGATATATATTGAAGCGAGTTCCTTCTCGCCGAACCTCCAGGCTTTGACAAAATGGCCGTATTGATGATTTAAGCAGTTAAGACCACAAAAGGAGCAGGATGTCCTAGATAATTTTAAATCATCAACTCATGCTGCTTGAACTTTTTCACTGTTTTGACCAATACCCTACCTTGCACCTGATGGGGGTGTAGCCAGCTATCTCCTCAGTTTCTACTCCCATTGTTCTGGCCAATTACCATGTTACGACAAATTCAAATTTGGATTGTTCACATCTAGGTGTGATTAACTATGGGACTCAGGCAAATTCCAACATCCACCCAACAAAACAATTATCTCATTGCTGCTTGTGAGACTTTTCTCAACAGATACTAGCTGCTATGTTTTCCTAAAACTTTAAACTAATTTATTGGCTGTGAAGCACTTTGTCCTGAAATCATTGAAAGGAGATATATAAATCCAAGTTCCTTCTTTCCATAGAATTTGTTCATCCAAACTTGATTGCATCTGGATTTCACACATTTGCTACGTCTTCCACACAAATTAGTCATCTATAGGACTTAAAAACTCCCTCTTTAAATGAAAGGTACAAATAATTATTTGAAGAGCTTCAATAACACAGAAACCTATTTTATTTAACAAAAGCAAAATACTGCATGTACTGGAAACCTTCAAATAAAAACAAAACAATGCTGGCAACAGCAAGTCAAGCAGCATTTGTGGAGAGAAAGAGAGTTAATGTTTCAGGTCGGTCACATTTCTGATGCGTTTTATTTTAGTCTGCATGGTCATATCACGTAACAGTGAACAGCGCAATTTACACAGACAATTCTGCAACATACAGATTTCAAATGGGCAATGGTTTAACAATTCTGTGCTCCTTCTCCCAATGGTTACGTGAAATGGAAGCCAACTGGTAGGTCCCAAGGCAGGAAACACAAACAGGCCTATTTCATAGAATTTACAGTGCAGAAGGAGGCCACTCGGCCCATCGAGTCTGCACCGGCTCTTGGAAAGAGCACCCTAACCGCGGTCAACACCTCCACCCTATCCCCATAACCCAGTAACCCCACCCAACACTAAGGGCAATTTTGGACATTAAGGGCAATTTATCACGGCCAATCCACCTAACCTGCACATCTTTGGACTGTGGGAGGAAACCGGAGCACCCGGAGGAAATCCACACACACACGGGGAGGATGTGCAGACTCCGCACAGACAGTGACCCAAGCCGGGAATCGAACCTGGGACCCTGGAGCTGTGAAGTGATTGTGCTATCCACAATGCTACCGTGCAATTGTTTTTTTTGTAGCAATTGTAGAAATTGTTTATTTTGGGTCAAAATGAATATTTAAACTTTTTCTTAAAGTTAAACCAGAGGTAGCTTGGACTAATTATCTGGAAATGAGAGTTTACATTTCATTATCGCAGTTGAGAAGACTAATTCAGTCCATTAAGAAAATTCAGATTAAAAGCTAGTCTAAGTATTAGTGACCATAGAAATCTATCTGGTTCACTCATGTCCTTTAGGGAAGGAAATCTCCCTTACCAGGTTTGGTCTGTGTGTGACTCCAGACCCACAGCAATGTGGTTGACATATAGGCGGGCTGGTCAGATGGGCTGATCAGTGGCAAATGGAATTCAATCCAGATAAGTGTAAAGTGATGCACTTGGGTAGAACAAACAAGGCAAGGGAATACATGATAAACGGCAGAACCTGGGAAGCACCGAGGATCAGAGGGATCTTGGTGTGCATGTACACCGGTTCCTTAAGGGAGCAAAAGCAGGTGGACTTGGTGGTTAAGGGTTAAGAAGGCATATGATATACTTTATTAGCCAAGGTGCAGAGTTTAAGAGTAGGGAGGTTATGCTGGAACTGTATAAAACATTGGTTAGGCCAAAGCTGGAGTATTGTGTGCAGTTCTGGAATCCACATTACAGGAGGGATGTGATAGCACTGGGAAGGGTGCAGTAGAGATTTACCAGGATGTTACTTGGGCTGGAGAGTATTAGTTATGAAGAGAGATTAAATAGACTTGGATAGTTTTCCTTGGAGCAGAGGAGACTGAGGGGCAACATGATTGAGATGTGGAAAATTATGAGGGGCAGAGATAGAGTGGACAGGAACAAACCTTTCCCATTGGTGGAGGGGTCAATGACCTGGGGTCATAGATTTAAGTTAGGGGCAGGAGGTTTGGAGGGGATGCAAGGAAAAATCTTTTTTTTTTACACAGAGGGTGGTGGGAGTTGGAATTCGCTGACCGAAAAAGGTGGTGGAGGCAGAGAAACTCAAAAACATTTAAGAATTATTTAGATGTGCACTTGCGATGCCAGGCATACAAGGCTATGGGCCAAGTGCTGGAAAATGGGATTAGAATGCTTTGGTGGTTGTTCGTGACCGGTGTAGACATGGGCCAAAGGGCTTTTTCTGTGCTGTATGATTCAATGATTCTATGATATTGACCTATCCTCTGGAATGGCCTCACAAGCCACTCAAGTCAAGGTGGCAGCTTATCACCATATTCGAAAGGGCGGTAAGGGATGGGCAATGGATGCTGGCCTTGCCAGTGCTGTCCACATCCCACAAACTAACAAAAAATTGAATAGGCATGGGAAGTTACTTTAACTTGCTGCCAGGTAACATCATCTACAATGACCCGGTCACTACACTTAACTTGTCTTATACACCCCCAAAGGTTTTCCCTTGACTACGTTATGCAAAACATTGTTTTCAAGTGCGAATTACACTTTGTGAAGATGATCTTCACAAGCTCGCAATCACCCGGTTAAAAATTTTTGGCCTGTGCTACTGTTTTAATTATCTTACAGAAGTGCTCCAGGTGAACCCTTTATATACATAGTTCAACATCTTGTCTTTCACTAACCTCTCACTTATCTGATTAACTCTGCTGACCTCAGTTTGGACAATCCATCCTCCCTTTTCCAGCTCTTTACAATACCTTGTTAAACCTTCATTAATCATGGTTTCCATGGTTTTACAACTAACCCCACTAAGAGACCATCATTGAAATGGTCTGTGCAATGGCCGTGAGCCTGATATTTTGCTCAAGTTTTGAAAGAACAACAATCAAACTATGAAGAACAGATGCTGGGAGAGACAACTGGTGAATGAAACATGCCATCTTGAACCAATGTCGATACTGTGCCAACCAGTCAATACTGTGCCAGTTTCTTGAACTTCTAGGAAGATTTTACTCACTTGTAATAATTACAAACAATTTTATTCTAATGCTGATGACTGCACACCACCAGCTTGCCCGTTGCATCATTTGACAAATCACATTGTTGGCTGTTGATCACAATCTGCTGTTAGTCCTGTTTGTACTTTGGTCAGTTTTCCTCTCTGCGCTTGCTCATTTGAGAATTCTTAAATAAATAAATAGTTACAAATAAATACTGAGCCCTGCAGAACTTTAGGGCCAGCTAGGCGTACTTGTTATTCCAGTACATCAGGTACCACAGATACACAATACACACCAACAGTGAGAGCAGCAACTCAATTCGCCAACCCCACGCCATACAGTAGTCTGAACAAAGGTTTGGTCATATCAGTTTATAGATAATTTTGGCTAAGAATCCACCATCGACAACCCCACAATTGAACAGTGCAGGAAGTTTCCATAGATTAGTTAAACATCAGTGTTTGTGCCCTGTCACAAAGGCAGTGTCCTTGATATCAATTGAACCCGATGATTCGACATCACATACGAATTAGCAGGAGTAGGCCATTTGGCTCCTGTAGCCTGCTCCGCCTTTCAACGAGATCATGACTGATGCGATTGTAACCTCAACCCCAGATAACCTTTCATCCCCTTGGTAATCAAGAATCTATCTATCTATCTCTGCCTTAAAAATATTCAAAGACTCTGCTTCCACTGCCTTTTGAAGAAGAGAATTCCAGAGAATCAACCCTCAGAGAAAACTTCTCGGTCTTAATGGGCGTCCCCTTATTATTAAACATTGACCCCCAAGTTCTAGATTCTCCAACAATAAAAAAACATCCTCTCCGCATCCACCCCTAAGGATCTTACGGTTGTGATCAAGTTACCTCTAACTCTTCTAAACTCAAGCTCTCCAAACTTTCCTCACAAGACAACCCGCCGATATTAGTCTGGTAAACAAAACCTCTCTGAACTGCTTCTAATTCATTTACAAATTTCCTTCAATAAGGAAACCAATAGATCATAGATCATAGAATTTACAGTGCAGAAGGAGGCCCGCAATACTCCAGGTGTGGTCTCACCAATGCACTCTACAACTGATGCATAAGTCTGTACTTTTGTAGTCAATTCCTCTCACAATAAAGTAGAACATTCTAGCTTTCCTAATTACTTGCAGTAACTGTATCCGATCCTTCTGTGATTCATGCATTCGAATACCCAGATGCCTTTGCACCTCTGAGCTCTGCAATCTCTCACCATTTAGATAATAAGCATCTTCTTTACTCTTCGTGTTAAAATGAACACTTTTACATTTGCCCACACTCCAATTCCCATATTTTTGCCCACTCATTTAACCTATGCCCTTTTGCAGCCTCCTTAAGTCCTCTTCACAATTTGCTTTTCAAACTATCTTTGTGTCATCAGCAAATTTAGCAACAGGCCCTTCACCCAAGTCATTGATATGAATTTTTACAAGTTGACACAGCACTCGATACATCCTGCCAACAGGAAAAGGAACATTTCTGCCAACTCTGTTTACTGTTGGATCGCCCATCCTTAATCTATGTTAAGATATTAACCCATAAACCATGAGTTTTTATTTTCCACCACAACCTTTGATGGAGCACCTCATCAAATACCTTCCAGGAATCAAAGTACAGTACATCCCTTTGTCCACAGCACATGTAACTCCTTCAAAGATCTCCAATTGGACCATGTTGACTCTACCTGATTTTCCAAGTGCCCTGCTATAACATCTTAAATAATGGCTTCTAACATTTTCCCTACAACATCCCTCCCTAAAAGCAAGACCTTGAATTTGTCAGTCTCAACCACACACAATTATTTTACATGTCAAAGAACAGTTTCAAAACATCTCGTGAGAGCAGGGTTTCGCACAATATGGAGCAAGAGATGGTCAAATCTTTCAGCTTCATGGGAAGACCATGTGTGCACTGTGGAGCCTTGGGGGTGCTATATAGAACATAGAACAGTACAGCACAGAACAGGCCCTTCGGCCCTCGATGTTGTGCCGAGCCATGATCACCCTACTCAAACCCATGTATCCACCCTATACCCGTAACCCAACAACCCCCCCCCCCCCCCACCTTACTTTTTAGGACACTACGGGCAATTTAGCATGGCCAATCCACCTAACCCGCACATCTTTGGACTGTGGGAGGAAACCGGAGCACCCGGAGGAAACCCACGCACACACGGGGAGGACGTGCAGACTCCGCACAGACAGTGTCCCAGCCGGGAATCGAACCTGGGACCCTGGAGCTGTGAAGCATTTATGCTAACCACCATATATAATGCTTAATCCATGTTCCCATACATCCCACACTTTTGAAGCTAGCAGATTTGATCATTCCAATTTAGGATTTAGTTACCAAGAGACAGCATTGAAAACAGCCAACCCTTTTAACCTACAATATAAAATAGGACAAACCAGTGAATAAGAAAGCATGCCCAGACTGAAGCCTCAACTTCTAGGGTTTCATTGCCACAGTTTGATCAGCCCTGCAATGTCAGATAAGTCCCTATTGCAGGCTTCCTTTACCTGTTGAACACGTTGTCACTGGCAGCATATTTCTCCAGTCTGGAAAGGGGGGTCATTTCATCTTGATTTGCCAAATCCAAGAATGAGGTTATCCGTATTCCGTCACAGTCGGAGCTGTATTCATCAAACCCAACTGCAAGCCAAGAACAAACAACGTGATGTGATATCATTGACATATGTCATGGTCACTTCAAACAAAACCTAGGCAAAACAGTCCAGTGCCTGATGTCCAAATAAGATGGAACAAAGATTGGCACAACACAGCACATTAACTACAGTTTTTCAGCAGGAAGATACAACACAGAAAGACAGAATGGAGGAATGACTAAAATCAAGCAGAAACCTGCCACGTATGCTGGTTACAGAGTATTGGGAATACTTTGCCTCTCAGATATATAACATATAGTTCAAAAAGGACAGGACGCACAGGGAAAACACAGGACTGGGGTTGGCACATGGGGTTTGCTTACAATACAGAAATAAATCCTAAATACCAACAGCAAGGATTCCCTGCAATCAGGAACTATGATTCAAAGAAACTTTTTAAATTTGACACAAATACCGAACCGCCTTGCACAGCCCATGCTGCTTAGTCGTCTCCTAGCAAATAGATTGCCACAACTCCCAAGAGATCTGTGCGCATACAGCATCAAGTTGATTATCTGATTTTGATTACTTATGAGGCCAGTAGGAATGGAGCTAACAGACCTATTTGGTTTCACAATCGCCCTTCCCCTGCAGCAAGATCAATTGATACTGTAATATTTGATCAGTTAACTCCCAACTCTCAATGGATGTGTCAGTTAGTCCAGTCAACAGATTCCAAAAGACCCTGTAGATATAAAGCATCCTTTCTAAACCCCAGAATTATAACTTTTTGAAGATCAGTGGTCAGAAAACTCAGCAGCCAACAACCACACAGCAATAGTCCAAAAACGAACAATAAATTACCTGCTTTTTTTTTTTATAACCCTTCAAAAGGTCAGACAGCTCCTAGTAGCACATCACTTAAGAGATGCACCTGACAACGTACTCTTCCCTCACTGAAAGCTTATATGCTGAAGTCCCAGAGTGGCCTTAACTCCAACTCATTAAAAGTACTCCTAACCAGCTTTGACATAAGTGTTAAATAGAATGCAATATCCCCTATATTTGTGTGATCTGTAAACAGAATTTTAAAAAACAAGTATATTGTTTTGGAAACTGGTGGATTGATATTGTGGAAGGCACTGTACTAAATAATAGCTCAATGTCACCCAATCAAATGGTCACCTTCATATCTAATAGGTTAAATGTTTACATGTACCATTCCAGTAACTTTATCCCTTTGTTTTGAAATACCGCACAAAGATCTGCATTTTGCTTTCCAAAGTGAAAAGTTTGCAACAGAGCTTAGTCATAGAATATTTCTCCACAAAAATGCCATTAAACCCATCAAATCTTATGCCAGTGCTTTCCTCCCTGAGCCACCTAATCTAACCATATCCTCCTGCTACAGCCCACATTTATTCTCGAACACCACAAGACATATGCCCAGAATTAGGCCATTCGGCCCATCGAGTCTGCTCCGCCATTCAATCATGCCAGATATGTTTCTCAACCCCATTCTCCTGCCTTCCCCCATAACCCTCGATCCCCCGATTAAATCACACCTTTGCCCAGCAACTAACCAATTCCCCCGAAATCCTTTGGAGTCTACTTTGTAGCCGAGAAGTACAACACATTCAAATCATCTGGTCTAGTAATTCTTTTTAAAAACTTCCCTTTAATTCCAGGTGCCATAATTTAACCTCCTCTCACTTGCTCCCTGGCAGAGGGCTGGAATCACTTGAGGTCAGGCACAGAATTTCAAAATGTGTTTGCTTCCAAATCAATTCCGTCGCTGCAGGTCTTCTGAGCCTATCAGGGTCTTGAGTTGAGATTATTTTATACCTCCATTGTCAGGAATTTAACATTTAAAATCTCCCTGCTATAGCTGCCGTATAATACACATCCCTTCATAAATCAGTTTTTAACCAAATGAATTTGCTTTGATATGCCATCAGTAACTCCTTCTTATCCTTACCAGGGATTATGGGACTCTCCCTTTAATCAGAGACAACCTTCCAGCACATGTTTTACCAGGTGGTCACAGTAGTGATTTTTAAAGACTCATATAGAAAATAAAAAGACAAGTGACAAGATGCTTAGCCTAAGGCATAGGTTCTAAAGAACATCTTGCAAGGAGGGGAGGTGGAGATAATTAGTGAAGATTCTAGGGTCTTGACAGTCATTGTCATTGGTGAAGAAAGGAAGTCAGGAAGCACAACAGACTAGAATGGAAGAGCATCGAAATCTCGGGAGAGTTGTAGAGCTGGAGTTGATGGAAATAAGGAGGGGCATAGCCATGGAAGGATTTGAAAGCAGAGCAAGATTTCTTTTTAAATAGTCAGATAAAAGGATAGGAAGCGAATACAGGTTAATGAGAACTGGGAAAATGAGGGAATACGACTTGGTGCAGGAGACAGGCATAAAAGTTTTGGATTAGCTCAAGTTTAAGGAGGGTGCAAGAAAGAAGACTAGCGAGGAGTTCACTGGCATTGTTGGAAGTGAGAAAGGCATGGATGATGGTTCCGCAGCAAATGAGCTGAGGCAGTTATAGAAACAGTTGATGTCAGAGGTTGAAGTAGACGTATTCTGAAGAATCTATTCTGCTGGAAGCTTTAAGTTAACTAAGGCGGCAAAGTTGCAAACAGGCTAATTCAGATTCAGACAGGGCCGGGACAGGAAGAGAGTTTGTGCCATGATGACAGTGCAGGAGTGGGAAGAGAAGTAATTGTAGGCAATTCTCTGGCTATGATTGGATAGATAGGAATTGAACTTTCAGAAGGGTCGTTATTATATGTGGCAGGGGCTGAAACCCGATTAAAGATGCAGTCAGGAACCGAATGTGCAGAGATTTGGAGGAATGAGAGCTGCATTTCTACAGTTGCACAACAATGTGAAAGTTCAGTAATTAGCTCAGTGACACCAATCAATCATTTTGATTAGTTGCTGCAGCAAAAAGCTGCAATAAAATGGCCATGCCGGTTATAGACAGAAGCTTAGATTTTCCAACCGGTGTTACAGTTGTGTAATATTTTGTTTGTGGCAGTTATCATCAGGCCTTTTAATCAAGGACATTTTTCTAACAGTAATCTTGACTCAATAGCAAGATAGATAACACTAATGTGCTAACTCACATGCAACTATATGTCAGCACAAATTTGCAATGGTTCTATACGTTTGAAGCTGCTTAACTACATAATTCAAACTCCCAGTATTTGCCAAGATATCACCAGGCTTTTAAAAAAAAAATCTGTCACATTTTGGGTCTGATTTTTAAAAAATATATACATAAGAACCACTTCTAACCAGGTTATTTTTTCTGCAGTTGCCAGGCTCAGTATTCAGCAGTGAAAAGCACCAACACAAGTCTGCCTCCAGCAGACCCTGACAATCATTAGTGCAATGCTGCATCCATAGCAATTAGCGGATCTCAGCTGGGGTCACAGTACTGTTGCTAGAGCTGACCTTTATGCCTGCATTTTGGACAAGGATGTTGGGCATTGATCGTGGTCCATTTACTGAGCCTGTTGAAAGTGCATGTGTCGACAATGAGTAAGGAGAGGATCTGGCTCTGCTATGATACCCCATCTGGTGAACAGCCTATCGTCATTCACTTTCTACAACAGCAGTGCTTTGTGGAATAAACATTAAACCAAGATAACATTGGCCCGTTTGAGTGAATGTAAAATAAATCCTATAGCATTATCTGATGAGGAGCAGGGGCTTTCACTATGTCTTGGCTAACTCAATCAACACTGCCAAAATGGGTCAACTGGTTATTAATTTCTTTGCTGCAAACTAATTAGTTGCATTGTTAGTCCACAAAAAGAGTAGCCATGCTTCAGAAGGTAATTGGCTGAGAATCGATCTTCTGAAGATACAAAAGATGTAATATAAATGCAAAATCACATAGGCTACTGGAGCCAGTAGAGGAAAATGTATTCAGCACCTTCAAACCTTTACACATACAAACACCTTGAGCAAAAGATGGGAAAAACTGGCAAGCAGAAATGCAGGCACTGCCAAAAAGACATGTCTATAATATCAGTATCCCCAAACACCAAATGCAACCCCCTTTATTCCTATAGACACAAAACCGTTAGAACTGCACACACATAGCATGCAACTGATACCTCTCAAGGTAAGTAACTTGGAGCTTTTATTACTGGACAATACAACGTCTAGTACAATGCCAAGCACACATTTTCAATGTTGACAATTGAGAGACCAATATGAATGAAAATGAAATGAAAATCGCCTATTGTCACAAGAAGGCTTCAAATGAAGTTACTGTGAAAAGCCTCTAGTCGCCACATTCGGCTTCTGTTCGGGGAGGCTGGTACAGGAATTGAACCGCACAGCTGGCCTCCCTTGGTCTGCTTTAAAAGCCAGTTATTTAGCCCTGTGCTAAACCAGCCCCTGGTTGATTGATTCCTTCAGTTATTGGAGCAAACTGGTGTGCCCTAGGCTGCGTGTCATTTTCCCTCAGGATTTTAATCACCATATTAACTTACATTACATTAACTTACAACCCTTTAAATTAAAAAGATAAATTTGTGTCAATGTGTGTGTCTACATAATCAATTATACACTCATTATATAACGTTTTTGTGGCACAAGATTCAAATTAGGATGCAATTTGTATTACCCGGTATAACCTACATGTTCGGCAATGTGGTGCCTTAAAGCTAATTGATAATTTATATTACAAATGTTACGGCTCAATTATGGAGAGACAAAGCCCACACTTCAACGTATCCCACACGTTTATTGAATTGTAAAGATTTCAAGAGAGCCTCAAGGAAGAAATTCAACAAACATTCAAAAACTGCTTTTTCAGGATAGGTTTCCCTTCCTCTCCTAGTTACATTCAACGTTAAAGAAACTTAATCCTCCAATTTATTGGTAAACTTAATCACGTTCACCCATGCGAATCAGATCATTCACAGGAAATTGTAACGATTTTAAAAATAAAGAGGGATTTTTAAAAAAAATAATGCAACTGCTCATAGATCAACAACCCCCTCATCTGGACAGCTACAGATTCTAGCCATTGGTGCATATCAGCGCTCAAGAACACAGTTCAGCTCAGAGAAGAGCCAAAGCAGTCAAGCTTCTC
This sequence comes from Scyliorhinus canicula, assembly GCF_902713615.1. Taxonomy (NCBI): domain Eukaryota; kingdom Metazoa; phylum Chordata; class Chondrichthyes; order Carcharhiniformes; family Scyliorhinidae; genus Scyliorhinus; species Scyliorhinus canicula. The sequence goes on along the minus strand of NC_052152.1, from coordinate 132,325,196 downwards.
GACACAAGCGGGTGGCTGGCTGGCTGGCTGGCTGGCGGGCGGGGGGGGGGGGACGGGTGTTGATGGTGGTGGTTGGTGCGATGTCATCTATTTAGCATCGCGGTTGGTGGCGAAGTAACACTTGAATCCAAGGGAATAAAAGGGGGGAAAAGGAGTGCGATTAGATGCTGACAGGTAGCCTTTACCCCGGGGAGGAAGAAGAGGGAGCTGGAGCCGATTTAATGAGATTAGGACCAGGGGTGAGAGCGTGGTTGTTAAAGGAAGAATAAATTCGGGCACCTGCAGCTAACCGGTCAGGAGGATTTGAGAGAAAGAATCAGCAGCGTGGGGCATGGAAGGGGGTGGGCAGGGCGAGCTGTCAGGACACTGACCACCCGACCCCGAGCTCTGTAACCGAGGCCCGGGGCCCCAGAGTCTGTCAGCCCGACCCCAGCACCAACAGATCCAGATCCCCTTCCCCCCGGTACTCACATTGCTCCAGTTCGTCCTGGGAGTCCTCGTAATAGAGAGAGAGGCCTAGGAAGAGAACAAGGTGACAAGACAGAGACAGGTTGTTAAAGGCCGCCGATAAAGAGTGTAAAAGAGCCGCTAGTGGAGAGAGAGAAGTCACATACCCGCCATCTTGGATGGAGTTTGGGGGTGGGGGGATGGGAGGGGGGAAGAGCCTGCTCCTGCTCCCCCCCCCTCCCCTTCCGTAATTAAAGAACAAAATAAATAAATGCGCCCAGCGCCGCAAAACGCCTTCTGGCAGCCATCTGTCGGGTAGCTATTTAGAATCAAAATTAAAGCCCAGTGGAATTATTTTCAAATATAGTTCAGTGATCACGTGCTCAACGGCCCGCCCCCTCTTTCTTCAGACTTCACTTTACCTCATATTATTTTTTTTTAAAACATGTATACGATTACATACAGCCTTTGAGATCAATCAAGGGTGAAATGTTGCTTCAAGGGATTAAAATATATTGGAGAGCGGAAAGCTATGTGAAGGAGCAATGGGCTGGGTCACGTGATGGCGGTCCTGCAAGATGGCGGCGGTGGTTCGGCTGAGGGGGGAGTTTGTGGCGGCTCACAGAAGCTGAGGGCTCACACTCGGATCCGCCCGGTCTGGCCCGGCTTCCCCTGTGCACACTTCGTCCTTTAAAGCTTTTATTTTCTCCAAAGTTAGCAAAGCGATTGCTGTGCCTTTTTTTTCTCCTTAAAACAGGCCATTTTGTTTTGTTTAAATGTCCTGGCGGGGATGTATGTGGATTTCTGAGAGCCGCCAGGTTTCGCCATGGCTTTGAGGGAGCTGAAAGTTTGCCTACTCGGGGTAAGTGGGTTCCAGTCCACTTCAGGGTGGCTGAAATCATCAGCATAACATGGGGCGAGGAGCGGTTTCAACATTAGATGTTTGTCGTACGATTGCCTTTCACTCTGATGGTTTTGGGGCAGTGGGAGTTCTTTACAAATAACAAAGAAAAAGGGAGAAAACTGAAGCAAAAGATCACAGAATACTGGCAACACACCAAGTCACTCAGCAAAGATCAAAGACAAGCTAGTAAGTAGCTTGTGGAGGTGTCCTTGCAAATTGTTTAGCCGGAGGAAAGCATGTTTTTGTTTCACGAGGAATGTCACAAAAGGAGATAAATGTTTTGGTTAGAAACAATGATTCTATGCTAAATATTAATCATGTTCTGTAAGAAAGAGAGCTGTTTTCTGCCGAAATCATGAATTTGTCGAAGTCCTCAAGTCCGATGATAACTGTTAAACCTGTAACGGTCAGTGATCCAAATATTGAGCAATGGCTTGAAATTTGAACAAAGACTGTTTAATTCACTTTGAATGTATATTTTAATGTGTTGTCACTTTATCTTGTGAGTGATACCTACCTATAATTCGAGTTGTAATCAAATGCATCTCCTAATTTAGTTGACCAGTTTTTTTTTGTGTCTGGATCAGATAAACCAATATGAAACACTTGCTTGTCGGCCGCTGCATCGGTACTATCTGGGGAAGTGGGATTCTACAGTTTTTCTGTTCAGCCTGCAGTCAGAAAAGTAGCAATCCTGGTGTGGAGGACAGTTACAAGAATTATCAACAAACATTTTTGTGCTGTTTTTCAATATTATGTTCTTTATTTCTCACCAAACTAAAATCATATTTTGTGCTGTCTCGCCTTGGTGCAATAATTTGCAATGCCATGAAGATTATATATTAATTTAGTTTGTTATTAAAAATTAATATGAGCCTCATTGCTGGCAGTTTTACTGGGCAAATGTTTTTTTTAAAATTTGATAGCATTCTATTTTAATAATAGGAATAACGCATTTGGTATGAGAATTTGCACATTTGTTAAATTATACACAGATTGACTGCCACATTTCCTGACATTAAACAGTGGTTATGCTCCAAAAGTATTTAGGAAGGCAAATGGAATGCTGTTTATCACAAGGGGAATAGAATATAAAAGTAAGGATGCTTCGCTACAGTTGTACTAGGCATTGGTTTACCATGTCTAGAGTACTATACAATTTTGGTCTCCTTATTTAAGAAAGGGTATAAATGCATTAAAAAAAACAGTTGTGAAGGTTCACTCAACTGGTAACTGTAATGGGGGCTAGGATTTGGATTTGTTTATTGTCACGTGTACCGAGGTACAGTGAAAAGTATTTTTCTGCCAGCAGCTCAACAGATCATTCAGTACATGGGAAGAAAAGTGAATTAAACAAAATACAAGAAAACACATAATAGGGCAAAACAAGATATACAATGTAACTACATAACCATTGGCATCGGATGAAGCATACAGGGTTTAGTGTTAATGAGGTCAGTCAGTAAGAGGGTCATTTAGGAGTCTGGTGACAGTGGGGAAGAAGCTGTTTTTGAGTGTGTTCGTGCGTGTTCTCAGACTTCTGTATCTCCTGCCCAATGGAAGAAGTTGGAACAGTGAGTAAGCCGGGTGGGAGGGATCCTTGATTATGCTGCTCGCTTTCCCCAGGCAGCGGGAGGTGTATGGAGTCCATGGATGGGAGGCAAGTTTGTGTGATGGACTGGGTGGTATTCACGACTCTCTGAAGTTCCTTGCAGTCCTGGGCAGATCAGTTGCCATACCAGGCTGTGATGCAGCCCGATAGGATGCTTTCTAGAGTGCATCTGTAAAAGTTGGTAGGGCCTGTATCCATTGGAGTTCAAATAAGATTACATAGCAATCATTTAATCATTTTAGAGCCTGAGCACCGTTGCAGGATGATCTGGTGGTTCAAACTTTTTTTTCTGAGGATCATGAGTTTTTGGAACTCTTCCCGAGAGCAGTGGAGGCATGGTCACTGAATATTTTTAAAGACGGAGTTGAGTAGATTCTTAATCATTGCTGAATAACGGCATGTCAAAGCTTTTTGTCTTGCATTCATCAGGACACTTGATGAGAATATTGATTATAAGGGGAAAACAGCTATTTATACTGTGAAAAGAAATTGCTGATTGGTTAGCAAGTAGACTCTGATTAGTCATGGCATTGCCATGGGGAATGCACCAGGTGACTTGACAGTTGAACTCGGCGTCATGCACAGTTGAGTTCAGTTTTAATGACAGCATGCTGTCTCACAGCTCAAAGGACAATTCCAGCCTGGGGTGACCGTCTGTAGTTTGCACTTCCTCCCCGTGTCTGTGTGGGCTTCCTCCGGGTGCTCCGGTTTCTTCCCACAGTCCAGAGATGTGCAGGTTTGGTGGATTGGCCATGATAAGTTGTCCGTTAAGTGTCCAAAAGGTTAGGTGGAGTTTCTGGGTTATGGGGATAGGGTGGGGGAGTCAGCTTAAGTACTGCGCTCATCCCAAGGGCTGGTTCAGACTCGATGAGCTGAATGGTCTCCTTCTGTATACACATGGATTGTGGCCAAGGGAATCCCTCTAGACCCAGTTCTCAGAAGCATGTTTATTGGATTCTATGAGAAACATGCCTTTGATGGAACCTCTCCTATCCCTTGTGAATGTCCAATATATGGGTGATACCTTTGCCACATTTAAATCTACAACTGTGTTGTAATTTCCTTGCATGACCTAATTGGCTCCATCCTGTGCTCCAGTCACCTTTGAAATGAATCAGTCAAATGACCTTCCCTTAACGTACCAGTTGAGAAATATGCCCATGGGGTTCACTACCATTACCACAATCCTACCTTCGGCAGTCAATATAAGTGTTGGGATTCTTGACAATTCCACATGCTACAAAATTGATCTTATCGGCAATCTTACAAAGAGGGCCCCGAGTCATTTGCTCACCAGGCTTGATGCTGAAATAGGGCACATCAAAAACCTTGTGGGATAATGGCTACCCTCATAAGATCATTTTTCAATGTATATCATGCAAACACGTAGACTGGCTATGGCTGTCACTTTCAACCCTGAAATGTGCACAGTCCACCTTGGAATACCGTGGAAGGCCAAGCAATCTCATCTGAAGCTAGTTGTTTCACACTGTTACTATGCAGTAGCAATAGGGCGGCACAGTGGTGCAGTGGTTAGCATTGCTGCCTCAAAGCGCTGAGGACCAGGGTTCGATCCCGGACCCGGGTCTCTCCGTGTGGAGTTTGCACATTCCCCCTGTGTCTGGATGGGTTTCACCCCCACAACCCACATACTGGTCCTGGTAGGTGGATTGGCCATGCTAAATTGCCCCTTGATTGGAAAATAAAAATAATTGGATACTCTAAATTTATTTTTGAAAACTATGCCGTAGCAGCACGAGTGGTATTCACTACCAACAGGATGCTGCCTTCAAGCCAACAAGACGTTCTGCCCATCACAATGAGTAATGCGGTATATGAATTCCAGTGCAATGCTAGGCATGTAAACTCAAAGACTGGGGGATTGCATCAAACGCCATGTCTCTTCTGTTCACAACGAGCAAGGTACAGACCAGACAGACTGAACCAACCCATTCTTGCACAACCCAAAATATGTGTCCAACATTAAATGTTGATTCAAGCAAATTGCTGCGGATGCTGAAATCTGCAACAAAAACAGAAAAATACTGGACAATCTCAGCATGTCTGACAACATCTGTGGAGCGATAAGGGAACTAACGTTTCAAGTCGGGATGACTTTGTCAAGGCTAGGGAGAACTGGAAATAGGGTCAGATTTATACTGCAGTGGGGGGGCCTGGAGCAGTGGTGCTGGATAGGGAGCCAGCAATAGGTCGCGATTGACAAAGATGTTGAGGACTGAAAACAAAAAGAACGTAAATGGGGGTGATTAAGGCTAAGAAGGGTGCTGATAGCGGCACATAATGAGATTAGAATGTGTGAATGGCAGAACAAAGGTGTGCAGTGTGTCAAAAGGCAACGAGGAACAGGTAGCCCAAGTTGGTGGGGGGGACAATGGTGAGGGAAAAAGAGATAAATGGAAAAAATTGATAGAAATAAAAATGGGGTGAAGGTGGAGGAGAGCGTTCACAGTCTGAAGTGTTGAACTCCATGAAGTCCAGAAGGCTGTAATGTGCCTAATCGGGAGATGAGATGCTGTTCCTCCAGTTTGCGCTGGTCTTCACTGGAACATTGCAGCAGGCCAGGGATGGACAAGTGGACGTGAGAACAGGATGATGAGTTGAAATGACAAGCGACAGGAGGTCTGGGTCTTGCTTGCAGACGGACCGGAGGTGTTCTGCAAAGCTGTCACCCAGTCTGCTTTTAGTGTCTCCAATGTAGAGTAGACCGCATTGGGAGCAACAAATGCAATAGACCAGATTGAAGGAAATGCACATGAAATGCTGCCTCACTTGAAATGTGTGTTTGGGGCCTGAGGTGGTGAGCAGGGAGAGTGTTATACACTCTGCGATTGCATGGGAAGGTCCTGTTGGAAGAGGGTGAGGTATTGGGGGTGATGGAGGAGTGGACCAGAGTATTCCGGACGCAACAGTCCCTGCAAAATGCTGACAGCAGGAATGAGGGAAGATATGTTTTGTGGTGAAATCATGCTGGAATTGGCGGATGCGATTCTGTGATTGGACAATATTTGTGAAATAATCCTCGGTGTGCTAATAATTATACTGGCAATCAGTTTAATAATAATCTTTATTGTCACAAATAGGCTTTGATTAACACTGCAACAGTGCAGCAAGGTGGCACAGTGGTTAGCACTGCAGCCTCACGGCGCCGAGGTCCCAGGTTCGATCAAAGCTCTAGGTCACTGCCCGTGTGGAGTTTGCACATTTTCCCCGTGGCCGTGTGGGTTTCGCCCCCACAACCCAAAGATGTGCATTGGCCACTAAATTGCCCCTTAATTGGAAAAAATGAATTGAGTGCTCTAAATTTTTTTTAAAAATAGTACCTTGCAATGAAGTTCCTGTGAAAAGCCCCTAGTCACCATATTCCAGCGCCTGTCCAAATTGCCTAACTGCTTGTCTTTCAGGACTTGTGGGAGGAAACCGGAGCACCTGGAGGAAACCCATGCGAATACTGGTTATGTCTGTTGGGCTCACAGCGTAATGCATTTATGTACTGGCAACTACACATTAATAGAGGGCCCTGTTTCTTGCAGACAGAAAGAACTTGTATGCACATTGCACCTGTTTCAGCTAAGTAAAATAAATGACAGCCATTTGATGATTTATTATTCAGGGCAATGCCTTGATAAATCTGGGTCAAACTGCCCGATTCAAATTTCAGGTAATGCTTGGCAGTTAATTGTCAGTCACGCGATGCGTTCTCCTTGGTAGCACCTTCTACCAACCTGAGTCTAATTGCCAGCCTCTCCACAATTCCTTCTCATGTAATATAAATTGTGGTTTCCCCTTTTCTATATTGTTATTCTTGCAAAGTGTCCTGATTGCAGAATGTGAAGCTTTGACAGCTTTATTTTTTTCAGCATATTCCAGTTCTGTACGACCAGATTCATAATTGATAAGGAACTAAAGTTGATGGTACTCTGAAGTCAAGCGGTTAGGGGTAGACCAGAAATTGGAGGCGAGGCTACAACAGATTAACCATCGAGTGTCTCTGTAGGCTTGAGGAACCGAAGAGTTTATTCCTAATTTGTATGTTCATATTTAATTGGTTGTGATGTGTTTTTTTAGATGTTCTGAGGCTGTAACAATTGCTAAACAAATGCAAGTTATTTTCCAATGTTATAAAAATGTTAAAATTCCCTTACCAATATAATCTGCAGTACTCTCTAGTCTTTGATTTCTTCCGTCTTCAGCTGTGTTAAATCATACTCTTGCTGCACTGCTATACTTTCAGCTCTGTGATAGTACTGGTGAATTAGACAAAGAATTCTGGATAATAAGAGCCATGTTCTTAGATGGCATTCTCAAGGGAATGTGTATGTTTGCTATCTACAAATGGAAGACATTTAGTTTCCATGATTATCCTGACTCTTAAGTGTACAATATTCTAAACAAGTGGTCCAGTTTCAAAATGAACTCCCTGATATGTTACTTTCCTTTTCTGCAGAGTTTGATGCCCCTGAAACTTGTAACTCAAATTCTCATTGTACGGTTTTAAGAAACCAGCAAAAAAACCAGTGGACAATGATGTGAGTTTATGGGGGTGAGCATTACAGTATCATACAAAAATACCACTCCGAAGGAGACCGTTTGGCCAACTAAGTCTGTGCTGGCTTTTTCTAAGAGCAGTGCAGTTAGACCTACTGTCCTGCTCTTCCCAAAATCTCTGCAATTTTTCCCTGGGTCACTATCCATGTGGAGTTTGCACATTCTCCCCATGCCTGCATGGGTTTCACCCCCACAACCCAAAGATGTGCTAATTAGGTGGATTGGCCACGCTAAGTTGCCCCTTAATTGGGGGGGGGGGGAAATTGAGTACTCTTTTTAAAAAAAAAAAAAAAAAAAATTTTTAATTTTAATTTGTAATTTTTCTGCTTAAAGCGTTTATCCAGTTCGTGCTTGAATCTGTATCAACCCTATCAGCCGCAGTCTCCCCAAATCCTACATCACCTATTGTGAAAAGGTTTACCCCACCTGTTGCCTCTGCTTCATGCTGTCCCTTTTCCTCTTGTGAAAATGGACTCTCTGTTAAGGACGACCTTTTTCTACAAATTTTTACCTGCCTCTCTTTGGCTTCAGTTTAGCTGGGCAGATCCCTCCTCAATTCACTAAATGTGTACTTGTTTCCTTTATTACTGCTGCCACCTTTTGGGGCATAGTGGCCTGACTGTCAACCTGTCACTGGGCTGGATTTGAAAAGTGAAATGAGTTTTGGAAATCTCAAGCTAGTTTCTCCTGAATGCGGACTTACAATACAAAACTGTTCCAGTCAGCATCAATTGGACATTCTCTTTTGGCCGCAGGATGTCCAACATGAGAACTCGAATAAAAACAGAAAATGCTGGATAAACTCAGCAGGTCTGGAAGCATCTGTGGAGAGAGAAACAGTTATTGTTTTGAGTCCATATGACTCTCTTCTATAGAGTTTGAGGCACTGTATGATAGCTATCCATCTATGGACTGTGGGAGGAAACCGGAGTACCCGGAAGAAACCCATATAGACACAGGGAGAATGTGCAAACTCCACACAGTCACCCAAGGTCAGAGTCGAACCTGGGTCCTGATGCTGTGAGGCAGCAATGCTAACCACTGTGCCACCATGCTGCTCCATTTTTCCTTTGACCTAACTGGATGACCCTTTATTTTCAAACAGTTTCCCCTCGTTCTAGATTCGCCCGCAAGAGGTAACAACATTTCCACATCCACCCTGTTTTATTGCCAATCTTTCGAAAGATTGCCTTATGTAGGTTGCTCTTGCAACACAACTACACCTGAATCATTGCTCTCAATCTTTCTATCAGATGCTGCTTATTACTTCCTATTATTTCGTTGGCTTAAGCACAAACCATTTCCAAAGTGCAATTTGAAACTTACAAGACAAAATACGATGCCACAAATTCTTCACTCTGCCTTTTTAGATCTGTGAGTGTATTACACTCCTCCTGTTCTCTGTTATAATCAATGACGTTAGTTATCCCAATGTGTTCTGTCAAACTTTGCTTGTAGTGTATTAAAATGGTCTCTTTGCACTCCTAGCTTGGGTGCAATATCTGCCATAATTTTAGAAGGAGTAGAAATTTTGTCTACAGTGGTAAAGATGGTGACTATGCATGTGGTCAGTAAAGCAGTGTGCTTGACAAACAACTCATGACCAGTGGCCTGGCCTGTCTCATGCTATAAACTTCAAATATTAATGTCGTCAGTTGGCCCTTATGTAAAGCAGAGATCAATTAAGACCCTCAAATTGGATATGAAAAATATGAAACTAGCCCAAACTTTGGTTCATAATATCTTTTATATACGATGTGATTTTATGCACATCATTAACATTCTTGGTATGTGGAAGAGGTAGAGGCAGTTATATCGTTCATTTAATAGTTGTATATTTGAATGCTCCCAACATACCAGCTATTGCCACTGCACAGCCACTATTTTGGGGGAGGAAAGATATGCAATAAAGTCAACAGCGAAAGAATTCTGCAGTAATTTAGTGATGTGTTCTCACAAACAAGTGTGTTTTGTCAATTCTTCCAATGACGTGCGCCCTTGTAATGGTGAGACTAATGGAAAGGTGGAAAGTTGCCGGTTCGATGGCTGATAACATAGAGGTGTGTAATACCATCTCGTACACCTGGAGGAACATGGGCGGGATTCAGATATGAGGAACTTGCAAACTTCTTGCTGTTAGAAGTTGAGGACTTCCACTCTATTGCCTCGGCCTCTGAGCACGCAGTTGTTTGTCCTCTATCCCTGACTTTTCACCCAAGGTTTGAGGGATGCTGACACCAATCTGTCCATATGCCCTAGAATAACCCTTGCATCTTTCAAATTGTTATCAATCTCAACTACTCATCTTTCCAACTTTAGCCCTATTTGAGTTTTCCTTTTCTCTTTGCATTATATCGCTGGCTCTCAATTATTCTTCCATCACGTTCTATTTAAATTGGGTTTCCATCAGCATGCTAGTTAATGTCATTGATGCGGTCTGATGTGATTGCAAACATACCTTGCTGTTCTTCTCATCCTCTTGGATTTCTAGACCCTCTTGAATTTCTAGACCCTCTTGGATTTCTAGACCATCTCCAGCAATGGTAGACCATTCAGTTCTCCAAGAACCTCTGTTCTGTTTAGTGTCCTTCAGTGCATCACACTCTTTGTGCGTCATGTCCTGTCTGCGGGTTATGGATGCTGTATCATTTCTACTTGCCTCTGCTCCCATGTTCATAGTTACCTTTGACATCCCATGGTTCATACCATCAGCTCTCGGTTCTACCACTATGCAGCTGCTATTAACCCTAGGCTTTTGTCTCTCTCCTTCATATCTATCAGGTACCCAGGGCATCTGAGGGCATGCAAAATTTCATGCACCTTTTTTTAAACTTGGAAAAGACCACAGCTGGAGTACAGGCATGATGTTGAGACAATGGAAATAGTACAAAGAACAAAGAAAAGTACAGCACAGGAACAGGACCTTCGGCCCTCCAAGCCTGTGCTGACCATGCTGCCCATCTAAACTAAAATCTTCTACACTTCCTGGGTCCGTATCCCTCTATTCCCATCCTATTTATGTATTTGTCAAGATGCCCCTTAAATACCACTATCGTCCATGCTTCCACCACCACCTCTGGCAGCAAGTTCCAGGCACCCACTACCCTCTGTGTTTTTATTTAAAAAAAAGCTTGCCTCTAAACCTTGGTTCTCGCACCATAAACCTATGCCCCCTAGTAATTGACCCCTCTACCATGGGAAAAAGCCTCTGACTATCCACTCTGTCTCTACCCCTCATAATTTTGTAGACCTCGATCAGGTCACCCCTCAACCTCCTTCGTTCCAGTGAGAACAAACAGAGTTTGTTCAACCGCTCCTCATAGCTAATGCACTCCATACTAGGCAACATCCTGGTAAATCTCTTCTGCACACTCTCTAAAGCTTCCACATCCTTCTGGTAGTGTGGCGACCAGAATTGAACACTATACTCCAAGTGTGACCTAACTAAGGTCCTATACAGCTGCAACATGACTTGCCAATTCTTAAACTCAATGCCCCGGCCAATGAAGGCAAGCATGCCGTATGCCTTCTTGACTACCTTCTCCACCTGTGGTGCCCCTTTCAGTGACGTGTGGACCTGTATACCTAGATCTCTCTAACTTTCAATACTCTTGCGAGTTCTACCATTCACTGTATATTCCCTACCTGCATTAGACCTTCCAAAATGCATTACCTCACATTTGTCCAGATTAAACTCCATCTGCCATCTCTCCGCCTAAGTCTCCAAACAATCTAAATCCTCTTGTACCCTCTGATTGTCTCCTCGCGATCTGCAATTTCACCAACCTCTGTGTTTGCAAACTTACTAATCAGACCAGTTACATTTTCCTCCAAATCATTTATATATGCTACGAACAGCAAAGTTCCCAGCACTGATCCCTGCGGAACACCACTGGTCACAGCCCCCCAATTAGAAAAGCACCCTTCCATTGCTACTCTCTGCCTTCTATGACCGAGCCAGTTCTGTATTCATCTTGCCAGCTCACCCCTGATCCTGTGTGACTTCATCCTCTGTAGTCCATATAGATAACATCCACTGCCCCACCTGCATCAATTAACTTTGTGACCTCTTCGAAAAACTCTTATCAAGTTAGTGAGACACGACCTCCGCTTCACAAAACCATGCTGCCTCTCGCTAATACGTCCATTTGTTTCCGAATGGGAGTAGATCCTGTCTCGAAGAATTCTCTCCAGTAATTTCCCTACCACAGACATAAGGCTCACCGGCCTGTAGTTCCCTGGATAATCCTTGCTACCCTTCCTAAAGAAAGGAACAACATTGGCTATTCTCCAGCCCTCCGGGACATCACCTGAAGACAGTGAGGATCCAAAGATTTCTGTCAAGGCCTCAGCAATTTCCTCTCGCGCCTCCTTCAGTATTTTGGGGTAGGTCCCAACAGGCCCTGGAGACTTATCTACCTTAATATTTTTCAAAACGCCCAACACCTCGTCTTTTTGGATCTCAATGTGACCCAGGCTATCTACACACCCTTCTCAGACTCAACATCCACCAATTCCTTCTCTTTGTTGAATACTGATGGAAAGTATTTATTTCCTCTGGCTCCACACATAGATTCCCTTGCCGATCCTTCAGTGGGCCAACCCTTTCCCTGGCTACCCTCTTGCTTTTTATGTACGTGTAAAAACACTCATCTTGAATGCTATTTGGGTTGAGGAAATACAAATACACGGAATTACTTCAAAAGTTAAGTTTTTCTTGGAGGAAAAGAGGCTTGAATAAAGATGTTTAAGATTATGTAGAGATTGGGCAGAATAAATAGGAGCAAGCTATCTCTAATGACTAGGGTGTAGAACAAGGTGAACGAGATGAAATACAGTGCAAGAGTGCTTTAAGTGGAAATATTTGTGTAGCAGTGGCAGTTTTCAGCTAGAGGGAGAAAACAAATTGTATTTTGTTTAAAAATAAATCAGTTGTGTCTAATTCTTAGCAGAAATCTCAATTGATACCAGTGTTGTACCTCGTATATTTTTAAAATATAGCATTGTGGTTTTGACCAATGAATTGCTGTAAACTAGGATATATGTCTTGTTAAGGTTGTCAATGTTCCTATTGGTGAAACCGACTGATTCTAGGAAGTGGCCAACATTTGTGTCCCACTGCTGGTTTTAGAGCAGGTCAGTGAATTTGTGATATTTTCTGTCTCTACTCCAGTGAAGTTGTTGCACCTAGTATTTACGGGACAGTCACCCTTGATCTTTAGATCCTCCTGGAGAGTATGATTTTCTGTCCTTGAGGGTTATCTCAGCCATTGATTTTTATATATAACTTTCCCAGAAGGTCAACCCATGGTTTATGCTGTGCCCTGCTGTACAATTCTTTCCCCCCCCCCCCCCTCTTGTAAATTAATGGCCTTGGCTGATTGGTTAAAAATGAGCAGCCATGCTAGTTCTCTTTAGTCAGGTGAGATATTGGCACAGCAGACCGCTTCAGAGTTTTGTTTCAAGTTTTGGGAAGTGTAACAAGAAGCTGTGCACCAGCTGCAGTTTGGAAAGCTGAACTTGTGTCTGCAGCGTAATGAAATCACATTCAGTGAGACCGGATGAAACTGCTGCTCCATGTCTTGTCAATGAGGCAGTTCAGAGTTAGAACCTGTTAGCTTTGTGACTTGCAGACAAAATCTTACTGTCTTAAATAAACAACAAATATATTTGTCTCTTCCAATAATGGAAATATACTGCATAGAAAATACAAGAACAGGCTATTCCACCAAGTAGTCCATACTGGTACAAAAACAGAAAATGCTGGACATCTGTGGAGAGAGAACGGAGCTAACATTGAGTCTGTATCAAAACTTTGACGAAGAGTCGTCCATGATGAGATTGACTTCCGGTGGCGGCGTGTAGAGAGGAAGTCACATGTTGGGTGGCTCCTTCTTGAGGCGTGTTTTTGGAGTTTTAAAGTCCGGTCCTGGGGGGGAATTTGTGAATGATTGGATGTAGGAAGATATAAGGAAGGCAACGAATGTCAAAAGGTAAAGGAAAACAGCTGTGAAAGAAGGGAGGAAGTGAGTGCTTGCTGTTGAGTGAGAGCGTCAGCCCGGGAGCTAGCAAGATGGCAGAGGCTGGGCTGCTGGGTGGGGCCGCACTGCTCACAGCAGAGGTGATGGCTTTGGAGCTGGGTAAGCAGTTTGTGAAGCATATGGAGGTGTTGAGGAAGGAGATGGCAGTGGCTTTGAAGGCATTGGTGGAGGAGGCAATTCCCCCGGTGAGAGTGGCTGCGGCGAAGGCATCGGCCGAGGTGAGGGAGCAGGGCGAGAAGATGACGGGAGTGGAGGTGGCCATGTCGCAGCACAGCGATCAGCTCCCCTCGATGGGGGATGAGCTGCGGAGGGTGGTCGAGGCCAATAAGGGGCTTCGAGCAAAGCTGGAGGACTTGGAGAACCGCTTGGGGCAGCAGAATTTGATGATTGTGGGCTTGCCCGTAGGGGTAGAGGGCTTGAGGCCAACGGAGTACTTCGCCAAGATGTTGGCGGAACTGATGGGGGAGGGAGTGGAGCCCTCTCAGTATGAACTGGACCGAGCCCATCAATCGCTGAGGCCGAAGCTAAAGTTAAATGAGCCACCAAGAGCAGTGATCATCTGCTTCCACAAGTACCATAAGAACGAGAAGGTGTTGAACTGGGCGAAGCAGATGCGGGAGGTGCAGTGGGCTGGTGCTGGAGTTGGCATATACCAGGACTTGATGGTGGAGCTGACAAAGAGGCTAGCGGCTTTCGGCAGAATGAAGACCACATTATACAACAGCGGAGTGTGTTTTGCAGTGGTGTATCCAGTGAAGCTGAGGGTGACCTACAACGCCAGAGATTTATACTTCGTGGCAGCGGAGGCGTCGTGAAGGCAGAAGGCTTGGGACAGAAGTGAAGAATGGAACTGAAGATGGGTTGTGGACTGTGAATGGGAGTTGGGAGTGTGTATAAATGTTTTTTTCACCTATGTTATTTTTTACTTAACGCTGTTATAGAGGTTACGTTTTTTGATTGTTACTCTTTGTTATTCTTTTGTGTGTTGAATTTTTTTTGTATTTTGTTGAAGTGTTTCGGTTTGATTGTTTTTCTGGGACTAAGCGGGAGGGGAGGGAAAGCCTTGGGTGGGGGCCCCTGCACTAGCTAACTTAAGTCAGCGAGTGAACAGAGGTGAGGTGGGGGAGGGGCTGCGGACATTGGAGCCGGGCAAGCAGATTTCGATGGACCTAGGAGGTGCGAAAAGGGGTAGGAGGGAGGGGATTGAGGGATTTTGTGAGGAAGAGCAGGGGGAATTCTGGGAGGGGGGAGGGGGTTCGATATTAACAATGGATAGTGGCGGGTCCGGCTCATGGAACAGGGCCTGGAGTTATGATGATGGTGGTTAAGAAGGGGGGGGTGAGAGACCCCTGGTTAGGATAGTTACGGGGAACGTAAGGGTGTTGGGAGGCCCAATCAAGAGATTAGGGGGCTGGCACATCTGAAAGGTTTGAAGGCCGATGTGGCGATGCCACGGAAGACTCACTTGAGGCTGAAGGATCAGGTGAGGTTTGGAAGGGCTGGGCTAGCCAGGTGTTTAATTCGGGATTTGACGGCAGGACTCGAGGGCTAGTGGTACTGGTTAGCAAAAGGAGAACGGTTCCAGATGGAGAAAATGGTTGCAGACCAGGGAGGTAGGTATGTGATAGTGACAGTTGCATTGGATGGGAGGCTGGTGGCGCTGGCAAGCGTCTATGTTCCCAAATTGGATGATGTAGGATTTGGAAAGAAGTTGTGTGGGGCCTGACGAGGATTCACACAAATTAATAGTGGGTGGAGACTGGAACGTGGTGCAGGAGCTGAGATTGGACAGCTCACGGCCACGTTCGCTTGTCCCGTCAGGGTGGGGCGAAGGTATTGGCTGGACTAATGGTGGAAATGGGAGGGATGGTCCCTTGGAGGTTTCTGCACCCGGGGGAGAGGGAGTATTCTTTTTTTTCCCTCTGTCCATAACGTTTATTCGTGGATTTACTTTTTTGTGGTGGGGAAAGCGTTATTGGCTGTGCCGCATTGGATGGATATGGTGTTGGAGAGGGGACAGTGCAGAGGCCGGGGTGGAGATTAGATGTGGGACTAAAAGCAAATTATTGCGGATGCTGGAATCTGAAACAAAAGAGAAAATGCTGGAAAATCTCAGCAGGTCTGGCAGCATCTGTAGGGAGAGAAAAGAGCTAACGCTTTGAGTCCGATGACTTTGTCAAAGCTGACAGATGTGGGGCTGTTGGAGGACCAAGCATTCTTTGATCAGATTGGGAAAGTAATTGAGGAATACGTGGGGTTTAATTGTACGAGGGAGGTTTTGCAGGTGGTGGTTTGGGAAGCTCTAAAGGTGATGGTGAGAGGGGAGATGGTCTCATTTAATGCAAAGGTGGATAAGGAGGAGAGGGTGGAGTGTGAAAGAGAAATAGATGAGATGCTGGAGGTAGACAGGAGATATGCAGAAGACTGGGATCCAGCGAAATTGGAAAAGAGGAAGGAGTTGCAGGCGAGCTTTGACCGGCTGTCCACAAGGAAGGCGGTGCGCCAAATGAGGCGTGCAAGGGGAGCGGTTTACGAATATGGAGAGAAGCATGTTGGCAGGCCAGCTTCAGAGGGAGGCTGCAGCGAAGGAATTTGTTCAGGAGCGGAATAAGGCAGGGAAGTTGATGGTGTCTCCCGATCAAATTAATAGGGTGTTTGAGGAGTTCTACGAGAGATTGAATATGTTGAAGCCATCGGAGGAGGATCGGGAGATGTGGGAATTCCTGGATGGTTTGCAATACCCAAGGTTGAGGGAGGAGGATAGGGCCATATTGGAGGGGCCATAATGGAGCAGGAGATAAAAGATGTGATTGGGAAGATGCAATCGGGGAAGGTAGCAGGGCCGGGTGGGTTTCCGGTAGAGTACTGCAAGAAATTTAAAGATAAGTTAGCGCCGCTGATGGTGGGGATGTTTGAGGAGGCTTTGGGAAGGGGGTGTTGCCTCAGACTTTAGGGCAGGCATGGATCTCCCTGTTGCTCAAGAAGGATAAGGATCCAACAGAGTGTGGGTCATCTCGGCCCATATCACTCTTGATGTGGATGCAAAGGGGCTGGTTTAGCTCACAAGGCTAAATCGCTGGCTTTTAAAGCAGGCCAGCAGCACGGTTCGATTCCCGTACCAGCCTCCCCGGACAGGCACCGGAATGTGGCGACTACACAGTAACTTCATTGAAGCCTACTCGTGACAATAAGCGATTTTCATTTTCATTTCAGGTGTTGGCGAAGATCTTGGAGGGTAGGTTGGAGGAGTGCGCCTTTAACCATCGCGTTGAGGAGTTTGGAGATGTGGAGAGAGAGAAGGGGCGGGGATAGAGCATAGGGTCTCTTTGTACGCGGCCGACTTGCTGTTGTATGTATCGGAACCGAGTGTGTCGATGGGTGGCATATTGGAACTGCTTCGAATGTTTGGGCCTTTTTCGGGATATAACCTAAATTTAGATAAAAGTGAATATTTTGTCGTGCCTCGGTCAGGGGTGGGTGGCAGCTACCATTCCGTAGGGTGGTGACTCACTTTAGATATCTGGAGGTGCTGGTGGCACAGGATTGGCGGAGGCTCTGTAGGTAAAACATTATTAGTTTGTTGGGAGGGTGAAAGCGAACTTGGCAAGGGGTGCTCTTTCTCTGCCACTGGCAGGTCTGGTACAGGCAATTGAAATTAATGTGTTGTCGCAGTTTTTGTTTATTTTTCAGTGCCTGCCGGTCTTCCTGCCAAAAGGTATTTTTCAGGAGGTTGAAGGGAAATGCCGATTCAGGGGAATCATAGATTTGAGTTAGTGAAGTGGAATGGGGGTTTTCGGAGATGGGAAGAGAAGTGAGTCGGGGCATAAAGGATTTATTTCTGAGGGGCTGGTTTGCGGGACTGGAGGAGCTGGGGGCAAAATATGGGTTGGGGCAGACTGAAATGTTTAGGTATATGCAGGTCCGAGATTTCGCTAAGAAGGAGATACAGAGATTTCCGGTGGTGTCGGTGATTTATTGGGCAATTCTGGGAGAAGAGAAGGCACTGCTGGAGGGGATTAAGACAAAATGGGAGGAAGAGTTGGGAGAGGGCATGGAGGAGGGGTTGTTTGAGCATTGTTTGGGGGGGCCCGCATATCACTTGCATATGTTTTGGTCCTGTCCAAAGCTGGAGGGGTATTGGAGGGAGGTCTTCAGGGTAATCCCAAAGGTGGTACATATGAAGCTTGAACTGGGTCCCCTGGAAGCCATATTTAGGGTATCGGATCGGCTGGGGTTGGAAGCGGGTGCGGAGGCAGATGTTGTAGCCTTCGCCTCGTTAATCTCCCGAAGGTGGGTCCTGTTGGGATGGAGGTCAGTTTCTCCACCCTGTGCGCTCAAGTGGTGAGGTATCTGTTGGAGTTTTTAAACACTTGAGAAAGTGAAGTTTGAGTTGAGGGAAAGATGGAAGGGTTCGACAATTCATGGGCGTTGTTTATTATGCACTTTCAAGAGTTGGATGACATCAAACACTAGGGGGGTGGGGGCGTTTGGACTGTGAATGTTGTTGGTGACTATGTATGGGGTTATGGTAGATTCTGGATTCCTTTTCTCTTGATGTTTGTATTTAAAATATTAATAATAATCACTTATTATCACAAGTAGGCTTCAATGAAATTACTGTGAAAAGCCCCTAGTCATCACATTCGGGCGCCTGTTGTGGGAGGCCGGTACGGGAATTGAACCCGTGCTGCTGGCCTTGTTATGCATTACAAGCCAGCTGTTTAACCCACTGTGCTAAACCAGCCCCTGTTCAGGGTTGTTTGCGGTTTGGTGGAAGGAAAGGATTGGTGACTAAGGGATTGACATTGTATTTGTTACTGTTGATTGTTTGGTGGGTATAATTTGGATGAAAATGTGAAAAAGGAGGAGAATAAAATATATTTTTTAAATCCATGCTGAGATTATCCAGCATTTTCTGTTTTTGTTTCACATTCTAGCATTTGCAGTAGTTTGCTTTTCCCTTTTAGTCCATTCTGGTGGTAGACTCCAAACGACCCTCCAACCACCCTATCACCTTTCTCCCTGATGTTGTTATAAAACTTCTGATTAAATTAATTTGTACTATTCACCTCAACTACTCCTTTATGATGGTGAGTTTTGTATTCTAACCGTAAAATTATATTGAATATTCAACACTGAAACAGGCTACTCAAAATAACCGATCCATCAAGGTGTTTATGCTCCACTTATACTTCTTCCCTCATCTAACCCTTGTCAGCATAATCCTCTATGCCTTCTCCCTTGTACGTACCTATAAGCATCTATGCTATTTGATCAACTATTCCCTAAAATAATGTTTTCTACATTCTCACCACTCACTGGGATAAAGACGTTTATCTTCAAGGAATTACAAGCTAGTTATCCTGACATCACTTGGTGGAAAATTGCTAAAATCTATTAAGAAAGATTTAAAGCACTTAAATCGTAGCATGGTCAGATGGTCAACATAGTGTCATCAATGGAAAGTTATGTTTGACAATTCTGTCAAGTGTTTGTTTTGAGCATGTGATGAGGACAGTAGAGAAAGGGAAGCCAGTAGATATAATGTATTTGTATTTCCAAAAGGTATTTGATAAGGTTCCACATAAAGGTTACTATGCAAGATGAGGGGCCATGGACTCCGGGATAAAATGTTGGTATGGATGGAAGGTTGGTTAACAGACAGAAAATTGAGACGGGTTAATGGGCCATTTTCAAGTTGACAGGCTGTATCTAGTGAAATGCCGCAAGGATCAGTGCTGGGGCCTCGGCTATCTAAAATTTACATTAATGACTTAAATGAAGAGTCCAAGAGTAATGGAACTAAGTTTACTAATGATACAATGAGCAGGGTGCAAACAGGCTCCAAAGAGACATAGGCAGGTTAAGTGAGTGGACAACAGGTGGCAGATGGAGTAAAAAAGGTGAGATGATCACTCATTAGCCATACGAATAGAAAAGCAGAATATTTTTAATAGGTGTGAACTTTTAAAATGCTGATTTACGGAGAAACTTTGGTGTACTGGTACAAGGAAGAAATTGGGAAGGCAAATGGTTTATGGACCTTTTATTGCAAGGGGGAATGAAGCATAAGAATAATGAGGTCTTGCTAGTTGTACAGGGTTTTGGTGAGATCATACCTGGCATACTAGATTGCAGCTTTGGTCTCCCTGGCAAAGGAAAGATTTACATACCTTTTGAAGGGAGGTTCACTAGGTTGGTTGTTTGTGTGAGTGTTGTCCAGTGATGAGAAGCTCAGAAAATTGTGTCTCTTGGGGTTTAGATGAATAACCAGTGATCTTATTCGTTTCTGAAGGGGCTTGACAGGGTGTGGTTGTTTCCTCTGGCTGGGAATCCTGTAGTCTGGAAATCCAATTAGGGGATCAATCATTTAGGACTGATCTGAGGAGAGATTTCTTCACTTCTGAAGTTTGTGGATCTCTGGAATTCTCCATCCCACAGAATGTTCTGGATGCTCCATTGTTAAGTATATTCAAGATAGAGATAGATTTTTGATCTTCCAGGAAATTAAGGACTATGGGGAGCAGGCAGAAAAGTGGAGTTGATGCGAAAGATCAGCCATGATTCTACTGCATGGCAGAGCAGATCCAAGGACTGTGGGGCCAACTCCTGTCTCTATTTCTTGCATTGAGTTCCCAATTGAATCTCTTGGTGACCTATATTTATGGCCTCCAATTTTACATTTCTCCACAAGAAAAAACACTCTCCCTATGTTCACACTCATCAAAGCAATTTCTGATTTTGAATACCTTGCTTCAGTCACCCCTTGGCAAGGTAAGAGATCAGTCTGTTCAACCTTTCCTGATGATGAGCACCTTGCAGTTTTATCCTGGAAGTTGGACAGAGAAGTCCAATATTTCTCTTCAGCCTTCACCTGGTCACCGGTTAGCTACACCTTATTAAAATTAAATGTAAAATATTATATAAACAAAGCACTCAGAAGGGGAGGCTGAGCAGTTGGAAGTCATGGCCATATCAGCGCCAACAGCATGGGTAGAAAGAGGGGTGTGACTCAAAGAATTTAGAGAGCCAGGAAATAGATTATTAAACTGGACCTCAAAAGTAGTCATCTCCAGATTATTCCCAGTACCTCTGAGTATAGAAGTAGGATGATGACTGGAGAGATGATGCAGGAGGGAAGTTTTTAAATTCCATAGCTATTGGGACAGACTGAACGTGCTGCAGCTCAACAGGACCAAGACCAACATCCTTTATGAAGCAGTTTGCTCTTGGTGTTGGGGCGGATTTAAATTAACTTGGCATGAGTGTCTAACTAAGAAGGTGCATAAAGGATTATAATTATAATAATCTTTATTGTCACAAGTAGGCTTACATTAACACTGCAATGAAGTTACTGTGAAAAGCCCCGAGTCGCCACATTCCGGCGCCTGTTGGGAGGTAAATAGCACTACGCTGAGAAATCATGAGGTACTAATAGAGATCTGCAAAACATTTATGTCCAAATTATTATCTTTATTGCAACTCTACTTTTTAAGTACAGGAATTTTAATTATTTTTTTCACAAAGGGCTTTAACAGCACTTTCTCACTCTGGAAAAAGCTGCATAAAACTGTCCATATGTAAAAACAGACCTAGGAATATAAATGCAAGTTATTGTCAGGAATCTGGCATTGTGACTTGTTTATAATCATGGAATGTGAACATTTAATTGGGAATATGAATGTTTAATTGGGAGCTGTTTTCTCCCACTTTAAAATGGCAGGTTATATCTGATGGGCTCAATATTATTCTATTTCCTTGAAATCCGCTGTTCAACATCTATCATCGAAGAAAACGGCTTCCTAACCACCAATCTTGTTCCATGACCCAAGTCCTTGATTGGGAATCAAATTTTGTAGCAGCATCAATGTTGATGTAATCTTTTAATTTGGTTGTAATTTAATTCAAGTCCTCATTTTTAATGCAAAAATAACATTCAAATAATTTGTATCAAATGTTTATCACTTGTTACAGACATAAGGGGGCTTAATTTAGAACAGCCCTCTTTTTTTTTCAATTCATTTCCTGTCAAAAGTAGAAAACTGCCTTTTAATTCTCCCCTTTGATAAGCGAAGGTGTATTTTCCCCAAACCTTCAGTTTTGGAGTAATCCAATCCTCTATTAATCCACCATCAAACTCAAGATAGGGTAAAATCAGAGGGTTAGTTTATTTTACACACACAAATGTGAGAAGCGATTCACAATGTCCTCTACTTTTGCATTCATACAACAAAAGAGGGATAAGGGAACAAAAGGGGTTGAGAGTCAATACCATAGACAAAAATAAGCATTATAATTTCACTTGAGTCAAGACTCAAATAAAGGTGTATTCCTTCATAAGTTAGCCATGATGTGGAGATGCCGGCACCTACCTCTTCATTCACCTGAGGAAGGAGCAGTGCTTCGTAAGCTAGTGATTTGAAACAAACCTGTTGGACTTTAACCTGGTGTTGTAAGACTTCTTACCGTGTTCATAAGTTAGCAGGCTGAAACTTGCATGGTGACCTGTTTTTTCCCGAAGCGACAATGTACGTGATGTGAGAAGGCATGTAGAGAGGAATTAGTCTTAATAATAATAATCTTTATTGGTGTCACAAGTAGGCTTACATTAACACTTCAGTTAAGTTACTGTGAAAATCCTGTAGTCGCCACACTATGGCGCCTGTACGGGTACACTGAGGGAGAATTCAGAATGTCCAATTCACCCAACCACGTCTTTCGGGACTTTGTGGGAGGAAACCAGAGCACCTGAAGGAAACCCACCAAACACAAGGGATAACATGCTGACTCCGCACAGACAGTGACGCAACCCGGGTCCCTGGTGCTGTGAGGCAGCAATGCTAACCACTGTGCCAGCGTGCTGCCCAGATGTACGCACAAATACGGAAGTTCCAATGTTCCAGTAGAACAGTGTAGATGAGGGCCAGCCAAGTTAAACCTGCCCAGTGATCCTTCTTGGTACTTGTTAGGTGGCAAATGATAGACTGCTTGGGTTCAATTCCACATGGCAATATTACAGTTTCTAGCAGCTTGGGGGAGACTATATGAAATACTTCCCATTCCTTCCCCTGGGATTTGGTCAAATAATGTATTTTCCAGGTCTGGAATCTTGATCTGACCTTCAAGGTACTGTATCTCCAATGGCCAGAATTCTTGCTAGATATGTAAAGAGGCTTTATGCAGTTTGGGGTGGCTTTAGCCCATTTGGGGGATGATAAGTCTCTGCTGTTCTCTGAAGGTTAGAAGTACATCTGATATGAGTTATGGCTCGACTTTACCATTTAAAAAAAAATATTTTGCAAAGTAGCTAGGGTGAAATTGTCATCTTTGTGGGCCTGACATCCTGCTATTTTGCCGATGCTTAACCAATTTGCCCCCCCCCTCAATAAACCTACTAACATAGAACGGTACAGCACAGAACAGGCCCTTCGGTCCTCGATATTGTGCCAAGCTTTGTCCGAAACCAAGATCAAGCTATACCACTCTAGGCCTTTGTGTGTGTTCCTTGTGCCTATCCAATAACCACTTGAAAGTTCCTAAAGTGTCCAACTCCACTATCGCAGCAGGCAGTCCATTCCACACCCTAACCACTCTCTGAGTAAAGAACCTACCTCGGACATCCCTCCTATATCTCCCACCCTGAACCTTATAGTATGCCCCCTTGAACCAGCTGCATCCACCCGAGGAAATAGTCTCTGAACGTCCACTCTATCTATCCCCCTCATCATCTTATAAACCTCTATTCAGTCGCCTCTCAGCCTCCTCTGCTCCAAAGAGAAAAGCCCTAGCTCAACCTTTCCTCATAAGACCTACCCTCCAAACCAGGCAGCATCCTGGTAAATCTCCTTTGCACCCTTTCCAATGCTTCCACGTCCTTCCTATAGCAAGGTGACCGGAACTGCACACAATATTCCAAGTGTGGTCTCACCAGGCAGATGCAGCCCTTAAACTGACCAATCAAAACAGTCTGCACAGAGAAAACTGAATGGTGGTTCAGATTGAAAGGAAAAACTAAAATTATTTTGGTTTAGGGTGCATGTATATAAATGCACAGAATGCTGTAAGTAAAGTTGGTGAACTGTAGCTGCAGGTAGCCACCTGGAAAAGTGATGTCATGGTGATGGACAGACTGGTGACTAAATATTCCTGGACACAAAGTGTTCAGGAAAGATGGGAAAGGAAGAATTACAGTATCGACTTAAGGTGAACATTATATTGCTGGAGAGCGAGGCTGTCTTTGCAGGGGAGGTCAAGGACAAAATCTATTTTGTTAAAAGTTAAGGAATAGTAGAGATGCCATTACAAGCTTTATTCTATAAGCAAAGTGTGAAAGATCTAGAGGAGCAATTTTGCAGGGAAATTGCACCCCCCCCCCCCCCCCTCCCCCCACACAATGTGCCAGGTAAACTTGCCAAAAGATACAGCCCTTAAACTGACCAATCAAAACAGTGAATTTATGCCTGTAGGGAGAGGGCATGGCTGAGTTATTAAATGAGTACTTTGCATCTGGTGCTACTAAGAAAGGGGATGTTTATCCTTCTATCGGCTGGAATTGTAATAGTGTAAAGGAGAAAGAGTTCTCGAGTGTGTTCAGAAGAATTTCCTTGACCAGTATGTTTCCAGCCTAACAAGGTTCTTGGGAATGAAGTAGGTCAAATTATGTTTCCAGCCTAACCAGGTTCTTGGGAATGAAGTAGGTCAAATAGATACTATCAGTCGGGGAATATTTAGGAAAGAGGAGGAGGCTGTAGGCTCGATCGGCCATATGGTCTGCTGTTGCGACTGTCACTGAAGCCGAAGTCTTGGGTAGGAGGGGGGAAGTAAAATACTGGATGGGCTTTGTTTTTTTTAATTAATAGAGGAGTTATTAGAAAGGCAGTCTGTACTTGAGGTTGATAAGTCACCAGGACTGGATGCGATGCATCAGATAATGTGGAGGGAAAAGGATTGAAGTTGAGAGGTACTGGCAATAATCTTCCAATCCTGTTTGGATACCGAGATTGTTTAGAAAAGGCTGTAGAGATCTACCCAGCAACTACAGACTGCTGGGAAAGCTTTTTTTAAAAACTTACAGCCCTGGGAAAAATTAACAATCACTTTGACAAGGTGGATAAATTAAAAATGTCAGCATGGATTTGTGAAAGTTGATTATTTACAACGTTAACAGAAAATACTGGACAAACCTCAGCAAGTCTGACTGCATCTGTGGAGAGAGAGAAGGGAGTGAACTTTGTGTCTGGATGACTCTTACTAACTTGATGGAATTTTTTAATGATGTAGCAGAGATGTTTGATGGGGATAATGCAGTTCTTCTCGTGTGTATGGGTGTATATGGCCTTCTGCGAGGCATTTGATAAAGTGCCACATGGTAAACCTGTCTCTAAAGTGGAATCCCATGGAAGAAAAGAGACAGTGATGGCATGTAGACAAAGCTGGCTGAATGAAAGGAAGCGGAATATTGGTGAACAGTTTTTCAAACCAGAGGTATTCCCCAGGGTTTGATACCAAGACCTTTTGGATTTTTAAATATTCATGACTTAGACTTGGGTATACAGGACAAGTTTCAAAATTTGCAGATGCCCTATTCACCCCCTGGGTCAGTCACCACCCTACCCCTCTTGCCCCTCACCCACCCAATCTCTCTCGCCGCTGCCTGCTTCCTCAGCTGATGGGCCAGCAGCCTGCTTGCCTTTTTCCTGGACTCATACACTGCCCCGTTTTGGGCTGGAGGGCATTTCCAGTGACAACCATAGATTTGTGCTGGTGGGCTGGGGATGGCAGCAGGTGGGGATAGAGTACCTCATGGACTCGTTCAGGGGACAAATTTGCGGGGCTGGAGGAGTTGGAATAATAATAATAGCTTATTGTCACAAGTAGGCTTCAGTAAAGCTACTGTGAAAAGCCCCTAGTGGCCACATTCCAGCGCTTATTCGGGGCGGCTGGTACAGGAATTGAACCCGCGCTGCTGGTCTTGCTCTGCATTACAAGCCAGCTGTTTAGCCCACTGCTAAACCAGCCCCTATTGGGATTGGCATGAGTTGCCCAAGGAGAATGACTTTAGGTACCTGCAGGTGAGCGATTTTGTGAAGACAGGTGCTGTCCTTCCTGGGGCAAGATACGTTGTTGTCGGAGGACGGTATAGGTGAGAATGTTGGATAGCTACAAGGAATTGATGTAGAGGGAGGACGCCCCAGTGGAGAGGATTAAGCGCGAATGTGGGGAGGAGAGTTATGGACCGGGACATGGATTAAGGCCTTGGAGGGTGAATGCTTCCTCGTTGTGTGCGAGGTTGAGCTTAATTCGGTTTCAGGTTAAAGGGCTCACATGAAGGTGGCGAGGTTGAGCCGGTTCTTTGCAGGGGTGAAAGATAGGTGAGATCGTATGGAGGGGGCCTGCGAATCACTAATCATGTTTTGGGCGTGTCCAAAACTGAGGGGACTGTGGCAGGGGATCTCAATGTCCGAGGTTCTGGGTGTGGGGTTGGCCCTGCTTCCAGAGATGGCAACATTCGGTGTGTCAGAAGATTTGGGAGTGCAGGTGGGGAGAGAGGCAATGTTCAGGCCTTTGCCTCTGATATCTTGGAGACTGATTTTGTTGTGTTGGTGAGACTCCAAGCCGTCGCAGGAGATGGTATGGGTAAGTGACCGTACAGAATTCCTGCGGTTGGAGAAGGTCAAGTTTGCTTTGCGGGTTTGGCAGAAGGGTTGACCCACAGGCGGAAGCCGTTCATTGATTTCTTCAAGGAGGATTGAGGGGTCAGCAAGGGGGGATGAGAGAAATAAGGGGGTAAAAATTGGGACGGTGGCATGTGGTCAGGCGTTGGTATCGGGATAGATTGGGGATTTGTGGTTGTTTGTTGAGGATAATGTTTTGGTCTTCCAATATGTATTTTTGTAAAAAGCCTTGGATAAAAATATATTTTTTTTAAATTGTGAAGAGCTGACAGACTTGACGGGCTGAATGGCCTCTTCCACTATAACTATTCTATGATTCGATAAGTCAATACAAGTCTGATGACAGTGTCATGGGAATATCACTTTAAGAAATGTTTGTCTTCTCAAGTGGCTGCAGTGATGTCAGTTTGTGGGTGGAGCTGGGCTCTGGCTCTGCTTTTTACTTTCGTTTTTGAGCTGGAAGCTGTTTTGGCTCAATTTTAGTTTTGTTTTCAGTTGGAGAGCTGCATTCCAACTAAGGTGTATTCTGGTCTCTGCTAAAGAATGTCTCCAAATCACATTGATAATTTCAAAGTAATACCTGTTTCTGTAAGGAATGCAAACCTTTGTCTTTGTGAAAAAGGGTCTTTGACTAATGGATATTGTTAGGAAAGTTACTAAGAGTTACCTAGAGAGTACTGTATTTTGGGGGGTATCAGTGTTGGTAGTTGATGAGGTATTTACTGTGTTTATAAGATGTTAACTGGATTCATAGAATAAACATTGTTTTGTTTTAAAATACTTTAGATCTCTGTGTCATCACACCTGGAAAGTGGGCCCTTGTGCTTCCCATAACCAAAATCTATTAAAAGTTATGGGTCAGGTGAACTCCATGATATATTTTGGCCCATAGAACAGTAATGACAGATGAATTTCCCTGCTGTCGGGAAGGTCATCGCAAGAGTCCTTGATAAGGACTTCTTCCTATGTTTGAAAAGCTCCTCTAGACGACCACTGCAGATTTCAGCCGCCAAGAGGCGCAGCCGGCATGAATTACGCTGTGCAGCAAGTACAAGTAAAATGCAGGGAATGGCGCCAACCATTGTACATGGCATTCTTTGACCTTACAAAGGCGTTCGACAATGTCAACCGTCAGGGATAATGGAACATCCTCTGGTTCGGTTGCCCCTAAATGTTTGTTGCCATCCTCCACCTGCTCCACAATGACATGAAAGACATGATCCTGATCAGTAGATCCAATTCACGTTTGGATTGGGATCAAACAAGGCTGTGTTATCGCATCAATGCTCTTCTCGATCTTCCTTGCTGCACTGCTAAATCTCGCCCTCAGCATCTCCCTGCTGGAATGGAGCTAAACTACAGAAGAAGCAGGAATCTGTTCAATCTCCACTGCCTCAGCATCTTCTATGAGAGTATGCACCTTGCACTAAACATCTGTAAGGCAAAGATCCCCCACCAACTAGACTCCTACACATTGCACTGCCTGCCCCCCCCCCCCCCCCCCCCCAAGCTATCAATCTATGACGAGACTTTGGATAACATAGATCACTTCCTGTACCTTAGGAGCCTATTGTCAACAAGGGCAAACATCGATAACTAGGTTTGACACCGCCTTTAGTGTGCCAACATAGCCTGAGTGTTTGAAGACCAAGACTTCATACCCAGCAGCAAGCTCGTGGTCTGCAAAGTAATAGTGATATCTGACCTCCTATATGGCTCAGAGATGTGGCATATGTACAGCAGGCACCTCTAAACTCTGTAGAAGTACAACGAGTGCCTCAAGATCCTGAAAACCCATTAACAGGAAGCAGGCCAATATCAGTTTTCTTGCCGAGGCCAACATCCCCAGCATCAAAGCATTCACCATGCTCAATCAGCACCACTGGGCAAGCCACGTCAGACTCCTGAAACAAACTCTCTACTCGGAGCTTCGATACAGCAAGCGAGCCCCAGGAGTGCAGAGGAAACACTTCAAGGAAATCCTTGGGGGGGAAAAGTGCAACCTCCCCCGAAGACACTTGGGATTCCCTGGCTCAAGATCACCCAAAGTGGAGAAAAAGCACCTGGGAAAGAGTTGAACATTCAAGTTTCATCACCAAGAGCAAGCTGAAGCCAAGTGTCAACTGTGAAAGGAATGAGTGACAAACTGGGCACCCCACCCGCTCGCTACTCCAACCAGTGTCTGCCCCACCTGTGACAGACTTTGGGTCACTTTGAGAACTAATTTTTAGTCTGGAAGCAGGCCATCCTTGACCACAATGAACTGAAGAAGCGAAGTACAAGCCAGTATTTCATGGGTAGAGTAAGAATAGGGAAGGGAACACCCATTTGTTTAAGTGAAATGAAAATCGCTTGTCACAAGTAGGCTTTAAATGAAGGTACTGTGAAAAGCCCCTAGTCGCCACATTCCGGTGCCTGTTCAGGGAGGCCGGTACGGGAATTGAACAGTGCTGCTGGCCTGCTTTAAAAGCCAGCTATTTAGCCCAGTGCGCTAAACCAGCCCCTCAATTCTTATGGCATTGGTAAGGAAGTTGATGTGGAGGAATAACTAAGCACAAAACTTTCATTGTAGAATGAGTTTTATTCCACAATTGAATGGTACAGTGCAACCATTGCAGTTATTATAATTCTCCAAAGTGGAAAAGTGTTCTATTCCTCAGCCATGATTTTCTTTTAAATTCCAAGCCAAAAGTGTGTTGTGTCGTTCAATCTAACTGCTTTCCTCTTGTACTACAGGCCCCTGTTAATATAGCCAAAGATACTCTGTTCTTAATGTTTTCTCAACTGACCTGCCACCTTCCACATACACATCCAGATCCTGCTGCTCCTCCCATTTAGAGTTATCAGTCTAACCTGAGGATTTTGTGCATTTGGGACTGAGATGATTGGCCTCCAACAACCACCTTCCTTGTGCTAGGTATGACTCAAACCAGTGGGGAGTTTTCTCCCTGATTCTCATTCACTCCAGATTTGATAGGGCTCCTGGACGCCATACTCGGTCAAATGCTGGTGAAGGGTCTGGTTTAGAACACTGGGCTAAATCGCTGGCTTTTAAAGCAGACCAGGACAGGCCGACAGCACTGTTCAATTCCCGTACCAGCCTCCCTGAACAGGCACCGGAATGTGGCGACTAGGGGCTTTTCACAGTAACTTCATTGAAGCCTACTCGTGACAATAAGTGATTTTCATTTTCATTTCATTTTCCAGGGCAGTCACTCACGCCTCACCTCAAGTTCAGCTCTTGTTTTAAAGCCCAAGTGTTACTTCCCAACAACTTTCTCATGCCTATTCCAGACACCACCACCTCCTTCAGGGACCATGCCATTGGTGACCATGGACTTCCATTGGATTGCTTCATGATTACATTTGGCAAAGTACTGCGCTGGTTTGCTGTTGCCTTCTGCAGTGTGGGTGACCAGGAAACACTCCTGCTCTAACCGCCTACCATCAGGTATATTGGAAAGATTTGAAGGCTGATGATGTTTGGCCACATTATGAGCACGTGTATTCTTTGGTCAAGTCCTGAAGTAGACCCAGAGGTAGGGATGCAACACTGTGGCACAAGACCTCCCTTGAGTTGAGCTCTTTTATTTATGTTTGGACTAAGGTTGTAATGAGGTCAGGAGGTGAGTGACCATAGCAGAATCCAAACTCCGCATCAGTGAACAGGTCATTGCTGTGTAAGTGCTACTCAATAACGCTGCTCAAGACCCTTGTGTCACTTTGATTGTGGGCAGATTGATGGGGTGGTAATTAACCAGGTTTTAATTTGTTCTACTTTCTGTGGTCAGGATATCTGTGGGCAGTTTCCCACATTGCTGGGTAGATGTCAGTGCTGTAGCTGTACTGGAATAGCTTGGCTAGTGCACAGCTAGTAAAGTCTTCACTGGTATTGTCGAAATGTTGTCAGGGCGCATAGCTGTTGCAGTATCCAGTGCCTTCAGCTGTGTTGGTACACCAATCCACAAACCTCGTATGTTAGACGTTTAGCTGCTGTTGTATAAAGAGTCAAAAGGTTCTGATCCTTTTCCACAAACATCTTTAATTTACTTCAACAGACTCTGCTCAAAACTCTAACATCACATCACCTGACACAAAGGCCACCTGAAGCCCCTTCACATATCAGTGTCAATTATTGGATACTTAACATAAATGAGACAACTAATTGGAATGTCTCTTAACACATTACTTGACAGTCTTCCCTTCTTTGGTGAAAAAAATAATTAGGTGAAAACAAAATTACAAGAAACTCAGAAACACGCATGCAAGTTCCCTCCCTTTTTTTTCATTTTTGGAAAAAACAGCCACAGAAACAGGTGCCCTTCATTAACGATATCCAAAAGTTTCTGTGAGCTAGCCCCTCTTTTTGTAAAACAGTCTGACAAATGATAGCTACTGTCAACCCATTTAATTTTTGCTATTTCCCCTCTTCCAACATCTGCTTCAAACTTGCGGTGTCTATCCTTGACACTTTTCATTGACACTTTTTGTAGAGTGCACATTTTTCCACAGAGATTTATTGTCAATGTCATATTCAATAGGTATATTTCCCAAATCCCCTAATCCCAAAATTTCTGTCAATATCTGAGATATATATGAAAGGCCATATCTACCGCCTTTACAAGGCTTAATGTCTCAGCAGCCAAAGTGCTTTTGACCACTCCTTATTTTCTTTGTTACTCACACAAGAGGGCAACATTTACCGTTGTTCCCTGAAAGGAAAATTATAAAACTGTGCTTGAACCCCAACACACAAATGTGCATAGGACGCATCACTATAAACTGAGTTTCAAGTGCCTTAGGTCACCTCAAACCGGGAACCTCAAAACACACTCCTGCATTTTTAGTTTGACCAACGCTTTATTTACTCGTGTTATGTCTTCCACTTTGGGAGCATTCATTTTTGTACTCCACTGTAAGACATCAAAACTCACGTCCTGTCTACCTAACCAATTAAGTTGCCCAATTGAACTTAGCAGATGCTCTTTTTCCATCTTTGAAACCATTGCGTCTTTTTGTGAAACCCTGCCACGACTAATTACTATTGGGCTGATGCTTCCCAAATAGGATTGCTGACGTAAAGTTGCCCCTAACCTAGTCTGTCCAATTTCCAGTCCAGTATATTGGGGCAGCATGGTAGCATGGTGGTTAGCATAAATGCTTCACAGCTCCAGGGTCCCAGGTTCGATTCCCGGCTGGGTCACTGACTGTGTGGAGTCTGCACGTCCTCCCCGTGTTTGCGTGGGTTTCCTCCGGGTGCTCCGGTTTCCTCCCACAGTCCAAAGATGTGCGGGTTAGGTGGATTGGCCATGCTAAATTGCCCGTAGTGTAAGGTTAATGGGGGGATTGTTGGGTTACGGGTATAGGGTGGATACGTGGGTTTGAGTAGGGTGATCATTGCGCGGCACAACATCGAGGGCCGAAGGGCCTGTTCTGTGCTGTACTGTTCTATGTTCTATGTGCGTGGGTTTCCTCCGGGCGCTCCAGTTTCCTCCCACAGTCCAAAGATGTGCGGGTTAGGTGGATTGGCCATGCTAAATTGCCCGTAGTGTCCTTAAAAGTAGGTTAGGGGGGGGGGGTTGTTGGGTTACGGGTATAGGGTGGATACGTGGGTTTGAGTAGGGTGATCATTGCTCGGCACAACATCGAGGGCCGAAGGGCCTGTTCTGTGCTGTACTGTTCTATGTTCTATATTTAAATGCACCGGAAGCCTGACTTCCAATCCTGAATTCTTTCCTCAAACCAGAGATTGCAATAGCTTCAAAATCACTAGTGCCACCCCACAAAAAATCATAGACATGCATTATAAAGATGCCAGAAAGATTTCCTTTATAGTGCCAGTAAAACATTGCCGGATCTGCTTTCAACTGGCAACAGCCTAACTTTAACCAAACTGACCTTACCGAAAAGTACCAGACTCTAGATGCA
Organism: Scyliorhinus canicula; assembly: GCF_902713615.1. Classification (NCBI taxonomy): domain Eukaryota; kingdom Metazoa; phylum Chordata; class Chondrichthyes; order Carcharhiniformes; family Scyliorhinidae; genus Scyliorhinus; species Scyliorhinus canicula. Next base: position 132,293,024 of record NC_052152.1, on the reverse strand, counting down.
TCATTTAATCCATGTACACATTTGTTCAACTTCCAGAGTACCCCTTCTGTGTTAGCTGCCTCTTTAGGAGGGTGGAGAAAAATGTCTCTCTGTAGCTGATATACAGCTTTTATATCTGTAGATTTGCATTCCCATGTCTTTGGGGCTATAGAGCCAAGATGATCTTTAAAATAACCTTTCCTGCCGTAGGTGAATCTACCCTTGAATCCTGATCTTCTAAGTTTGCTTCAAATCCTCATGCCACAAGCCTGGCCTTTACCTTTTCAGTTCCATCCAGAAGAACCTTTGTCCCCTATCTGGCGCTTCCGTGTGTACCCCAAATTCACTCCAACTATGCAGTTCTTGCTGTTTGGCATCTTAACTTTTTCATCTAACTTATTGGAAGCCACCAAAATCTCACGTGCATGTAGGCATCTACTCCTATTAGTATTTGTAGTCTTACTCGTGTTCCGAGACCTTGATAAGCTACGCCTCTCTCCCACCTGGTATCTCGTTCTGTACTGCTACTGCTTGATCTTTCCCTTTTGCTGTGGGATGTCCTTGCCATAGTTCTCTACCTTTTCCTGCAGACCTGTTCACCTGATGTACTATCTGAACTGGCACTGCGTTTCTGTGTCCTCCATTTTTGAACTTCGTGTTTCCAATCCATTGTCTTGACTCCCTCCCCTGAATGCTGTACATTCAACCAATGTTTATACTTTTCAGTGGCCCTTCCTGCTCTATTAATAACAGTTGCATCCTGCCATTGACTAGACCCTTCAGGCAAGTATGTCACTTTTGTACCAAGTTGTCCTTTTGGAAAAATGGCCTATTCTAATCCATCAGAAGTGTTGTGTTCCTCTACAGAGACCCTGTCTATATCAGTTAACTGGTCCTCTTAGTTCTGTAACACGTGCGTACCAGATGACCCTGGTTCCTTGCCATGTCTGTCTAAATTTGAAAATTTGTAATCTGTACCCATTATTCTTGATGAATGTACCCTAACAGTTTGATTGTCATGTTACAAAATAATTGTTTTGCCATCTATGCCTATGATCTTCCCTGGGCCATTCCATTCATTAAAATTGTCCCTCTTATAGAACACTCTCTCCTTGCTGAAAAACGGTATTTGATGGCCATACATTATGCCTCAAAGCTCTGCGAATTCTTTCAGAGACATCTGCTTCCAAAAAAGCTTTTCTTCTGCCATGTAATGCATTTAAATGCTCAGCAAAGGCAGAGCTAATTGTAGTCCCTTCCTAAGCTGGAGGCTGGTCATATAAAATGGATGGAATTTTAGGAATTCTTTGAATGTACTGCCCATGCTAAAGCTGAATTTAGCTTGCAGTTTGGTCTATTTGCCAAAATTTTCCGGAGCTTGTCATCTATTATGGCATGGTTTCTTTCACACACACCATCATTAAATGGGCTTTCTGTAGCCGTATTCATAACTGTGATATTCATGTTTTCACACACATCCCTAAACTCATCATTAGTAAATTCTCCCCCATTGTCTGTAAGGAATTTTGCCGGTGGGCCCATTCCTGTCCCTATCCATTTTTCCACAATTTGATCCAGAATTACTCTCTTTACTTCGGACAATCGTTGATTGACTAAATCTGGTTGCTAAATCTACACAATGCAAACTAAATATATTATTGGCTTTATCCCAGATCTTAAGGTCCATGGCCACAATGTTGTTAAAATCCCTGGCCAAGGGGAGGGTTACTATTGGTCGTGCTGGTGTCCTTCTGTACTTCCTACAAACTTCACAGCAATCAGTAACCTGTTCTATTAGCTTAGTATAGTCTTCATCCCTTACCCCTGCATCCTTTAATAAAATTTTCAGCCTCCGAGGAGACGGATGTGCAAATTACCGATGCAGTTTTAATACAACAAGCTTTTTATCAGCTAAAGTCCCATTTTCAACTGCCATTAACACATTCTTAACAACTGTACTTGAAATATTATTTATCAGTAATGGAATACAACAGTGTCCCGACTGTGTAAATTGTAAGTCCACTGTCTTTCCAAAAACTGTTGCCTTATCCTGTTCCATATCCAGTTTCATGCGTGCTTTCTTCATCGACAGTCTGCTCAGAAGCAAAGGTATCTCACTTGATACAACATCCGTGCTAATAAAATAATTCACTCCGGCAATGTTGCAAGGGATCACCACTCTTTTCAGCGACTTTATCCCCAAACCTGAAACTTGTGGAACTTTCAAATTCCTGAACCTTGTTACGATTTTCAGCATTCAAGGAGTCCAGGTAACATTTTAACCAGTCAATTCCACACACAGTAGATGTGCAGCCACTGTCCAATACAGCACTATTGAAGGATTCTGCAACCAACACCCTCATTACCAGTGTAAAACTGCTTGTTAATAGGACAATGCCTTCTTTCTGGTCACTATCTTTTTCCTCTTCTGACTCTTCTGTGTCATGTGACACTTCAAACACTCTATTATAACGTGTTGGACAGTTGAAAGCATAACGGTATTGAGAGTCATGTCGAAAACATTGATTTATTATGCCCCGTGCATTTCTGGGGTTCATCTTCCTATTGTAGATTTTAACTGGGTTTCTGTCTTCATAATTTCCGGGTCCCGATCTCCTTCTATGGTCTTGGAACCTGTTTGTAGCTGTACGATTTCGCCATCCTGTTAGTAGTGTATCTTCCATATTCTGCTTTATTGCAGGTTGACCTATTTGGGTTATCAGAGCCATTGGAATAGAATGTTTCCCCAGAAACATTTTTAAAGCTTCTGTCATCTGATCGAATAAGGTATCCTTACGCGCAAACTGAACTCCTGTCAAAATCAGGAGCCTATCCATGTTGCTCACTCTAGAACAGTCAAGTAATTTAAAGGCCAACACAGACTGTGGAAATTCCAGGTTGTGTTTCTGCAGCCTTTTATATAGTCTGCCAAATTCCATTTATATAGTTTTCCATGGAGAATTCCTCTTTTTTCCAGAATCTATCAAAATCCGACCATGTTTCATACGCACTTAACAAGTCATCCTTTATATAAATCTTATCCATATAACGTAATAGAGTCTCCAGACCTTCTTCTGAGTCTAACTATTCCAATTCCAGCTCAGAAAGCACTTTGCTTCGGATTTCACTGTCAGACGAGGAAGAGCCAATGCCATACCTTGTTTTCTCTTTCCCAAGGTCCTTGGTCCACATAACTATTACACTTCTCCATTGATCGTACTGTTATGGGAGCGGCGTTTTCAGAACCCCAAAATGTATCATGGAGTTCAACCAACCCCCACCTTTAATGTATTGTTGCTTTTGAAGCACATGGCTTGTTCTCCAGGTGTGGTATTACAATTATGGACACGTGGGTTTTTAAATGAATTCAACTTAACCTTTTAATAGACATTGGATCACTTAACACCCCTTACTTCAAAGATAACCCCGAAAATAATACAACACTAAATAATCCCTCAAAATGTTCCTTCAAACCTCGAAAAGACTTCACCTTTAACAACAGACATGAGGTTACATTCAATATATTTATAGTCTTTAGATTTTCAGACATCAACAGACCAGTTCTGTGTTTTCTTCTCGCAGCTTTTTGCAAAACACACTCCCAGCTTTCTCCTCAAACCTGAAACCAAAAACAGAAGTGAGCTCAGCTTCCCCCACCCTCTGACATCACTTCAGTAATGTGGGCTGCTCCATTTCTTAAAGGTACATTGCTTAAACATCCATTTCTTAAAGATACTCTCGCATGACAGTATGATCCCCGATCCCCTTTCAGAAAATAAGGGGGGGTAGTCATATCCGGCAATCTTTATCCTAGGTTAAGCCATATTTTTGTTTTTTTCTTCTCACTCACTCCTTGGTTTGGTCTGGAAAAGTTGTATCTTTCAACCCTTCACATTTGCACAGCAACCGTCCTCTGCTACCATTTGTTAGACGTTTAGCTGCTGTTGTATGAAGAGTCAAAGGTTCTGATCCTTTTCCACAAACATCTTTAATTTACTTCAACAGACTCTGCTCAAAACTCTAACATCACATCATCTGACACAAAGGCCACCTGAAGCCCCTTTACATATCAGTGTCAATTATTGGATACTTAACGTAAATGAGACAACTAATTGGAATATCTCTTAACCCATTACTTAACATCTTGCAATATATTTAGTTCAATTGAATCCTGCATTTATCCTTATTATGGAATTATTTTCGGTTCCCAATTTGTAGAGTTAATTTGCCTGAATATCATGTGATGCCTTTGGGGTTTCAATTTTATCCTGAACTGCTTTTTAAATCTAAGATATATGCACAATTTCCCTATCTAAACTGCTTTAAAATACACTAAATTTTTCATCTGTACTGCAGTTACCCTGAAAGCAGATATTCTCTCCTTTTTTTAGCATATTTGGTCCTCCTGAAATCTGGCACTAACATTAAATTGTCTGCAGTACTTTGACTGTTGATGGCCTCAATAATTGTTGCCTAGTTGTTCTCATTCTTGGATCATTGTTCCCTGCACATGGAGGCCCAATACCAGCTTCGTTCACAGAGGGAATAAATGAGGTGAATAATTTTCAATTTACATTTATTTGGTGGTTTATATGTCAGACTATGTGCTCCACTGGAGGGCAATCAAACAAAAGATTGAGCAGGCTATTGGGGTGGTTAAAAGCTATATCAAAGAGATTTAAAAGAAAGGCCTTGGAGGAGATGTTTATGGAGGCAGTGGTGGAATGGAGAGAGCTAGAATTGGAGGCAGGTAGAATTCTGGGATGATTGTAGGGTAGGAGCAGATTACAGACAGGGAGATGCAAATTCATAGAGGAATTTGAATACACTGGTGCATTTTATACATTGTAGGTGTTGGTGGGCTGGCAGCCAAACTAGTCAGTGAGCAGAGCGTGTACAGGACCTGATATGGGTTAAAACATGTGATGGGGTTTTCTTTTTTTTAAAATAAATTTAAAGTACCCAATTTGTTTTGCCCACGTGCAGGGTTTTCAAATAGCTCGATTTTATGAGAGGAGATAAGTCAGCCAAGAACTGGGTTATTCATGAAGGCCCGCTTTCTCAACCTTTCCCCTCGCCTGAGCTGTGATGATCCTCGGGTTAAATCATGACCAGTCAGCTCTCCCTCTCAAAGGGGAAAGCAGCCTATGATTATCTGGGATTATGGCGACTTCACCTTACCTTTAAAAGCATGCAGAACCAGAACCCCTGCTTCCTCCAAGTATAATTGGGTGAGGCAATGGTATAGTAGTATTGTCACTGGACTAGCAATCCAGCTTTGACAAAGGGTCATGGGTCATTCTTTTCTCTCCCTACTGATGCTGCCAGACCTGAGATTTCCCAGCATTTTCATTTTGGTAGCAATCCTGTAATGCTCTATGGACCAGAGGTCAAATCCCGCCACAGCATATGGTGGAATTTGAATTAAATAAAAATGTGGAATTAAAAGTCTAATGATGACCATGAAACCATTGTCAGTTGTCGTAAAAACCCATTTGGTTCACTAATGTCCTTTACAAAAGGAAATCTGCCATCCTCCATTTGTCTGGCCTACATGTTGATTCCATTGCTCTCTGTGATGGGCATTATATGCTGGCCCAGCTAGACCCACATTGGCGACACCCACATCCAAATGCCAGCGCTTCTTGCAATATTGTTGCAACATTTAGAAAAATAAATCTCTCATCCTCTCACTCCTCCATGTACCAATAAAATGTTGTTCTCATTTTTGCAAGGATCTGTCAGCTGAAAGTAAAGTGGAGGTTGCCATGTTTTACTAGTTTCTTTGCTTTATTCTGCTAAGCTTTTATTCCCTCGATTATGATTCTACAATTCGACTTTCAGTTTCATCTCCATATTTCTAGCACCATAATGTTCCCCATAAATCATAAAATCTGGGTGGCGCGGTGGTTAGCACTGCTGACTCATGGTGCCGAGGACCTGGGTTCATTCTGGGTCACTGTCTGTGTGGAGTTATGTACATTCTCCCTGTATCTGTGTGGGTCTCATTACTTGTGACAAAAATTATTTTTTTTAGATGTGCTGGGTAGATGGATTGGCCATGCTAAATTGCCCCTTAATTGGAACAAAATATTTGGGTACTCTTAAATTTATTTTTTAAATCATAAAACCTATTTTAAAAATATATTAAATAAAATAATTTACATGCAGGAATCTTCTAGAAATCTGTGCTAGATTACAAATCCTATCCTGCAGAAGAACTCCAGTCTAGATTTAATAGGTTGCCTGATTGAAAGATTATCAAAAACACTAGTGTTACGAGAATGCCTCCAAATCTTTGAAGCAGATCTATAATTAGTGTTGTTAAAACAACTTCTGTTTCATTCCCTCAAAACTAGAGACTGAACTCTTGGAAAGAATGTAACCTATCTTACTCGCTTTAAGCATAGATCTGCAGAAGCAGACAGACACGTGCCGTAGAATGAATCAACAGCTCCGTATTGCTTGCAGCAAAATGAAATGTCTTCATGCACTTCCTGAAGATTGCAAGATTGTAAATACTGCATCATCTATTTGTGATTTTAATCAGTTGTTGAGTACCAGCTACAAATTTAAGCTTCCTGCAATGAACATAAAACCCTCCACAGTCCGAAAGATCTCAAGTTTGTGTCTACACTTAACAAACAAATTAACTATACGTAGTCGGCACAGAAAATAAATTTTTTTTAAAGTTAAATGCAAAAATCAGTTGAGCTAAAAGTGTATGGCAAGAGGCTTGTGGATTGGTGTAGTACCAATAATGTTTAAATTATTTTAGACGTTGGGAGTAGCCAGAAACTGCAAGGCCGTGTGGCTGAGTTGCAGCTGTCCCTGCTGTTGTGACGTCAGAAGTTCTCAGCTGGATACTACAAAGGCTATACTGGCCCTGACCATATTCTGGCAATAGTGCTGAAGACTTGTTTCAGAACTAGCTGCGGTCATAGCCAAGAGTATAACTACAACCGCCTAACAATGTGGAAAATGACCAATGTATGTCTTGTCCACAAAAGGAATAACAAATCTAACCCAGACAATTACACCCCCCCCCCCCCCCCTCCCCAAAACCAATCTGTCTATTCGCGGTCATCAGTACAGTGATAAAAAGCGTTATCATCGAGTGGCACTTGTTTAGCAATAACCTGCGCACTGATGCTCAGTTTGAGTTCTGTCAGGGCTACTCAATTCAACCTCATTACAGCCTTGGTCCAAGTTTGGACCAAGAGCTGAACTCTAGGTGAGGTGGCAGTAACTGCCTTTGATATCTAGACAGCATTTGAGTGTGGTATCAAGGGGCCCTAGCAAAACTGGAGTCAATGGGAATAAAAGGGAAAACTCAAAAGGTTGGAGTCGTATGTAGCACAAAGGAAGATGGTTGTTAAAGTTGGATGTCAAACATAGTCCCAGGACATGGCTGCAGGTGTTTTAGGATAGTGCCCCAGCCCCATACATTTCCAGCTGCTTCGCCATTTATCCTTCATCATAAGGTCAGAAGACGGGATGTTTGTTGTTGATACTATTGGAGACTGCTCCGATGCGTGTCAGTGTGCAAATCACTGGACAAATCAGGCTTTGACTGATGCGTTGTGTGAATGTGGTTGAATGCTGAATCTGATGTATGCAACTCATCCACATGTACTGGTTTGGTTGTCTGATTCCTTCAGCAGCATATGTGGTGAAGTCTGTGCTTCAAAGGTGTGATGTGTACATGCGATCTGATGGACAAATAACATCTCTAGCCTTCCGTTCTCTCTAACCTGTGCAATTTTTTCTAGGTTTAGTATGGCTCTGGTTTTGCTACATCTGCAGATTAATTAGAGTGTAGGTGTTCATTCAACCTCTGTGGGTGTGATGTAGGGCTGATAATTTTGACCTCTGATAATTATCATTGGTAGTAATCATGCACAATGGAATCTGAGATGATACATTTAAACAGAACATTAGAAGAGGCAAGGTGTTTGTGGGTGAAAATTCTATTACACCCAAGTCTCTTTCCTGATCTTGACCAGGATAACAAAAAAAACTTTCTGTTGCCCAGTGAATGGAAAGAAAATTATCTTTCAGTTGTTAAAAAAATGTGCTTATATGAGGTAACTAAACCTCCAGAATTGTTCTGCATGTCCCCAAGAGTTAAAAATGAATCTTCTAGAGAGAAATTATGCAGCTCCAGAAAGAGTTCGGACCCTTCTCGGGCGACAAACTCAACCTGTGCAAGAACGAGGCCTTCCCAGTTAACCCAAATGGGGGGAAACAGAGCTGGAGGGACTCCCATTCAAACTAGCCCAAAACAAATTGCGCTACCAGGGGATCAAGATAGCCCAGATGTACAAGTGGAATCTGACGTGCCTGGTGGAGGAAGTTAAAAAGAAGTTCCAGAGATGGGATGCGCTCCCTGTCTCACTGGCGGTGTGGGTCTGCTTATGGGCGGTCTGGCACTGCCGAATCTACAATACTGCCTCTGGGCAGCTACAGAAGATAGACTGAGGGCATGGATACGCAAACCCACCATTGAATGGGTGAGGATGGAGGAGTCCTCCTGCAAGGGAACGACCCTCCGAACCCTCGCCATGGCAATACTTCCATCCCCCCGTGACAAAATACACATACAGTGTGGTGGTGGTAGCCACACTAAGGGCATGAGGCAGCATTTTGGTCGAACCGAGATAGCCCCCATCTGCAGAAATCACATTCCCACCAGCCATGCTCGACACCACCTTTATATTTTAAAAAATGGAGACAGGATGAGGGGGATGCTAACAGTTCGGAACTTTGACATGGGAAACAAACTAGCGACACTGAGCAAACTGACGTAAGACCTGGAACTACCGACAGAACAGGAACTCGGGCACCTCCAAATCAAGCACTTTCACCACAAGGAGACGGTAGGATACCCCAGGGGCCCGAGGGAACACTTGGAGGAACTGATAAACACGGACAGTAAGGAAGGGGGGTACTGCGGGAACATCTATGGACAGTTACTGGACAGGGCAAAATTACCACTGGATGAAATGGAGGACAAACCGGGGGTGAAAGTGTGTTGGGGACTCTGGAGCAAAGCACTGAGCAGGGCCAACTCCACTCCTCCTGCGCAAGGCTCAGCCTCATGAAGTTTAGAAGTGGTGCACAGAACGCATCTAACCAGGTTCTTCGGAAGATAAATATGAACGATGCCAGGGAGGCCCTTCCAACCATCCCCACATGTTCTGAGCTTGCTCCAGACTTTTAGGGTTCTGGACAATGTCCAAGATTGTGGGGGTGAGGGTGGAGCCGTGCCCGAGAGTGGGAATCTTTGGGATATTGGAACAGCCAGAGCTACACATGGGGCAGAGGGCTGACGCCCTTGCTTTCGCTTCCCTAATCGCACGCTGGGGCTGGCAATCAGCAGCACCACCCACAGCTGCAGACTGGCTGGCAGGCCTGGCAGAATTTCTCCATCTGGAGAAGATCAAGTATACCATCTGAGGATCGGAAGAGGGCTTCCACAAAGTGTGGGGGCAATTCATCGGCCTGTTCGAGACCTGTTTGATGCCAACAGCGACTAGGGAAAGAGGGAGAGATGGGGGAGGGCAAACAAGAATGCACACTACAGGAATGTATGGAGAGGGGGGAGGAAGCGCCCCCCCCCCAAATTTAATTTTGAGCCCTGATTAAGCTTCTTGGCTGAGGCTTGGGACTAATTCCAGTAAAAGCACACTTCAACAGGAGTTCAGCAGCCATAGTTCTTATGCATTAATGGCTTAGGCATGGTATGATGCAGCACGATGGTTGATAGTGGACTGGTAACCCCAGAAAATCCAAGTTCAATTCCTACCATGGAGGTTTGATCCTTTGAATTGTGTTTGAGATCTAGGGAACCAGTAAGCTGTTGGATTGTCAGCTGGTTCACTAATATGCTTTTAGGGTAAGGAGCCACCTTCTAGGGGAAAATAGATGCTTGATTTTAAAATAGATTTTTTTTTTAAATTGAATTATGCAGCCCTTCTTTTGCAAGTAATTGGAATTATTTGATTTGAAATATTTAATCTTTTGATGTCTCCCACTTTTGTTCACCTCAATAAGGAATACTGAAAAGATATAACCTAACTTTTTTTCCTTTCATGTATTTCCAGGACACTGGTGTTGGCAAATCCAGCATTGTTTGGAGGTTTGTAGAAGATAGTTTTGACCCGAACATCAATCCCACGATAGGGTGAGCAACGAACACAAGTTTTTTTTGTTTTTTTTTTAAAGATATACCTTTGAGAATGCATACTGCCCTACTTCTGAATTTTGTGTAACTATGATTTCTGTATTTAGGGCTTCCTTTATGACAAAGACTGTACAGTATCAAAGCGAGTTGCACAAGTTTCTAATCTGGGACACAGCTGGCCAGGAGAGGGTAAGTGGATGAAATGCAGCTTGACTCAAAGTTGGTGGGGGTGGGTGGGATTTAACTACTAATATCTTTCTTGGATTCACTATCTCAAAAGGCTTCCAAGTTTTGATTCCAACGAATGAGTATTCTTTTACCCACCCGTTGTGTGTAGTTTATAGCTAGTCCGAACAGAGAACTTTTACTAAACATTTAGCTTTAATCTCATACTTCACCCCAATTCAAAAGTTCTTAATTGGCTGTAAAAAGCTGTGGTTTTACATTGTGGTTACTGGCTTGTATTCCTCTTGGATGATGTAAATTCGCAGCTCTGTCCGCTGCACCTGTCTGTATTGTGAACTAGACTAGATTTGAAATTAAAATGGGCCTTGTTGCAGTTGACCTCGTGCTCAGTTTTCTGGGCTTTTCTCCTGCTCCCTCTTTCACTTGTACGCTTGTTCGCTGCCTGACTTTAGAAACACTATTCCAACAAGTCTGCCCGAGCGATACTTTGCAAAATTTGACCATTGGAAATAGATCAAAATTTATTGTAAAATTCAAGGAGCTGCCTATCAAACACATAGTAACAAAACACACCTGATACTTGTATTTGCATTGAAATGTTTGAATGCTTGACCTCTCCCAAGTAACTACGACAGGCGTGACATCTATATGCTGGGGTTGTTGTATATCAAAACAAGCTGAATGGAGATCACTTTGTAATGCGTTAGTTTTTTAACCCCATATGGACCATGAATGAAACATGGAGATCATATCAGCAGAAACTAATAATTATATATGGTGGCACTGTGGTTAGCGCTGCTGCCTCACAGCGCCAAGGACCTGGATTCAATTATGGCCTTGTATAACTGTCTGTGTGGAGTTTGCACTTTCTCCCATGCTTGTGTGGGTTTCCTCCGGGTGCTCCAGTTTTTTTCCCCATAATCCAAAGATGTGCGGGTTAGGTGTATTGGCCATGCTAAATTGCCCCTTAGTGTCCAGAGATGTGCAGGTTAGATTACCTGTTTGGCAGGGGGCTGAGGGCTGAGAAGAGGAGAGGATGGCCTAGGTTAAATATTCTTTCGGAAGGTCGGTGCAGCCTCCAAGGGCCGAATGGCCTCATTTAGCACTGTAGGGATTCCATGATGGTGCCTTTAACATAATAAAACCTATCAAGGCATTTCACAGGAGCATTATCAAAGAAAATGAGATAGCGAGCCACGGACTAGGACAGATGACCAAATGCTTGGTCTAGGAAGCATGTTCTAAAGGAGTGAAGACGTGGGGTTGATGGAGGAAATCCCAGAGTTTAAGGCCTTGGCGTTTGAAGGCACAAGTGTCGAGTGGGAGAACAGTTCAAATCTTGAGCGCTCAGGAAGCCAGAACTCTGAGCACAATTGCCTCTTGAGGCTTGTAGGGCTGGAGGTAATTACCTCCATGGGAAGGGCTACGATCAATGAGGGATTTCAAACTAGGATGACCATTTTAAGCTCTAGCATTGCTTAACCAGGTATCAATATAGATCAGCAAGCAACAGGCGTTGTGGCTGTACAGGACTTGATGTGACGTCAGATATGTGCAGCAGAGTTTTGGATGATAGAAAATGGGAGGCTGACCTCCCAGGTGTGTTGGAATAGTCAAGTTGAAAAGTAACACGGGTATGAATGGGGGTTTCAATAGCAAATGAGCTGAGGCAGTCATAAGAACTAGGAGCAGGAGGCCCCTCAAGCCTGCTCCGCCATTCAATGAGATCATGGCTGATCTTTCGTGTACTCAGCTCCACTTTCCTGCCCGAACACCATAACCCTTTATTCTTCAAAAAATTATCAATCTTTACCTTGAAAACATTTAATGAAGGAGCCCAACATGGTGGAGTCAGACAGTGTTGTAGAGGTGGAAATTGGTCGTCTTAGCATTGGTGTGGATATGTGGTGAGAGACTTAACATTGGGCCAGATTAATTTGCAAATAATTGCCCAGAGAGGGAAGGAAGCAATGACTCGGGTGTGGAGATTGTGATGAAAATAATGGCTTTGATTTTCCCCATGTTTTGTTGAGGAAATTTATGCTCATCCAGTACTGGATGTGAGACAAATATAGAGTAGAAGAGTCAAGAGAGGTGGCAGTGAAGCAGAGCTAGGTGTCCGAATACCTGTGCAAACCATTGCTGTGTTTTCCATTGACAGCAAGCAACAGATGAAAATTAAGAGTTCAAGAATAGATCCGTGGGACACCCAAGACATAGCAGTGCATGAGTAGCAAGAGACTACTTGTCATTAGCGGCTCTGTTATGAAAAGAATTGTTCCTCGTAGGTGTGACTGCCAGACTTCGATTGAGTACTGCCTCATGGAAAACCAAAATTTATTTTAGTGACCATATTTAGTGGGTATATCAACAAGAAGAGTCCAATCAGTGGCCTTGACAGCGATTGCCTGTTTTAGCTTTTAAGGGTTACAACAGCCATCTCTTCACAAATCCAATGGATTTTGGAGTGCCAAAGTCAGAAATTTAGAACCTGGTATTTTTTAATTCCTAAATCGTTTTGTGGTGTGCAGTTCGAATTTAATTTTTAGCATTTGGGGAAAAAGGAAATATTCACTAACTTCTGAAGGATTTCACAATCTTGTTACAACTGACAAAGAAAGAGGGTGGCACAGTAGCGCAGCGGTTGGCACTGCTGCATCACTGTGCTGAGGACCCCAATTCGACCCTGGCCCCGGGTCACTGTCCATGTGGAATTTGCACATTCTTCCAGTATCTGCGTGGGTCTTACCTTCACAACCCAAAGATGTGCAGGGTAGGTGGATTGGCCACGCAAAATTGCCCCTTAATTGGGACAAAAAAAAACTGGGTACTGTAAATTTATTTTTAAAAGCCGACACAGAAAATGTTACTCCTTTGTTCAACTGATTTTTATGAATATTGTGTGTTTATTAGGCATCATTTGAAAGCTGCTAAAGTATTTTAATAAAGGGCTCAAGGGAAAATAGCTGCTGGCATCAGGAACAGAACAGGACAAGTTGTTTCCAGTTTTGTTTGGTCAGAAATGAACTTGCTGTCTCTGTTTTGAATAAAAGAATGGTTTAAGAGCAGCAATGGTTGTGTTGAAAGTAGGTGCGGGAATTGGCAATTTATCGGCATAAGGGTAATCCTCCAATTAATTTTTTAAGGGTAATCTGTATTTTCACTTAATTTACCTGTTTTAGTTGAATATTCATTTAATATGGCTGCATGTCAACAGACAGGTTAATGAGTAATTTTAATTCTAGGCCACTACGAGGTTCACAAGTGAAGCAGGAATGACTTGCTTTCCGATTCCCATCACATTGTGACTTGAACCAGAAAACCACTGGCAGTGGAAAGTTGCAGAAGTGAGATTCAGCCTGCAGCCTTTTATTCTGTTCTCGCCACAACACTCGTATCTATTGCAGTGCCTTGTTTTATTTTCTTTATAGTTTGTGTGACCTTGTGCTCCTACTGTAACATTCTCGCAAGGGCAACTAAAGAAGAAATCATATTATATAATTAGCTCCTGCATGAAGCAGTACTCTTAAGGTAAATTAGTTCTGTCTCCAAGCTGAATTTTTATGCGGAATGGCCCTAGAGGATTGGGTCATCTGAAGTTTTGCGATCTACAATATTTAGAACCTGGGGGGCAGGTGATGTGAACGTGGGAGCAGCTGCGTTTTCCAAACTCTGGCTTCACTTGTCTTTCAATTCTTTTTTTTTTAAATAATTGAGAGTACCCAATTTCTTTTTCCAAATAACGGGCAATTTAGCGTGGGCAATCCACCTAGCCCGCACATCTTTGGGTTGTGGGGGTGAAACCCACGCAGACACGGAGAATGTGCAAACTCTCCAAGACAGTGAGCCAGGGTTGGGATTCGAACCTGGGTCCTCAGCGCCGTAGTCCCAGTGCAAACCACTGCGCCGCTTGCTGCCCTGGTCTTTTAATCCTAATGCACTTTCCATAATTTTTGTTGTTGGGGATATATATCTTGCGTTCTGTCCCTGGTTGATACTGGTCAGAGTTTGGTAATGAATGGCCAAGTTGAATCAGCGAATCCTCTTTTGATTGAGGCAGTCCGAGGTGGCTTGAGTGGAGTCCAACCTGCCGTTGTGGTTTTTCTGGTGAGTGGACCTACATCTCGGCAGTGCAGTATGCATTGGGATGATGACCGCCATTGCGAATGATGTTGTGGATGATGATCTCGGCTTCGTGTGCAGTTTTTTTTGGTGCTTGCTTTGAGCAGCCATGTATTCTTGAGAGAAGGTTTTATGGAGCACATTATATCCAGTCTTTGAGGCCTGTGGTCGGGTGCAGGCCCTAACCATTGGCCTATGCTGTCCTGTACATGATGCTTGTCATGATGGATTGGAGGTGTCTGGCCAGATCGAGACATTTTCCTCCTGCCATCCCAGGCGAAAACCTGAGTTTTGGGCTGCCTGGACATTGGGGTGACAGTGTGGCAGAGGTGAAGACGCTTCATTTGATGGAATCTTTGAGAGGTTCTGTGTGTTGTTCGACGATCCTGTCCTGGTCTTTGCCTTTCCAATCCAATCAACATAGATGTTGGTATTATCCTGCAGTTCATCAATAATTCTGGACTTTATTCCCTTGCGATTATGATTTCATGTTGAGGTCTTTTCTCCTTTCAAAGATGTACGATGTTTGAGCATGAGGGTCGTTTGTTATCCCATTTTATTAAAAGCCATATTGAATAGGTAAAATGATATGTGTTTGTGCACTGTCTAGTCCTTGTTTTTTTATGTGCTGTAATCCTTGCATCCATGAGAAGGCAGTGTATTTTAGACACCCCTTATCTCATTTATAGAGAAGATGAGTGGAGGCACAGTGGGGTTATGGGTGGATGGTTGGTGTGGTAGGGCTAGATTAGTCCTCGCGTGGATTGAAGATAGCCTCGAGTTAGAGCTAATTGTATCAGGTTTTCCTTTTGCTTTTTGTTTTGCTGTTTGTTTGAATTTCTGAGATCCGTATTTGTCTCCTTCGAAGACCTGTGCAAATTATATGTCCTTTCGAGGATTGGGCTTCTTCTGATTCTTTTTTCGTGGTTGGTATTTTTAGGGCTATTGGGTAGGGGAAACGAGTGATGGTGCCCTCTCTTCATCAGGATAAGCAACATGCTGTTATAAGCCTTGATTTGGTTGGTGGGATGCTGTGCTGCACCTGGTTTGGCAATTGTGGTGCAGCGCTGGCTGGGTGGTCTGTGCTGGGGGCCATAAGGGTATTGACTCCTTTGTCTCGAATGTGCTGGACTTGGCCATGTCCAGTGCTGTGATTGATATCCTGTTGCCCTCTTATGCTTGGGATGTTCCTTCTCGAAGGCACTGATTAGGGGCATCCTATTTGCTTGAATACCCTTGGTTTATTGACTCCTGGTGCACAAGGGTTATAGGGTTGAGCAGAGTCCTGTACTGTGGTTGATATTCTCTTTCCTCCCTTATGGTTGGGACATTCCCTTATATGAACGAGCAGCTTTTTCTCCTTTTCATCCTTGGGGGCGGGCGTGCGCCGGAGGAATATAGGCTTATGGTTGTATATTGGTCTTGTATCCCGAGAATCTTTGCTCCTGGTAGCTCTCCCTTCTTTTATCCTATCTTGTTTAATCTGTTGGGAAGCGCTGACTGCACCGACCATTGTCTGATTTTATAGCTGCTGGTCTCTGTCTAAATATGTGGAATGATGATCGTTCTGTACTGCTTGAGGTTGGGATAGTGTGGTGTTGTGTGGTCTATGTGAAACATCTTGTAGAACTAGGGTTCTCATGTATTTTCTTTTCATTTTTCTGTTTTTGTTATGATGGGGTTTAAGAATCCGTGATTGGCTCCTGCAAGGGTACAGATAAGTCAGACAACCGGAGGGAGGGGGTTACTTTGTCATTGGTGCCTCTGGTGTTGCTGGAGTTGAGAGATATATATGTTAGTGCGCGCCTGAACATGGCGTGAAAAAGATTATCCTGAACTCTCGTGGTTTTTGCGCACAACTGGCATGTGGGAAGGTGTGTACCATTTTACCATGTTCTCACGGCTTTATCCTTCTCTCCCTTGTTCTCTGGTGTTGGTATAGGGACAACAAATTGAGTCTAATTATTTTCTTGAGCCAATTATATTGCTGTTCTGTTCCCCTCTGTGCCCATATCTGTTGAGGCTTTCTTTTGTGCTGAGCTGCACTATTCCTGTCATTTTGGGGTTTTAAAAAATATTTTTATTCTCCATTTTCACATTTTCCTTCAAAATTTACATCCCCCAACAAGCAGTAAACAGTAACAAATACAAAGTCATCAACAACAATCCCATCCTCCCACCACCTTGCTAATGTACAGTGCCCTCTTCGCCCGTTTGAAGGCAGCTTGTCAGCTCCACCATAAAGTCCTGATGTACGCTTATACCAGCTCCAGCCCACTGCACCACCCACTTCTGCTTAGCCCAGCACAGGACCTTCTCCTTCACACTGTACCTACGGAAGCACAAAGTCACTACTCTTGGCGGCTCACTCGCCTTTGGTACAGGTCTCCATGACCGATGAGCTCGATCCAGTTCATATCGGGAGGGATCCTCCCCCTCCCCCAATAGTTTTGCCAACATCGCGGCAAAATACTCAAGTCGGCCTGGGTCCTTCCACTCCTTCGGGCAGCCCCACACTCCTCAAATTCTGTCGCCTGGATCTGTTTTCCAGGTCTTCCATTTTGCCTCGCAGATCCTTGTTGATCTCTTATCACCTTGTGCATCTCCTTCCCCATCGAGGTAAGTTTAAAAAAAAATAAATTTAGAGTACCCAATTATTTTTTCCAATTAAGGGGCAATTTAGAGTGGCCAATCTACCTATCCTGCACATCTTTTGGGTTGTGGGGGTGAAACCCACGCAGACACGGGGAGAATGTGCAAACTCCACACAGACAATGGCCCAGGGCCGGGATTCGAACCCAGGTCCTCCGTGCCGTAGGCAGCAATGCTAACCACTGCGCCACCGTGCTGCCCTCCCATCGAGGTAAGTTGATCACTGTGCTGTAATAATGTCCCTTCAGCGCCTCACCTTGCTCCCGCACCTCTGCCACTGCGCTCACCGCAGCCGCCCTCACCGGGGTAATCGCCTCTTCCACCAGCACTTTTAAAACCGCTTTCATCTCCTTCCTCATTGCCTCCATGTGTTTTGTGAACTGCCTTTCGAATTCCACGGCCATCACCTTTTTCAGCCGTAAGCAATGCGGCCTCACCTGTTGCTCCAGTCTCCATTTTCTTTACCGACCCTGCGGTGACTTTTCCACTCCCCGACGGACTTTCAGCTGTTTTCATGGCTGTTTTTTTACTGATCCTCAACATTTCCCTTCCCTGTGCTTTCTCCTGACTTTTACTGCCTTCGCTGCCCCTAGGACCAGGCGTTAACCCCCGACAATGCCGTTCCCGAAGGGGAGCCCTCCAACGCGCAGCTGCCCCCCGTCTGCCGTCACCGGAAGTCCCATTCCTGTCATTTTGTTGCGTTATTTGTTTAAAGTATTTAATAGAAATACTTCATTTTTTTTAAAAATAGAACTAGTTCATAGCTCTTCCTGTTAGGATTGCTGTGGTAAATCTATCTCTCTTCTACTGTCTCTGTGGTTTCCATTGTGGCCTTGTTTACCTGTCGAAAGTTTAGCCTGATATGATTTCAGAGTTTCCCTCTTGGAAGTTTCCACTGAGTTTATTTGCTGCCTTTAGGTGATTAATTGAAGTGAGTCCATGATACTACAAACGAAATCATTGTTTGAAGAAGTTAACCTTTTTTAAAAAACAAAATTCCAATGAAGGGGAATTTAGCATGGCCATCCACCTACCCTGCACATCTTTTTGGGTTGTGGGGGGGGGGGGGTAAGACCCGTGCAGGTATGCGGAGAATGTGCAAACTGCACTCGGACAGTGACCAGGATTGAACCCGGGTCCTCGGTGCCATGAGTTTACCACCCACTTTAATAAGTTAAACAATTGTGGCTGTTTTGTTGATTTCCCCTT
Source organism: Scyliorhinus canicula (assembly GCF_902713615.1). Taxonomy (NCBI): domain Eukaryota; kingdom Metazoa; phylum Chordata; class Chondrichthyes; order Carcharhiniformes; family Scyliorhinidae; genus Scyliorhinus; species Scyliorhinus canicula. Next base: position 132,274,690 of record NC_052152.1, on the reverse strand, counting down.
GACATTTAAAGAAGTTGCAGTTTAACTGTTAGGAGTGACTCGGGCTGGCAAAGTCAAATGAAAATATAGCTGAACTTGGGTAAGATTACTTGCTCCAGGTGTTGGATAAATCCATCTTTTAATCTCTTGCCAACAAAATTTATTGCATTTAATATAATTGTACAGCTCAAAAGGAAGTGATTTTTTTCAATTATATCTGTGCCAGCGTTATGAAAGTCCTGTCCACTTAGTCTCACTCCCTCAACCTTTCCATAGATGGTGACGTATAAGTCGGCCTTTGAAGCCTCCAAAAATCCATCCAAAAGCACAGGTCGACTTGCACATGAAGTAGAAAATTTGAACCGCTGGTTCGCCACTTTGAAATGGGGGGGAAAAAACACTAGCAGATTAATGTGCCACAGTTTATTGAATTATGCAAGGGTACCTTCAACGACAATCAGGGTGTCTCAAAACTCTCAAATTCATTGTCTTTGGTATTCCAAGCAGAGTTTAGCGAATTTATTTTGAGTCACTTTGGCTGTGGCATCATCATAAGGATACCACTAATGAGATTTGGTGTTTTCACTTCCAAAATCATCCCTCCACCACAAATGCAGGAAGTCGGAAGGTAGTAAAACAGGGACAGAAACAAAAGGCAGTAAGGGGAAAAGTGTAAGGCAGAGGAGCCATAGTCAAAAATCAAAAAGGGTGACAGTACAAGGTACAGTGACTGAGGGGAGCTCAGTGAATAGGCCCAGTAATACTAAAAGGAATAAAACGGGAAGTAAAAACATAAATGGTAAGCGACGCGGCAGGTTGTTACAGGAAGATATGGATTCACCGACGAGGCAAATTAGGAGAAAAGTTAAGAGGAAATATAACTTAGGAGAGGTTACTGATCGAGGTGTTAAGATTCAAAACAGAGGTATAAAAGTATATAAGTGTACTTTACCTGAATGCTCGTAGTATTCGGGATAAGGTAAATAAATGAGTTGATGGCGCAAATCATTGTGAATGACTATGATTTGGTGGCCATTACTGAAACATGGTTAAAGGATGGTCACGACTGGGATTTAAATATCCAAGGGTATCAAACTATTCGGAAGGACAGAGTGGATGGTAAGGGAGGTGGTGTAACTCTGTTATTTAAGGATTACATCCGAGCAATAATAAAGGATGACTTCGGTGCTATGGAGGATAAGATTGAATCCATTTGGGTGGACATCAGGAATAGTAAGGCGAAAAAGTCTGATAGGAGTAGTCTATAGGTCACCAAATAGTAACATTATGGTGGGGCAGGCAATAAACAAAGAAATAACTGATGCATGTAGAAATGGTACAGCAGTTATCATGGGGATTTTAATCTACATGTCGATTGGTTTAACCAGGTAGGTCAAGGCAACCTTGAGAAGGAGTTTATAGAATGTATCCGCGATAGTTTCCTAGAACAGTATGTAATGGAACCTGCGAGGGAACAAGCGGTCCTAGATCTTGTCCTGTGTAATGAGACAGGATTGATTAATGATCTCATAGATAGGGATCCTCTCGGAAGGAGCGATCACAATATGGTGGAATTTAAAATATAGATGGAGGGTGAGAAGGTAAAATCAAACGCTAGTGTTTTGTGCTTAAACAAAGGAGATTACAATGGGATGAGAGAAGAGCTGGCTAAGGTAGACTGGGAGCAAAGACTTTATGGTGTAACAGTGGAGAACCTTCCAAGCAATTTTTCAGTGCTCAGCAAACGTTTATAACAACAAAAAGGAAGGACAGTAGAAAGAGGGAAAATCGACCGTGGCTAGCTAAGGAAATAAGGGAGAGTATCAAATTGAAGGAAAAAGCATACAAAGTGGCAAAGATTAGTGGGAGACTAGAGGACTGGGAAATCTTTCGGGTGCAACAGAAAGCTACTAAAAAAGCTATAAAGAAGAGTAAGATAGAGTATGAGTAAACTTGCTCAGAATATAAAAACAGACAGTAAAAGTTTCTACAGATATATAAAACAAAAAAAGAGTGGCTCAGGTAAATATTGGTCCTTTAGAGGATGAGAAGGGAGTTTTAATTTTTTTTTTTAAATAATTTTTATTGAAATTTTTCGATACTAACATTTACCCCTATTACATTTTAAATTATAACACCACCAGTCCCCCCTGGAAAAACCTCCCCACGCCCCCCCCCGCCCACACCCCCCCCCCCCCCCCCCGCGCTATCAGTCTAGCAACCAAACCGTTTTTCCCTTCCTGCCGATGGCCTCGGGCAGTAATTGCCCGCGACCCCCCGCTGACGTGCTCCCTTCGTTGCTATCTCTCCCCCCCCCCCTCCCTTCCCCCCCCCCCCCCTTTTCTCCCCGGGTTGCTGCTGTTTCGGCCTCCAGTTCCTATCTCTGATCCAGAAAGTCAAGGAAGGGCTGCCACCGCCGGAAGAACCCCTGTACCGACCCTCTCAGGACGAATTTGATTCTTTCCAATTGGATGAAGCTTGCCATGTCGTTTAACCAGGTGTTAACACTTGGTGGCCTTGTGTCCCTCCACTGAATCAAGATCCTTCTCCGAGCTACCAAGGACGCAAAGGCCAATATTCCGGCCTCCCTTGCCTCCTGTACTCCTGGCTCCACCCCAACCCCAAAAATCGCTAGCCCCCACCCTGGTTTGACCCTGGTTCCCACCACTCTCGATACCGTCCCCGCCACCCCCTCCCAGAACTCCTCCAGTGCCGGACACATCCAGAACATATGTGCATGGTTCGCAGAGCTTCCCGAACACCTGACACACCTGTCCTCACCCCCGAAGAACCGACTCATCCTAGTCCCCGTCATATGGGCTCTGTGCAGCACCTTAAATTGGATGAGGCCCAACCTTGCGCACGACGACGACGAATTGACCCTCTCTAGGGCATCCGCCCATGTCCCATCTTCTATCTGCTCTCCCAGCTCCGCTTCCCACTTGTCTTTCAGCTCCTCTATCGGTACCTCCTCCACCTCCTGCATTATTCTGTAGATGTCCGAGACCTTCCCTTCTCCGACCCAGGCCCCTGACAGCACCCTATCACTCGCCCCTCCATCGGGAAGCATGGGGAATCCTTCCACCTGTCGTCTGGCAAATGCCTTCACCTGCAGGTATCTAAACGTGTTCCCCGGGGGGAGTTCAAATTTCTCCTCCAGCTCTCCCAGGCTCGCAAACCTCCCCTCTATGAACATGTCCCTCAGTTGCCTGATGCCCGCCCTGTGCCAGCTCTGGAATCCCCCGCCAGTGTTCCCCGGGACAAATCTGTGGTTCCCTTTCAGTGGCGCCGCCATCAGACCCCCCACTTCCCCCCTGTGTCGCCTCCACTGCCCCCAGATTTTAAGGGTGGCTGCCACTACCGGACTCGTGGTATACCTTGTGGGGGGGAGCGGCCATGGTGCCGTTACTAGCGCCCCCAGGCTTGTATTGCCGCAGGACGCCCTCTCCATACGTTTCCAAGCTGCCCCCTCCCCCTCCATCACCCACTTGCGCACCATCGATGCGTTCGCCGCCCAGTAGTATCCGGAAAGATTGGGTAGCGCTAATCCTCCACTGTCCCTACTCTGTTCCAAGAAAATCCTTCTCACTCTAGGGGTGCCATGCGTCCACACATAGCCCATAATGCTGCTAGTTACCTTCTTGAAGAAGGCCCTGGGGAGGAAGATGGGCAAGCACTGGAACAGAAACAGGAACCTCGGGAGGACCGTCATTTTGACTGACTGCACCCTCCCTGCTAGCGACAGCGGTACCATGTCCCACCTCTTGAACTCCTCCTCCATCTGCTCCACCAGCCTTGAAAAGTTCAGCTTGTGGAGGGTCCCCCAGTTCCTTGCCACCTGCACCCCCAAGTACCTGAAGCTCTTTACTGCTCTCCTAAAGGGGAGCCGCCCAATTCCCTCCCCCTGATCTCCCGGGTGTATCACAAAGACCTCACTTTTACCCACATTTAATTTATATCCCGAAAAGTCCCCAAACTCCGCTAGTATTTCCATTACCTCCGGCATTCCCCCTTCCGGATCCGCCACATACAACAACAAATCATCCGCATAGAGTGATACCCGATGCTCCTCCCCTCCCCTTGTCAGTCCTCTCCAACCCCCTGAACCCCTCAGTGCCATCGCCAACGGTTCGATCGCTAATGCAAATAGTAAGGGGGATAGGGGGCATCCCTGCCTGGTACCTCGATGGAGCCCAAAATACTCCGACCTCCTCCCGTTTGTAACCACACTCGCCATCGGGGCCGAGTACAGCAGCTTCACCCACTTGATAAATCCCTCCCCAAACCCAAACCGTTCCAGCGTCTCCCACAGGTATTCCCACTCCACCCTATCGAATGCCTTCTCCGCATCCAGTGCTACCACTATCTCAGCCTCCCCCTCCACTGCTGGCATCATAATTACATTCAACAGCCTCCGGACATTTGTATTAAGTTGTCGTCCCTTTACGAAACCCGTCTGGTCCTCATGGATTACCCCTGGCACACAATCCTCTATTCTGGTTGCCAGGACCTTTGCCAGCAGTTTGGCATCTACATTCAAGAGGGAGATAGGCCTGTAGGACCCGCACTGTACAGGGTCTTTGTCCCGCTTCAGGATCAAGGAGATCAGGGCCTGTGACATTGTCGGGGGCAGAGCCCCCCCCTCTCGCGCCTCATTGAAGGCTCGTACCAGCACTGGACCCACCAAGTCCACATACTTCTTATAAAATTCCACCGGGAACCCATCCGGCCCCGGCGCCTTCCCCGCCTGCATCTGGCCTATCCCTTTAACTAGTTCCTGCAGCTCTATCGGCGCCCCCAACCCCTCCACCCGTTCCTCCTGGACCTTTGGGAACCTCAATCTATCGAGGAAGTTCTCCATTCCCCCCCTCCTCCTGGGCGGCTCAGACCGGTACAATTCCCTGTAGAAATCCCTGAAGACCCCGTTCACCTCTTGCCCCTTCTGCACTACGTTCCCTCCCTTCTCTCTCACTCCCCCAATCTCTCTGGCTGCATCTCGCTTGCGCAGCTGGTGTGCTAGCATCCTGCTCGCCTTTTCCCCGTACTCATAGACCGCACCCTGTGCCCTTCTCCATTGTGTCTCCGCCTTCCTAGTGGTCAGTAGGTCAAACTGGGCCTGTAAACTGCGCCGCTCCCTCAACAGCCCCTCCTCTGGTGTCTCCGCATATCTCCTGTCCACTTCTATAAGTTCCCCCACCAGTCTCTCCCTTTCCTGCCTCTCCTTCCTTTCTCTGTGTGCCCTTATGGAGATCAGCTCTCCTCTGATCACTGCTTTCAGGGCCTCCCAGACTACCCCCACCTTCACCTCGCCCGTGTCGTTCGTGCCCAGATATCTCTCAATGCCCTTCCGGACCCTTCCGCACACCTCATCGTCCGCCAGCAGCCCCACATCCAGGCGCCACAGCGGGCGCTGGTCCCGTGCTTCCCCCAGTTCTACCTCTACCCAGTGTGGTGCATGGTCCGAGATCGCAATGGCCGAGTACTCCGTGTCCTGCACTCTCGAAATCAGCCCCCTGCTCAGTACACAAAAGTCTATTCTGGAGTACACCCTGTGGACGTGGGAGAAAAAAGAATACTCCCTCGCCCTTGGCCTGCCAAATCTCCAAGGGTCTACCCCCCCCCCATCTGCTCCATGAACCCCCTTAGCACCTCCGCCGCTGCCGGTCTCCTATTCGCCCTGGAACTCGATCTGTCCAGCCCAGGGTCAAGCACTGTGTTGAAGTCCCCCCCCATGATCAGGCCTCCTGCCTCCAGACCCGGAATGAGGCCCAACAGGCGCCTCATAAAACCCGCGTCATCCCAATTCGGGGCATATACATTTACCAGCACCACATTCTCTCCCTGCAGCCTACCCTTCACCATCACGTACCTACCCTCCTTATCTGCTACCATCTGCGCCGCCACGAACGACACCCTCTTTCCCACCAAAATCGCCACCCCCCGGTTCTTTGCGTCCAAGCCTGAGTGGAACACCTGTCCCACCCACCCCCTTCTCAGGCGCACCTGGTCTACTACTCTCAAGTGAGTCTCCTGCAACATTGCCACATCCGCTTGCAGTCCCTTTAGGTGTGAAAAAACCCTTGATCTCTTGACCGGTCCGTTCAGCCCCCTCACATTCCAAGTAATCAACCGGGTCGCAGAGCGACCCGTCCCTTTCCCCTGCCTATTAGCCATGTTCTGTCCCCTGTTCGCCCCGGGTCGACCCTCCCCTTCTAACCCGTTCCCCATGGCGTTGGCCCCCCCCCCCTCTCTCCTCCCGTTCTTCCCTTCCCGTCCTCAGCCTTTCCAGCAGCAACCCGGTATCCCCCCCTAACCCCCCTTCCCCCCCCCCCTTCCCCCCCCCCCCTGGCTAGGACCCCTCCTAGCCGCAGTGTATCCACCATCGTACTCCCGAGAGTCAGCTGGTTTTCGCTGACCCGGCTGCCCCTGCCACACTCCGACTCCTCCCGATGTGGGGGGGGGAGGGGCCTCCCCCCCCCTTGCCATCCCTCCCTGACCCCGCTTCAGCGCGGGAAAAACCGCCATTGCTGGCCACACCCCACTCTTCTCTCCTCCCCCCTCCTCCGTCCCGCGCGCGGGAAACAGGGGAAAGCCCGCGCTTTCGCCCGGCCACACCCTACCCCGCCATCTTCAATTCCACCCCCGTCCCCATCCACACCGATAACAAAGCCCCCTTAAAACGAGAGGAAGAAAAAAGAGAAAAAGAAAACACGCATAACCCACTTGCTCCCCCCCCCCGTCCCGCCTCCCCAACTTAACAATATAACAATATAAATAACAAATCGCAAATAAATACATAAATACATAACTATGCCTGCATAACTAAATAACTAAATAACTACCCAATAATAACGTACTTAACCAACAGTAACCATAACCCTTAAAGAACAGATCAAAAAACAGTAAAAAAGCCCCCCCTACAACAACAATAATTAAGGGAAGTTGGCAACGGGAAGAGACACATAAAAAGGAACAAAGAAACCCCCCATAACACAAGTTTCAAAGAAACCAAACGATCCATCAACTTAAACCAAGTTCCGACCTGGCCTAAGAAAGACATGGGCCACTTGATCAGTCAGGGGTACTCGGGCGGCCTCAACCGCCGGCGTTCCCAAGTTCTAGTTCAGGTCCAGCTTTTCCTCCCGAACAAAAGTCCATGCCTCCTCTGGGGTCTCAAAGTAATGGTGCTGGTCCTTGTAGGTGACCCACAAGCGCGCTGGCTGCAGCATTCCAAACTTGATCCTTTTTGCGTGCAGCACCGCCTTCGTTCGGTTAAACCGGGCCCGCCGCTTTGCCACCTCCGCACTCCAGTCCTGATATATCCGCACCGTCGAATTCTCCCATTTGCTGCTTTTCTCCCTCTTGGCCCACCTCAGCACTTTCTCCCGATCGCAGAAACGCTGGAACCGCACCAGCACCGCCCTCGGGGGCTCGTTTGCCCTAGGCCGCCTAGCCATGACCCGATATGCTTCTTCCAGCTCCAGGGGCGATGGACCGGCCCCCTCTCCCATCAGGGAGCTCAACATCTCCGCTACATATTTCGGGAGATCAGGCCCCTCCAGGCCTTCTGCTAGGCCCAGGATCCTCAAGTTCTTCCGCCTCATTCGCGTGTCCAGCTCCTCAAAGCGGCTCTGCCATTTCAGGTGGAGTGCCTCGTGCACCTCCACCTTTCCCACGAGGACCGTGGCTTCCTCCTCCCTCACCGCCATCTCCTGCTGCAGCTCTCTTATCGACGCCTCTTGGGTCGCCTGGACGACCTTGTGGTCGTCGCGTTCATGGACTCTAAGAGTTCCACTTTCAGCTCCGTAAAACACCGGAGGAGAGCGGCCTGCTGCTCCTCCGCCCATTTTCTCCAATCTTCTAGTGCGCCACCGGCCGCCATTTTGGTCCTCTTCCCCCGCTTTTTTTGGGGAGCTGCTGCCGCTTTTTTTGTCGCCCCTCTCCGAGTACCGACCATCAAGTTGGTCTCACTCTCCTCAGGGAGCCTTCCCCCACCGGGATTCGTCTTTACAGTACCGTCGGGGCCCTCCAATCGGCCCTTAAACACCTTTGTCGCAGGAGCTGCCAAATGTGCGACTTAGCTGGTCATAGCCGCAACCGGAAGTCTCTCCGAGAAGGGAGTTTTAATAATGGGAGTTGAGGAAATGGCTGAGAAACTGAACAGGTTTTTTGGGGTCGGCCTTCACAGTGGAAGACACAAATAACATGCCAGTGACTATGACAGGTGAGGACCTTGAGATGATTGTTATCACTAAGGAGGTAGTGATGGGCAAGCTAATGGGGCTAAAGGAAGACAAGTCTCCTGGTCCTGATGGAATGCATTCCAGAGTGCTAAAAAGAGATGGCTAGGGAAATTGCAAATGTACTAGTGATAATTTACCAAAATTCACTAAACTCTGGGGTGGTCCCGGCAGATTGGAAATTAGCAAAAGTGACACCACTGTTTTTTTAAAAAAAAAGGAGGTAAGCAGAAAGTGGGTAATTATAGGCCAGTGAGCTTAACTTCGGTAATAGAGAAGATGCTGGAATCAATCATCAAAGAAGAAATAGCGAGGCATCTGGATGGAAATTATCCCATTGGGCAGACGCAGCATGGGTTCATAAAAGGCAGGTCATGCCTAACTAATTTAGTGGAAATTTTTGAGGACGTTACCAGAGCGGTCGATAACGGAGAGCCAATGGATGTGGTATATCTGGATTTCCAGAAAGCCTTTGAAAGGTGCCACACAAAAGGTTGCTGCATAAGATAAAGATGCATGGAGTTAAGGGTAAAGTAGTAGCATGGATAGAGGATTGGTTAATTAATAGAAAGTAAAGAGTGGGGATTAATGGGTGTTTCTCTGGTTGGCAATCAGTAGCTAGTGGTGTCCCTCAGGGATCAGCGTTGGGCCCACAATTGTTCACAATTTACATAGATGGTTTGAAGTTGGGGACCAAGGGCAATGTGTCCAAGTTTGCAGCCGACACTAAGATGAGTGGTAAAGCAAAAAGTGCAGAAACCGGAAGTCTGCAGAGGGATTTGGATAGGTTAGGCGAATGGGCTAGGGTCTGGCAGATGGAATACAATGTTGACAAATGTGAAGTTATCCATTTTGGTAGGAATAACAGCAAAAGGGATTATTATTTAAAGGATAAAATATTAAAACATGCCGCTGTTCAGAGAGACCAAGGTGTGCTAGTGCATGAGTCGCAAAAAGTTGGTTTACAGGTGATTAAGAAAGTGAATGGAATTTTGTCCTTCATTGCTAGAGGGATGGAGTTTAAGACTAGGGAGGTTATGCTGCAATTGTATACGGTGTTGGTGAGGCCACACCTGGAGTATTGTGTTCAGTTTTGGTCTCCTAACCTGAGAAAGGACATACTGGCACTGGAGGGTGTGCAAAGGAGATTCACTAGGTTAATCCCAGAGCTGAAGGGGTTGGATTATGAGGAGAGGTTGAGTAGACTGGGACTGTACTCATTGGAATTTAGAAGGATGAGGGGGGATCTTATAGAAACATATAAAATTATGAAGGAAATAGATAGGATAGATGCGGGCAGGTTGTTTCCACTGGCGGGTGAAAGCAGAACTAGGGGGCATAGCCTCAAAATAAGGGGAAGTAGATTTAGGACTGAGTTTAGGAGGAACTTCTTCACCCAAAGGGTTGTGAATCTATGGAATTCCTTGCCCAATGAAGCAGTTGAGGCTCCTCCATTAAATGTTTTTAAGATAAAGATAGTTTTTTGAAGAATAAAGGGATTAAGGGTTATGGTGTTAAGGCTGGAAAGTGTCATGAAAGGTGCTATTTAAATGTAAGCTCTGCTTTCTTTGCCTTAATTTTCAGATGACCTGTAATATATTTACCTCCAGGTTAAGCTATTCTTCTCCCTGGCCAATCTGGAGTCACAGTCACATTATTCTCTCAACTCTCAGTGGCTAGAGTCAAGAATATAACATTAGAAATAGATGCAGGAGTAGACTAGGCAGGCCCTCAAGCATGCTTAGCCATTCAATACAATCTTGACTGATTTTCTATCTGCCTGTTCCCATATCATTTGATTCTCTTGAGAGACAGGAATACACACAATCCTCCTTACAACTTGCATTTCCATCTGGTTTTATGTCATCAACAAACTTGGGTACATTACTCTGTCTCTTTCGCTAAATCTGTCTTTATCTAAATTATTAATATGGATTGCAAAATGACTGAGATCCCTACAGTAATCCTTGCAGCTCTGCACTAGCAACAACCTGTCAACCTGAAAATGTCCCATCCATGCCTGCTCTGCTTATTGTTTGTTGATCAATCCTCAATATATGTTCATGAGCTGTGAGCTTGCATATTAATTATGAGCTGACTGGTCTGTGGGTAACAAATTTGACTCCGCCCTTTGCCTAGTAAACAACTAAGGAACAGCTTCAATAAGAAGGATCCCTCCCATTCTTTCCTTCCTCTTTTAGTCAACGTTGAAAGTGTGTATGTGTCAGTGTTTACTTTGGCATCATAGTCCTCTTTATTTCTCCATTCTCTTCTAAATCCAAAATTATTTTTAATTTTGCAATGCCAAATGAACTGGGAGATAGGGCTAATTGCAAGGCCTGTGCACCAGAGAGAGTCCAGAATAGTTGGCAGGATTTATAATCTGCAGTAACCTTTCGTCCTGTGACTGGTAGCTAAATGTACGGACGTCTTTGTTGCTTACTCACTAAAAACACCATGGCCCAGATCTCCTGATGCTGTCGGCTCAGTGGAACCATTGAACCAATGGTGACCATAAATTAATTCCAGTGTATTTCTCGCCTTGGATTTTTTTCCACACTTTTGGGAATCACTTTCTGATATTCCATTCATTTCTTTTCTCATGCTTAAAGTATTCTCTCCTTTACTGGGCTTTACGTTTGCTTAGTTCGCTGTAAAATAATTTGAATGGTAAGGTCAAGCATAAATGCATCCCCTAGAAATAACCTCATGCTTTTGTTGTGCAGCAAGACGATGATGCGGATAGCATTTTAAAACTGGTTTTAGTGATGATTGGAAGAAAAATGTCGCTCAGGGCCACAAGAAGGCTCCCTGCTCCTTGAATTGTACAGTCTGATCATGAGCAACTACCTAAACTGAAACATGTGGGCATGATCTTGGTTGAATGCATTCTCAGAACTAGCATGAAAAAAATTATCTAGTGTCTTTCATGTCCTCGGGACATCCCAAAGGTTCTTTACAACCAATGAAATACTTTTGAAGTGTAGTCATTCTTGCAGGAAGTGTGGGAAAAATGTTGCACACAGGGCGTTCTCACAAGCAGCATTGTTATAATGACCAGACGAAGTGATGTTAGTTGAGTGGTCAATATTGACTGGGACACTGGAGAGAGCTCTTCTCCAGAATACTACCATGGTCACCCGAAGGGACAGACAAGGCCTTGGTTTAATATCTCATCCAAAAGACCACTGCTCTGACAATTCAGCCCTTCAGGACATGTGCATCTGTTTTGTTGGTGTCAGTGTGTGGTCTTGCTAACAGGAACGGGCAATATTTTTCTTTCTAAAAAGGCACTGGTATTTGCAGTGCCAATGAGCCACACAGATGGAAATCTAAACCAGCACTGTAACAAATTACTAAAATACACAATCTCTGGATCATTGATGGAGTGGGAAATTTATGGGAAATTTCATGTCTGACTCAATTATCCTGGAATTTTGTTCTAAGCTGCAGCCATTTCTCCAGGTCTCTTGCCAAAGCTGTTTCTTGAAGTTTCTGGCAATCCTTCTTTCAAACTACCGCCTTGGAAGATTCTATTTCTCCCTCATTAGGATCATTTTGCTTTCATATGACTTTAATTTTCATCATCTTTGAATTGAATGAAAATGAGGCATTTGTTGCTCCAGACAGTTCCTTTGTAACTTGGAAAAAATCCCTCTCTCTGCCTGTTTCTCAGTCTTTTTGACTCTTCGACTGTCTTTCCCTCTCTCACGGTCCCTGTCATTAAACAGTTAGATTTGTATTGGAAGTTCAAATGTTAAAGCCCAAATCAAGCCCAACTTGGGGGCAGCAGGGTAGCATGGTGGTTAGCATAAATGCTTCACAGCTCCAGGGTCCCAGGTTCGATTCCCGGCTGGGTCACTGTCTGTGTGGAGTCTGCACGTCCTCCCCGTGTGTGCGTGGGTTTCCTCCGGGTGCTCCGGTTTCCTCCCACAGTCCAAAGATGTGCGGGTTAGGTGGAATGGCCATGCTAAATTGCCCATAGTGTCCTAATAAAAGTAAGGTTAAGGGGGGGGTTGTTGGGTTACGGGTATAGGGTGGATACGTGGGTTTGAGAGGGGTGATCATGGCTCGGCACAACATTGAGGGCTGAAGGGCCTGTTCTGTGCTGTACTGTTCTATGTTCTATGTTCTATGCCACAAGCACATCCACTTCTCGTTTTTACAATTTGAACCCTTTAACAAGACTGGATGCCTTCATTTTTAAGACAGGTTTTATTTATTACTGATGTTTCATGTGTTTCCCAGCCATCGTGAAATCTGACAGGTAAAAGGGAGCAAGAAAGGCTAAATCCATAAAGTAAGTGTAATTACAGTGCTTGTGAGCTGGGAGGTGTGGCAGTGTTTCCTCCGGTTCAGCAAGCTTGTTCTGTAAATAATGTCACTGCCACCTATATGATTGGCATCCCTTGTTAGAATCATGCCCAAGCAAAAATCAGACCCATGCTCGTGTTCTCTCCTCTGTCAGTCTGTCTCTGGTCTCCCTCTCTCTGCCTTTCTGGTCTCCCTCTCTCTGCCTTTCTGGTCTCCCTCTCTCTGCCTGTCTCCCATTTAACTATTTCTAAAAGCTCTGCTCCTGCTCTACCTGAACTACGAATCTCTGATCCGGAGCATTGCTACAATCAGACATCCATTTGGCTCTTCAAGCCTATTTAACCATTGTTCTACAATCGTTGCTGAACTGTATGCTATCTCATTTTATCCACCTCTGTCTGAATCCCTTGCCTAATAAAAATATGCCACGGTGTTTTTTTTTTAATTTTAATTATCAGAATTTGGGTGGGGAGGTGGTGGCTTCTTCCCCGTTTCATATGCTTCCTCACATTGACACTGAGGCCACATGATCCATCTCCAAATTGGTGCAGAATGTAACTCCTGCCAGGAATCCCCCACACACCTCACATAGCTTATTGCCACACTTGCAGGTCAGCTTCTATTTCCAATTTTGGTGTGAATTTATCCTGTAATTACAATGTTTGTATGAATAGACTTACTTCACAATGCTCCAGGTGCTCCATAAATGAACCTGCAGAGAGCTTGGTTTACTCTGATTAGGACTTTTTTGAACTGACATCATAGAAATCATAGAATTTACAGTGCAGAAGGAGACCATTTGGCCCATCGAGTCTGCACTGGCCCTCACAAGGAGCATCTGACTGAAGCCCGCAACTCCCACCGAAGTGGACACTAAGGGCAATTTGGCATGGCCAATCCACTTAACCCGCACATCTTTGGACTGTTGGTGGAAACCGGAGCACCCGGAGGAAACCCATGCAAACGTGGGGAGAACGTGCAGACTCCGCACAGACAGTGACCCAGCAGGGTATCGAACCTGGGATCCTGGAGCTGTAAAGCAACTGTGCTACCCACTATGGTACCGTGCTGCCCACCTCACTGCGATCGTGAGGAAAGGGAATCGGACCTTAGGATGACTACGGTTGAACATTACTGACAAAGTGCTGCAGTGTAGTCTCACAGATGAGCTATTAAACCAAGGCTCTGTTTGCCCTCTTGGTTCTAAAAATATTCTACAGCAGTATTAAAAAGGAGTGGAGTTCTCCTCCGTGTCCAGGACAATATTTATCCATCAATAACCTCCCAAAACAGATGATTAGTCATTCATTCCATCGCTGTTTGTGGGACCTAACTGCACAGATTGATTGCCATGACAGCAGCAGTGAGTTGACTTTAAAAGCAATGAATTAACTGTGCATTGTTTTGGGAGTATGGGTGGTGTAAAGGTTGAATCTTGAATCTGAATGCAAGTTAGTTTTCTTTCCATGGTCTTGGAGTGTTTAATTCACCTGTTGATTTAACTATTTTTCCATTCTTCCCCTGAACAGTTCCGTGCATTAGCTCCAATGTACTATCGCGGATCAGCTGCCGCTGTCATTGTGTATGATATCACAAAAGAGGTAAGAAATCGTGCTTGCTGACCAATCATCTCCATAATGGGAATTAGTACATCGAGGAATGCTCAAAGTTTCTGAAAATTGTAATATTTAAATATTTTGGAATATTAAAGACTGACATTCTCATTTCTCACCAACTGAATTTTAAAACCATCTCGTGTCACTTCAAGTTTAAACTCTCCACCCTCATTCCGTTCCTTGCTACACTGATTGCTCAGACTGGGTAGTTTATTGAGCCAATGTTTTGTGATTTTGGTAAGAGGCAAGTGGTGAAAATTGTTGGAATTGTATTCTTGATTCTACTGAAAGGAAAGTTTATTTTTGGGAAACTTGACTGGAACAGCCAATGGATATTACTGTACTGTAATGTGGGTAATGTTTTATTCAATGATTCCACAGTTAAAGATATAGCTCTACATGAATGAATCAGCTGCTCGTTTGGAATTAAATATTGTAGTTCCTTCTGTAAATGCCACACAGTACCATGTTGAACTATCGATCCAGTCGCCTAGAGATTCAACTTGATGTGAATTCCTTCATGTATGAGGCTTTCCTCCCTCGCCAATCTGTATGATGGAACATGTCCAACATCTTCAGAGGAGCTGGTGGAATAAGTTCCAGGAAAAAAATAATTACACAATTTGGGAAATGTCATGGGAATGTCACTTTGAGAAATGTTTGTCTTCTCAAGTAGCTGCAGTGATGTCAGTGTGTGGGTGGAGCTGGGCACTGGCTCTGCTTTTTACTTTCGTTTTGAGCTGGAAGCTGTTTTTGGCTCTGGGTTTTAGTTTAGTTTTCAGTTGGAGAGCTGCATTCAAATCAAGGAGGTGTATTTTGGTCACTGTATGATAAAGAATGTCTCCAGATCACTTGATGATTTCCAAGTAATACCTGTTTCTGTAAGGAATGCAAACCTACTATCTTTGTTAAAAAGGGTTGACTTATGGATGTTGTTAGGAAAGTTACTATGGGTTACCTAGAGAGTACTGTATCTTTGGGGGGTGGGGGATATCAGTGTTGGTAGTTGATCAGATGTTTACTGTGTGTTTACAAAATGTTAACTGGATTCATAGAATAAACATTGGTTTGTTTAAAAATACTTTAGATCTCTGTATCACACCTGTAAAGTGGGACCCACTGATCCCCAGAACCAAAATTATTAAAAGTTGTGGGTCAGGTGAACTCCATGATATAGTTTGGTGTTCTCTTAAACCCTGGCCCATAATAGAAAAGACAATTCCAATCCATATGGCTGGTCCCAGTGAGGTGTCTTGACTTTCCAGTAAAGGCAACAGGCAAGCTTCAGCCTCCAACATGTTTTCCTTGTCGGGAACAATGCAATGCATGACAGCTGTAGCATGCTGAACCGTGGCTGGAATTAAAAAGAAAATCCGAGGACCATTTGCCTGCAGCTCGTCAGCAGGTGCCAGGAGAATCTCTCGTGGGCAATTAATGCAGCCACACAAATGGGGGGGAAAGAAAAAATGACTTTGTCCCTTATCAGGTTGATTACTTTAAATACAGTTAATGCCACTGGGTGGGTAAGCAGTATATTTGGAAATGTAGAAACTGAATTGAACATTGGTTGCTTTTTCGCTGTGTGCAACATGTTTCCTGTAGCTTCCAGCGTACTTTTCTCCATTAATTACTCTGATCATTCTTTTGTCCAGGAGACGTTGCAAACATTGAAGAACTGGGTGAAGGAACTGCGACAACACGGGCCTCCAAATATCGTGGTGGCAATTGCAGGAAACAAATGTGATCTTACTGATGCCAGGTATTACAGCACTGTGTTGGAGTTTGGGTCAAACGTGAGAGCGTGTTTTCATATTTGATAACCAATTGATTTTTAAGTGCATCAAGCATTGCGCTTAGGTTGATAAAATACTTGCCACAAAGCAAACGTTTGCCTCAGTTGTGCTATCTGAGGAGGTGACTGGGCCAGAGCCTGGGAAATGAGGAACAAAAAGAAATACTAATTTCAGGCCTGCGCGCACTCTCACAAGTTTACAGCTGGGGGGGGTTTCAGTATTAACTTTCAGTATTAATGGGGATTGTTTCAAAAACCTACTACTACCATCTTTTATAGCATCTTTTCTGCACAATGACCACCTTCTTCTCCCCCCCCCCCCTTCCCCCGTAAGTTCTTCAGTGGAATGCAAAATTATAGTACAATTTCCAGATAATAAATAACAGATGAAGTAATTAATGACTTGGGCAGCAAATATATCCAAGTTTCCTGAAAATACAAAACAGGGTGGGAAGGTAACCTGTGAGGGAGACATCACAGATATGCAAAAGGGTAGGGACATTTTTAGTGACTGAGGAAGAAGGTGACAGATGGAGTACAATGTGACTAATTATGGGGTTATTTATTGATAGGTAGATTAAAGAAAGCAAATATTTTTAAATGGTGAGAAACTATTGAATGGTCCAGTGCCTCCAAGGTCAGAAAGCCCTCCTGGATGAATAGGTCCCCAAAATTCTCAATCCCTGCCCGCTGCCATCTCTTAAAGCCCCCTTCCAGCCCCTCGGGGGCAAACCGTTGGTTGTCACACATCGGTGACCGCACTGATGCCCCCTTCAATCTCATGTGCTGCCTCCATTGCCCCCACACCCTCGGGGCCACCACCACAGGGCTTGTAGAATACCGAGTCGGCGGAAAAGGCAGAGCCGCTGTTAGTAAAGCCTCAAAACCTGTACCTTTGTAGGATGCCACTTCCAAACCGACCCCTCTCCACTCCCCACTTCCGGACCATCGATATGTTGACCGCCCAGTAATAGTTAATAAAGCTCGGAAGGGCCAAGCCCTCCTCTCTGTAACCCCCATTCCAGGAGTGCCTTCTTTACTCTTGGGGTTTTACCCACCCACACAAATCCCAAGATCGGCACGTTCATTTTCCTGAAAAAAGCCTTTGGGACAAAAATCGGACGGCATTGAAAAAAGAGCAGTCTCGGAAGGACCGTAATTTTCACCATCTGGACCCTCCCTGCCAGCGGGAGCATGACCCATCTGCAGAAGTCCCTTTTCATTTGATCGCCCGCTCTACCCAGATTTAGCTGATGAAGCTGCCCCCAATCCTTAGCCAATTGAATTCCCAGATATCTAAAACTCCTCTCAGCCACTTTAAAAGGTAACTCCTTCAGTGTCCTTTGCTGCCCCTGTGCCTGGATCACAAGCATCTCACTCTTTCCCATATTTAACTTGTAACCTGAAAATTCTCCCAGTATCTTCATGATTTTGGCGGCCGCCCCCCCCCCCCCCCCCCCCCCCCCGGGTCTGTGACATAGAGCAGCAAGTTGTGGCCAGGGCAAACAGTAATGGGGAGAGCGGGCATTCCTGCCTTGTCCCCTACAGAGACTAAAATATTCTGACTCGTTTGGTTCTTACATTTGCCACCGGAGCCTGATATAACAGCCGTCCCAATCCCCAAATCCCTGCCCAAACCTGCCTAAAATATCCCATAGGTACTTCCACGTCACCCAGCTGAAAGCCTTCCTGCGTCCGTGGCTACTGCCACTTCAACATCGTGCCCCTCAGCTGGCTTCATTATAACATTAAGAAGCCATCTAATATTGGACGTCAGGTGCCTTCCTTTCACAAATCCCATCTGATCCTCCCCGATTACCTCCGGGACACAGTCCTCTATTCGGGTGGCCAAGATGTTTGCCAGCAGTTTAGCATCCACATTCGAAAGGGAAATTGACCTGTATGAAAAATGAAAATCGCTTATTGTCACAAGTAGGCTTCAATGAAGTTACTGTGAAAAGCCCCTAGTCGCCACATTCTGGCACCTGTCCGGGGAGGCTGGTACGGGAATCGAACCGTGCTGCTGGCCTGCTTGGTCTGCTTTAAAAGCCAGCGATTTAGCCCAGTGAGCTAAACCAGCCCCAGCTCCACAGCTCTCTGGGCCCATATCTCAGCATGAGGGAGATTGATGCCTGTGATAGCATTGGGGGAAGTACTCCCAGCTCCTTGGACTCGTTAAAATCCTTGACCAGAAGTGGCCCCAGTAGCCCAGAAAACATTGTATAAAATTCCACTGGGAATCCATCAGGTCCCAGGGCCTTGGCCGATTGCATCATCCCCAATCCATCTATCACCTCCCTGAGCCCAATTGGGCCCCCCAGGACTTCCACCAGCTCCTCATCTACATAGAACATACAGTGCAGGAGGAGGCCATTCGGCCCATCGAGTCTGCACCGACCCACTTAAGCCCTCACTTCCACCCTATCCCTGTAACCCAATAACCTCTCCTAATCTTTAGGGGCCGTTTAGCACAGAGCTAAATCGCTGGCTTTGAAAGCAGACCAAGGCAGGCCAGCAGCACGGTTCAATTCCCGTACCAGCCTACCCGAACTGGCGCTGGAATGTGGCGACCAGGGGCTTTTCACAGTAACTTCATTTGAAGCCTACTTGTGACAAGCGATTTTCATTTCATTTCATTTTGGTCACTAAGGGCAATTTATCATGGCCAATCCACCTAACCTGCACATCTTTGGACTGTGGGGGAAACTGGAGCACCTGCAGGAAATCCACACAGACACTGGGAGAACGTGCAGATTTCGCACAGACAGTGACCCAGCTGAGAACCGAACCTGGGACCCTGGAGCTGTGAAGCCACAGTGTTATCCACTTGTGGTACCTTGCTACCTTTGGGAACTCTAGCCTCTCCAGGAATTGATTCATACCCTCCTCCCCAACCTGGGGATTCGACTAATATATAGTCAACTATAGAATTCACAGAACAGGTCGTTAACTGCCCCGGGCCCATCACTACCTTCCCCCTCATATCCTTTTATTTTCACTATTTCTCTTGCCACCTCCCGCTTCCTCACCTGATGCGCCAGCATCCTGCTCGCCTTCTCCCCACATTCATATATTGCCCCTTGTACCTTCCTCAGCTGTCCCGCCGCCTTTCCTGTGGAAAGGAGCCCAAATTCCATTTGGAGTCTCTGACGCTCCTTCAGGAGCTCCTCATTCGCAAACTCCGCATATCTCCTGTCCACTTGTAAGCTCTCCTACCAACCTGTCCAGCTCCGCCCGTTCAGTCTTCTCCCTATGGGCCCGAATTGAAATACATTCCCCTCTAATACCCACCTTCAATGCCTCCCACACCACCCCATGTTGTCGTTCTTTATATACCCTCGAATGGCTTCCCTCACTCGCTCACAGATCCCGTTGTCCGCTAGCAGCCCTACATCTAATCTCCACTGCGGGCGCTGGGACTTTCCTGTGCTTACCCACAAGTCTATCCAATGTAGCGCGTGGTCTGGCACCACAATTGCTGAGTACTCGGTGCCCTCCATCCCCGCCAACAGTGTTTTATCCAGTACAAAGAAATCTATCCTGGAGTATGCCTTGTGCACATGAAAGTAGAATGAATATTCCTTGCTCCGTGGCCTCTCGAATCTCCACGGATCAATCCCTCCAATGCGCTCCATGAACTCCCGCAGTTCTTTCACCATTGCTGATACCTTCCCTGACCTAGAACCTGACCGGTCCATTCTCTGATCTCGGACCATGTTGAAGTCACCCCCCATAACCAATCAGTGTGAGTCAAGGTCCTAGCACCTTCCCGATAAACGTGACATCATCCAATTTGGGGCATATATGTTTACCAACACCACTGCCATTCCCTCCAGTTTCCCGCTAACCATAATAAGTCTGCCTCCTGGGTCTGCCTCTTGTCTTCCCTACTTCAAATGCCACCCTTTTGTTAATCAGGATGGCCACCCCCTTTGTTTCAAAGTCCAGTCCCAAATGGGATACCTGTCCGACCCATCCCTTCAGTCTAATTTGGTCTCCCAGCTTCAAGTGTGTCTCCATTCCATTTAAAATTGTGGAGCTTCATTTCTGTGCCTTACTGAAATCAATTGGAGAAAATTGCTTATGGGCAGTTTGACACTCCTTTTTGTGTGCTCTGTAAAAAAACTATGGTTCCTTAAGTAAGTTAGAAGAGTTTCCTGAGGCTGACCCAGTTTCTTTACAGATTGGTTAAATAAATGTATACAATGTGTGACAGGCATATCATAATTTCTGTATTGATACTAGCAGATCTCCTATGGCATTGCTCATGATGAGTTGAGGGATGAAATGTTTAAAATCGTGAAATGTGCATATTTCCAGGGAATCTAGATCAGCAAATGATCTAGTTATCAGGTTAACTCTGATCTCTCAACTTTAAGTGAATAGAAAGAGTGAAGGGAAAGATGATTCCGGTTAAATGTAGGAACTGCATGTGAGGAATTGGGATGGATTGGCTTGGTTGGGAGTGTGGTCCTGAGGTCCACGAGTAGCAGGTTGTGGAGGTCTAGGGCAGGTGACCTAAGCGTGCGTGATCACTGGGAAGGGTGCTTCCTGATTTTGTGTGATGGAAAAAGGATTCCTGCTTATGGAATATCATAGGAACAAAGGATTTAAAGCAGGGACAGGTCATTCAGCCCTTCGAGTCTGCACCACCATTTGATCAGGTCATAGCTGATCTGATTGTGGCCTTGACTCTACTTTACTGTCTGCCCCCATGACCTGTGACTCTATATTATATCCAAAATCTTATCTAACTCAGCCTTAAATAAGTTCAATGCCCCAGCGTCCACTGCTTTCTTGGGAAGAGAATTGCACAGACGAATGGCCCTCAGAGAAAAGCTCTCCTTGTCTCCATTTTCAAAGGGTGCACTCTTTTATTTTTGAACAGTGTCCCCTAGTTTTAATCTCCGCCTCAATTGGAAACATACTGCCAGTATCTACCCCACCAAGATCCTTCAGAATCTTGTTTCAAGAAGGTCACCTCTCATTTTTTTGAAACTCCAATAGGTATAGGCTCAATCTTTCATCATGGGATAAGCCCTTCATCCCAGGAATTAGTGAACCTTCTGTGAACTGCTAACGCAATGATATCTGTTTTCAAATAAGGAGATCAAAACTGTACACTGTGCTCCAGATGTGGTCTCCCCAAGGACTCAGTATGTCTACCGTAAACCTTTGCTACTTTTATTCTAGTCCCTTTGCAATAAACACAAAGATTCAAATTTTCTCCTGTTCCAATACCTGCATACTAACTTGTGATTTGTGTACCTGGCCACCCAGATCCCTCCATACCACTGACTTCTGCAATCTCTGTCCACTTAAGTGATGTACTACTTTCTATTCTACTTGTCAAAGTGGACATCCACATTTTCCTGCATTTTGTATTCCAAAAGCCAACTTTTTACTCACTTACTTAAAATATCTATATCCTTTTGTAGATTCTTTACCCTCTCTTGACAACTTACTTTCCTACCTATCTGTCTTGGTAAATTTAACTGCCGTGCATTTGATCCGTTCATCCAAGTCATTCATATAGTTTGAACTAGTTGAGGCCCCAGCTCTACTAATCCCTATTAATTGCAGTTTACCAACCCAAAAATTACCCATTTATCCCTGCTTTCTGCTTACTGATAGCTAACCATACTAATATATTACCTCTTACACCAGTGACATGGGCTTTAAAAAACGGGATGAGGTCCTAAAAGCAGAATATAGGGAGTTAGGAAGGAATTTGAGAAATCGGACCGCAAAGATAGTGATCTCGGGATTACTACCAGTGCCAAGTGCTAGTCGGAAGAGAAATAGCAGGATATATGAGATGAATTTGGGGCTGAAGAGATGGTGCATCAGGTTACTGGGACATTGGGACCGGTTCTGGGGGAGGTTTGACTGGATTGGTTCCACCTGGGCAAGACTGGGACTGATGTTCATGGGGGAGTATCTGCTAGAGTGGCTGGGAGGGTTTAAACTAGTAGGGGGGTGGGAACCTATGCAAGGAGTCAAATTAGGACAAAAACAAAGACAAAAGGGAATAAGAGAAATGATGGGCAGAGAAATCAATGGCCAGATTCCAACAGAGCCATATTGAAAACGGGACAAGTAATGTTAAAAAGACAAGCTTCAAGGCATTGTGCCTTGATATGCGGAGCATTCGCAATACAGCGGATTAACTAATCATGCAAATAGAAGTAATCGGGGTTGCGGAGACGTGGCTGCAGGGTGACCAGGGAAGGGAACTGAATGTCTGGGGGTCTTCCTTATTTAGGAAGGATGGGCAAAAAGGAAAAGGTGGTGGAGTGGCAGTGCTGGCTAAAGAGGAAATTAATACAATAGTGAGAAAGGATATTAGCTCTGACAATGTGGAATTTGTATGGGTAGAGCTGAGAAACACCAAGGAGCAAAAAACATTAGTGGGTGACATATGTCGACCCCCAAGCTGCAATGGTGATATTGAGAATGGCATTAAACAGGAATTAGAGACCCATGCGATAAAGGACCATCTGTAATTATGGGTAATTTTAATCTGTTTATAGATTGGGCAAATCAAATTAGCCACAATACCGTGGAGGAGGAATTCCTGGACTGTATATAGGATGGTTTTCTCGACCAATACATTGAGGAACCAACTAGAGAAAATGCCATCCTAGACTGGGTACTGTGTAATGAGACAGAATCATTGGCAATCTAGTTGTGCGAGATCCACTGGGGATGAGTGACCATAATATGAAGTATTTTTCATCAAGGTGGTGAGTGAAGTAGTTGATTCTGAGACTCTGGTCCTGAATCTTAATAAAGGAAACTACAATGGTATGAGGCGTGAGTTGGCTGTGATTGATTAGGAAGAGTTACTTCAAGGGGTGACATTGGGACGGCAATGGCCTTTAAGGAGTGCATGGGGGAACTGCAACCATTGTTTATTCCTGTCTGGCACAAAAGTAAAACAGTGAAGGTGGGCAATCCATGGTTTACAAGGGAAATTGGAGGTAGTATTCTATCCAAGGAAGAAGCATATTGGCCAAGAAAAATAACAGGTCTGAGGATTTATTTTTAAAGTACCCTATTCTCATTCCAATTAAGGGACAATTTGGTGTGGCCAATCCACCTACCCTGCACATCTTTGGGTTATGGGGGTGAGACCCGCGCAGACACTGAGAGAACGTGCAAATTCCACATGGACAGTAACCAGCGGGCCTGATCGTACTAGAGTCTTCGGCACTGTGAGGCAGCAGTGCTAATCACTGCCCCCATGCTGCTCCTACAAGTCTGAGGATTGGGAGCAGTTTAGAATCCAGCAAAGAAGAACCAGGGATTGATTAAGAAGGGGAAAATAGAGTACGAGAGTAAACTTGCAGCTAACATAAAAACGGACCGCAAAGGTTTCTATTAGTTGGTGAAGACAAATTTAGGTCCTTATAGTCAGAAACAGGGGTATCGTTTCATAGAATTTACAGTGCAGAAGGAGGCCATTCGGCCCATCGAGTCTGCACCGGCTCTTGGAAAGAGCACCCTACCCAAGCCCATACCTCCGCCCTATCCCCATAACCCAGTAACCCCACCTAACACTAAGGGCAATTTGGACCCTAAGGGCAATTTAGCATGGCCAATCCACCTAACCTGCACATCTTTGGTCTGTGGGAGGAAACCGGAGCACCCGGAGGAAACCCACGCACACACTGGGAGGATGTGCAGACTCCACACAGTCAGTGACCCAAACTGGGATTCGAACCTGGGACCCTGGAGCTGTGAAGCATTTGTACTAACCACTGTGCTACCGTGCTGCCCTATGCATGTATAATAGGGGATAAACAAATGGCTGAACAACTTTGGTTCTGTCTTCAAAAATGAGGACACAAATAAGATACCAGAAATTTTGGGGAACTGAAAGAAATCAATATTTGTAGAGAAATGGTATGAACAAATTATGGTATTAAAGAAATTGATGGGATTGTAGGCTGATAAATCCCCAGGGCCTGATAATCTACATCCCAGAGCACTTGAGGAAGTGGCTCTAGAAATAGTGGATGCATTGGTGGTTATCTTCCAGAATTCTATTGACTCTGGAACAGTTCCTGCAGATTGGTAGCTGATGTAAGTGTGCTGTTTAATTGGGAGGTAGAGAGAAAACAGAGAATTATAGACCAGTAAGCCTGAT
The DNA here is from genome assembly GCF_902713615.1 of Scyliorhinus canicula. Lineage (NCBI taxonomy): Eukaryota > Metazoa > Chordata > Chondrichthyes > Carcharhiniformes > Scyliorhinidae > Scyliorhinus > Scyliorhinus canicula. Next base: position 132,250,597 of record NC_052152.1, on the reverse strand, counting down.
GTCGGTAGTTAAAAAATTTTGTAGCAGAGCCCTTAGAAAACAGTGGCACGATCGGACAGTCAGTCAGCATGGTATTATGAAGGGGGAATTATGCTTGACAAATCTGGAATTCTTCGTGGATGTAACTTATGGAGTTCATGAGGGGGAGCCGGTGGATGTGGTTTATTTGAACTTTCAGAAGGCTTTTGACGAAGTCTCACAAGAGATTTAGCATGTAAAATTAAAGCACCTGGGATTGGGGTTAGTGTATGGAAATGGATAGAAAACTGGTTGGCAGACAGGAAACAATAGGAATTAATGGGGCTTTTTAAAATTGACAGGCAGTGACTAGTGGGGTACCACGGGGATCAGTATAGGGGCTGTTTAGCACACCGCTAAATCGCTGGCTTTGAAAGCAGACCAAGCAAACCAGCAGCACGGTTCGATTCCCGTAACAGCCTCCCCGAACAGGCACCGGAATGTGGCGACTAGGGGCTTTTCACAGTAACTTCATTTGAAGCCTACTCGTGACAACAAGCGATTTTCATTGCTATATCACCAGCTATTCACAATATATAGTAATGATTTGGATGAGGGAGCCAAATGTAATATATCCAGATTTGCAGATGGTACCAAGTTGGGTGGGAGGGTGAGCTTTGAGGAGGATGAAAAGATCCTTCAATGTGATTTGGACAAGTTGAGTGAGTGGACAAATGAATGGCAGGTGCAATATAATTTGGATAAATGCAAGGTTATCCACTTTGGTAACAAAAATGCGACGGCAGACTATTATCTGAATGGCCATAAATTAGGCGAGGGGAATGTGCAATGAGACCTGGGTGTCCTCGTACACCAGTTACTGAAGGTAAGTGTGCAGGTGCAGCAGGCAGTAAAGAAGGCAAATGGTATGCTGGCCTTCACTGCGAGAGAATTCGAGTACAGGAGCAGGAATGTCTTGCTGCAATTGTACAGGGCCTTGATGAGGCCACCCCTGGAATATTGTGTGCAGTTTTGGTCTCCTCTGAGGAACAATGTTCTTGCTATAGAGAGAGTGCCGCAAAGTTTTGCCAGATTGGTTCCTGGGAAGGTAGGATTGACATATGAGGAGAGGTTGAGTATGTTAAGATTGTATTTGCTGGAGTTCAGAAGAATGAGAGGGGATCTCGTAGAAACCTATAAAATTATAACAGGACTAGGTATGGGTAGGTACAAGAAGGATTGGGTCACAGTCTGAGGATACGGGATAGACCATTTAAGACAGATGAGGAGAGTGGCGAGCCTGTGGATTTCATTACCACAGGAAGTAGTTGAGGCCAAAATATTGCATGTTTTCAAGAAACAGTTTGATATAGTACTTGTGGTGAAGGGGATCAAAAGATATGGGGGGAAACACTTATTATTGAGTAGGTTGATCAGCAGTGGTCATTATGAATGGCGGAACAAACTCTAAGGGCCGAATGGCCTCCTATTTTCTCTGTTTCTGTGATTTCTTCTCTTATGTAGTAACCGTTGGTGTGGCACCTTGCTGAATGTCTTTTGGAAATCCAAATGCACCACATCTAAAGATTCATGGTTCACATTCCTTGTTATTTCCTCAAACAACAATATGCTGATTGCCTGATCCCATTCTACAATATAATCTTATAATCTTTATTGTCAAAAGTAGGCTTATATTAACACTGCAAAGGGGCAGCACGGTGGCGCAGTGGTTAGCACTGCTGTCTCACGCCGCCGAGGTCCCAGGTCCAATCCCGGCTCTGGGTCACTGTCCGTGTGGAGTTTGCACATTCTCCCCGTGTTTGCGTGGGTTTCGCCCCACAACCCAAAGATGTGCAGGGTAGGTGGGTTGGCAATGCTAAATTGACACTTAATTGGAAAAAATTAATTGGGTACTCTAAATTTTTTTTAAAATATTAACACTGCAATGCAGTTACTGTGAAAATCCCCTAGTCGCCACACTCCGGCACCTGTTCGAGTACACCGAGGGAGAATTCAGAATGGCCAAATTACCTTTTGGGACTTGTGGGAGGAAACCCATGCAGACACGGGGTGAACATGCAGGCTCCACACAGACAGTAACCCAATCCAGGAATTGAACACGAGACCCATGGTACCCACTGTGCTACCATGCTGCCCAATAACCTCCTTTTAAAAAAAATTTAGATTACCCAATTATTTTTTCCAATTAAGGGGCAATTTAGCGTGGCCAATCCACCTACTCTGCACATTTTTGGGTTGTGGGGGCGAAACCCACGCAGACACTGGGAGAATGTGCAAACTCCACACGGACAGTGACCCAGAGCCGGGATCGAACCTGGGACCTCAGCGCCGTGAGGCGGTTGTGCTAACCACTAGGCCACCGTGCTGCCCCCCCAATAACCTCCTTAACAATGACCAATTGCTATGACCGATGTTAGACTTACTGGTCCATAGTTTCCTGCATTCTGTCTCCCTCCTTCCTTGACGAGAAGTGTTAAGTTTGTGGTTTTCCAATCCGATGAGACCCTTCCAGAATTTTGGCAGATATCCATCTTAGCAGCCACTTCTATACGACCCAAACATGTAGGCCACAGGCCCTCCGGACATGTCAGCCATTAGTTTAATAGTTTTTCCAGTACCTTTTCCCTGATGGTGTTGGTTGTTCCTACTTCTCTTTCACCTTTTTGATTTTTGAGTCTTTGGAAAGTTTCCCTTGTCTATAAGACCCCAGAATGCAGGCTTTTGCCATTTCCTTTATTTTTCATTATTAATTCCCCAGACTCTACAGAAGAGGAACACGCGTTCTTGTTTCTCTTTTACTTTTTAAACACTTGTAGAAACTCGTACTATCAGTTTCTTGTTGTAAGCTTTCTCTCATACTCTAAATTTCTGTCTCTTTGGTCATTCTTTGCTGGTTTTAAAATTTATCCAACTTACTGTCCTGCCACTAATCTTCACAATTGTACAGTGTTTCTTTTATTACCTTGAACTTCTTTAATTAACCACTGATGTTGCATCTTTGTCACCGCTATAAATCTTTGTTGAGAGTGAAGTCTCCACTGCATCTTGTCTTTTTACTATTTTAACCTAGTTTTCAAGTTCCGGTTAGGATGCCCTGGACCACTGTGGTGGGAGCAGGACTTGAGCAATTGCAACACTGAGATGGTTTGGTGTTGGGGGATCATTCTGTAACAGAATTGGTAGTTGAGCATGGAGTAATGGAAACTAGTTTGTGCAGTGTCCTGGCAAAGATTCAGTGAAGAAAATTTTCCCAGGAATGGTTGGAGATGGGGAATTGGGGGGGAAAAGTTCTTGGGAAAGAGGGGTCCCGTTCTGATGTTTAGAGTGGACTTGGGGCACGGTTCACCAGGATATAGTGGGTACTCTTTCTCAGTCTTCTAGTTATCACTGATCACTGCTGAGGAAATTTTGTTAAGTAACCGACCCATAGCCTCCAATCTCTAGGCCAAAGACCTTTGTGTACATTCTTGAAAGCTGCATTTGTCTCTGCTGGGAATTAGTTCAATTTTTTTAACACACTTTGGGAAGTAGTGGGGAAGTCATGAGGAGGATGAGATTGGTGGGCAGTGGAGACCTTTATGCTGGGAGAGGCAAATGGCTGCATTGAGCCACAGCCCACTTATCTTGCCTGCATTGCGCACTTCAGAGATTAAATTTGGTAAAGTCTGTCAGCTCAGTAAAATGAATAAGCAGATTAAGTTGAGATTGAAATTCACCTAACAGGGTATTGTTGCAGGGAGTTATCATGAAACACAGTGCAGCCCCTCCCACACCTTTTAGCCATCACCCTTACTAATATGCTTCCTGCCTCTTGTAATCCTCTGCTCCTTGCCTGCATCCTACCGAGCCCCGGGAAAGATGTGCAGACGATAGTGTCTTGTGGTCAGCCTCTGGCCGCCCTGACCCTGCTTGATCTTGGTGAGTACTCTGGTTTGGTGCTGCACTGTCCAAGGACATTGCATCCAAGGTCATCTTTTTACTGATATGGATGAAATGTAATTTACAGGGACCAGCCACAATCTTTAAAAAAATGTTTTACTTTGCTTGGGGCTGGTTTTGGCATGAAATGGTACTGCATTCCACACAGTAAGAAATGGGTGGGATCGCTTGTAATATTTAACACGCTGCTGGTTATTTTGTGCAGTAAATTCTGACAAAAAAAATCCTTCTCGCACCCTGCACACCCCAGCGTATATAATTTCAGAAGCTCACCCAGTGTTGTGGTTTCAAAATTGCAGGACTGTTGGGATAATTTGAAAGATGGTAATCTGATTTAGAAAGTGAACATGAGTAGCCACCACAAACATTAGTGATAATAGGGCAGGCACCATTAAAGTTTAAATCACTCCTCTCTCAAATCTTTTGAATCTCCTGGCTTTGCTCAACACTCCCATCTACTGGTTACTCTGTGTGCTGTGCAAAAGGATCAGTGTTTAATTATAGTGTGTAACAAACTTTGATAATTTGTGGAGAGAAAAAGAAAATTGTTCATTGACCTGGAACCTGAGATTTACAGCAGTTCCAACTGCCCCCTAATAATTGGATATGACAATTCAAAGTACCAGCCTTTACGAGACAGGCCTTGTTAGCAGCTAAACATCACACTGTACTGCAATCCTCAGTGAGCAATGATGCAGGAGATTTGATAGTGTTGTCAAAACCTATAGCCTTATTTTTATTTGTCTGAAAGTTGATGATTTGAGCACTTCAAAGAGACCTTAACTTTGCAACTAGGCCCTTTGGTAAGGGATGTACCTCTGGCAAGGTGAGAAATAGTTTAACTATCTTTCCTCACCATCACCTCAGCCATTGTTGAAACTGAAGCTGGGTTTTGTTGCTGGGCAGAAGATAGCTTCCGGTAACGATGATGTAATTGACTGAAGGAGCAGGGTAGGTTTACTTAAGGAATCCTGTTTTTGTCAGACATTGTCACCATCTGAGCTTGCTTAAAGTGTGGCCCAGCAGCAATAAACCAAGGAGGGAGATGTTGTGTATCCAGGAACCTTAATGCCGTGTTCCACAACATGCAGCTTTCTTGACATGCAGCTGTTAGCCAGCTGGCTGTTCTGCCTTTAGATGAGAGCTTGAATCAAGCCTCATCACGTTGTTACCCATCTTGTGATTTTTCTGCTCATGATATAGAATGCATTTGTAACAATTCAAATTGCAGTGATGCTGCTGATGTTTGCAATTCTAACAATATTTTAAGTCCTCCTTTGAATGATGGCCATGCAAGCCTAACACTTCCCACCCAAACTACTGACCAAATGTCTGATTAAATTTAAATCCAGTAAATTAGGGACCGGTTGAAGGAGTGTAAATGTTACCTTGCTATCATTCACCTGTATAAGTCCTTTCATTACCAAATATGAGCTCAACTTTTTGACTTTTATTACAGAGAAGTACTTGAAAAGGATGCCAAGGACTATGCAGATTCCATCCATGCAGTCTTTGTGGAAACTAGTGCCAAAAATGCCATTAACATCAATGAGCTGTTTGCAGAAATCAGTGAGTATGGCCTTAGCTATGTGAAGCGCTCAAAAGTTTGTCATTAGAAATTCTGCATGCCTCAGCTTTTCATTCTCTTTTGCCCACACCACCAAGGGAAAAAATACAGTATTTTAAATATAATTGGTACTGTACTGTTGGCTGCCAGTGAGCTAATGAGAGGTTGCTAATGCCCAACAGTTTTGACAGGGCTTCTGAGTCTGGCTGTTCAGGTGATCTTTGCAGTTTGGGATCTTTAGCCTTGCATCTGGGAACTACATATCATTGAAGTTTTACCATTAAGCTGTAAGTGTCTATGTGACTAGTGGTGTGCCTCGGGTTGGGGTTGGGACCACAACTTTTCACTGTACATTAATGATCTGGAAGAAGGAACTGAGGGCACTGTTGCGAAGTTTGCAGATGGTACAAAGATATGCCATGGGACAGGTAGTATTAGGGAAGCAGGGGAACTGCAGAAGGACTTGGACAGGCTAGGAGAATGGGCAAAGAAGTGGAAGATGGTATACAATGTTGAAAAGTGTGAGGTTATGCATTTTGGTAGGAAAAATGGAGGCATAGACTATTTTCTAAATGGGGAATGGCTTTGGAAATCAGAAGCACATAGGGATTTGGTAGTCCTAGTCAAGATTCTTTTGAGGTTAACGTACAGATTCAGTCGGCAGTTAGGAAGGCAAATGCATGTTACCATTCATGTCGAAGAGGCTAAAATACAAGAGCAGGGATGTACTTCTGAGGCTGTATAAGGCTCCGGTCAGACCCTATTTGGCGTATTGTGAGCAGTTTTGGGCCCCATATCCAAGGAAGGATGTGCTGGCCTTGGAAAGGGTCCGTAGGAGGTTCACAAGAATGATCCTGGAATGAAGAGCTTGTCATATGAGGAGCGGTTAAGGACTCTGGGTCTGTACTCGTTGGAGTTTAGAAAGATATGGGGGATAGTATTGAAACTTGTAGGATACTGAGAGGCCTAGATAGAGTGGATGTGGAGAGGATGTTTCCACTTGTAGGAAAAACTAGAACCCTGAAGGGACGATCCTTTAAAACTGAGATGAGGAGGAATTTCTTCAGTCAGAGGTTGGTGAATCTGTGGAATTCTTTGCCGCAGAAGGCAGTGGAAGCCAAATCACTGTCTTTAAGTCAGATAGATAGGTTCTTGATTAATAAGGAGATCAGTAGAGGTTATGGGGAGAAGGCAGGAGAATGGGGATGAGAAAAATATCAGCCATGATTGAATGGCGGAGTGGACTCGATGGGCCAAGTTGCCTAATTCTGCTCCTCTGTCTTATGGTCTTGTGTAAAAGGATAAGGAAACCAGTTACTATTCCCTCAAGAGTTACAAGGTTTGCGCATGCGTACAGTCAAACCAAATAATCTTTCCTCCCTTCTCAGTACATTCTTTCCAAGTCTTGAGTTTCAACAAATCTCCGATAAACTAGAACAAATTTCTAATAGCTTGATACAATCGTAGGCAGTGTGGTGTCGCACAGGAGTTTTGGTTTGAGCAGAGTCATGCTTTGCTCTTTTTAATCATCATTGTATGCTTGAAAGCTGTAATCTCAATCTGACTTGTCAAGAAATGTCTGTTCCCTGTATCATTTGCCAAATAATGACATACTAAACTTAGTCAAAACAGACGGTGACCAATGCAAAGTCAAAATAATATCAGAAGCAGGAGTAGGTCATTCAGCTTATCAAGACTGCTCTACCATTCAACATCTATTTCTGGCTTCCAATACGATCTGTTTGTGGCTTTAACTCCACTTTCCTATCCCCCATGCCCTTCCCCCCCGCCCCCCAACCAGCTCCCTTGTACATCAAAAATCTTGAGTTCAAAGCTATTTTAATTTTCTTTTTCTCTGTCTCTTTTAGGTCGCCGAATTCCTTCAACATCTGTCAATCCAGGAGCGAACAATAAAGGATTCAAGCTGAGGAGACAACCTACTGACACAAGACGTAACTGTTGCTGACCGTCCTCTGTGCTTGGAATGACTCGGAGCAGGCATGTAAGAAGATGGATGGATCCTGTAAAACCGTCCCTCTTGGATTCGGCTTTTCTGCTGTGCTCTTCTTGAAGGAAGAATAATCACTTCTTAAAATTAGTTTTGCCTCGTTCTTCTGTAAGTGCTCCAGGCTACACTTTGGCAGGCACTTTCTCAATCAGTTTCGCTCCTCAATATGTCCAAGAGCAGGGAAACTGATGAACCAGGGAATGGTTTAACTGACAAACGACAGCAATCTGGTGCATAAGTGCAAATCAAAACTTAGTAGAGTTTTTTCCATTGCATGTAAATAGACCTCAAGTTATTGCATAAAAAAAGGGAAATTCTAAAACTGAAGCACTTTGTTTAGTTTGTGTTTTGTAACCAAGAATTGGACTCCCTTTTTAAAATGCACTTTGCAGCTCTCCGTTCAAGTTCAACAATCTGAAGTGATTCCTTTGTTCAAACCTCTTGAACCCAGTGTTCAGAAATGCATTCATCTACAAACCTCCACAAAAGAAGACCCTTCTCCTTTTGTTTAAGGAAGGCACAGTTCGGTCTGCAGAGCACGACTGTTTGAACTCCAGCACTTTGGGTTGAAAGGATCCAAAAACCTCGATATTGCTCGCTCTCTCTCGATCTCTCTTTTTCTTAATCGATCGATCTCTCTCTCTCTCTCTCACTCTCTCTCTCATATCCCAGGTTTTATCTTGATCTGTGCTTTATCTGATCTGATTAGGGAAGAGACAAATTAACTATGTTTCCTGCTCCTTTTACCCCGCCAATCCTGCTGAAACTTTGCGCATGTGGATGGCTGGTGAGGGAAGGTTGGAGCTCTGCTTTAATGTGTTTCATGATGGTAAAGTATTCTGCTGAAGCTCCCTGCAGAATCCCATGCCTGAAGTGGGTGAGCCAGCTGGTGGCTTGTGAAACTCTATCCCATCGAGAGTTGACATATTCAGATGAGAAGACGACTTGCATCTCTATACAGAAAGGAATAATGTATTAAGTCTAGGGGATATTTGTCCAACAACAGTGAATTCCAACTGATGGTGAAAGAGAGTCAGTGTTTGAGTGCGGGGTAAAAGTTTGCACAACTTCGAAAAGCTGTTTCCTCTGATGCCTGAATCCTTGGGTTGGAACCCAAGGAAGTGAATGAAGTAGATTGTGTAGTTTATTTTCTGGTGTTCAATCTGTACGTGAAAATATGTCTGCAAACCATGCTTGCTCAAGTGGATGAAATGTGAGATTTAAGAAATATAAATCATAAGAATGTTACTACTTTAAGATTTTAAACAAACACCCAGATTAACACTAAAGAGTACTGTCAGTGGTGACAGGATCTATGAAGGGATATGGGGTCTTTTTAACACAAGAGTGCATGGCATTTAGTATAACTATGGCAGAAAGACACTGCTGGTTATCATGAATTAGTGCAACTAGAGGTGTGAAATCCATGTGTTTATGCATGGTCAATTTGGCTGGAGTTGCTGCTGAGTGTTTAGTGGTGGTGGTTGGTACTCTTCAACATGGGCAACCCATAGGCTAACTGCTTTGGTTGGGAAAGTAGGGTTTCTGAGGGTGGGGGTGAATCAGAAGGTATCTTTCTCTTTTCCCTTCCTTGCCTCCGATCCCCATCCGCCAAAGAGCATATTGAAGTTTCTTTTTTACCCTTGCTATTGTTCGGCTACCTGAAATAGACTGTTCTGATTTGCAAGTGAAGCCTGTCAGAGAATCTCAAACCATTAAAAATGGTTGAATTATAACTTTTTTTCTTGTTGAGAAACTTGCTGTTACATTAGTGATTCAAGCCTCCTCTTTCGTTTTCAGTGGATATGAATAGCCTAACCCAAGTCAGGCCAGTTAGCTATCAAAGTGAAATTTTAGTGTCCCTTTTCTTTTGGGAGGTGTGTGACCATTGTGGTCCATGTGGCTTTAATTTCAGCCCTATTAATTGTATATAACTTGAGCATTAAGTCATGATATTTTCAGCTTCAGAAAGAAAACTTGCATTTGTCTTGCATCTTTCATGACCTCGGGATGTCCCAGAACACATCACTTCAAAAGTATTTAATTAACTGTAAAGTCATTATTATGGCAATTAATTTCCACACGAAGAGCTCCTACAAACACAAAGGGTTAAAGATCAGGTAATCTGATTTGGTAATGCTGATTGAGGGATATATAATATGCCAGGTCATTGGGGGAAAAATCCCCAGCTCCTCTTTGGAATAATGTATTGAGATTTTTCACAGCCACACACAAGGGCAGATAAGCCCTTTGTTTAACATCTCTGAAAGACAGCATCCCTGACCTCAACGCTGATTGTCAGCTTAGATTTTTGTGCTCAAATCTGTGGGGTGGGACTTAACGCACAAACCTCTACCTCCGGCAACAGTGCTACCACCATACCACAGCAGACACCTAAGCAGCAAGTACATCGAGATGGCATCTGGCAACACCGTTTGCCAGAAGGCTGGCATTGGGGTGTACAAAGGAGAGCATTTACATTCATACAGGTCTATGGTCCTATTGTAGTCCTGCATCATTTTACCCCATGTTAAAAGCAGTTATTTTTAACATTGCAATGGCAGTGCTCACTTACATGGGCAAATAAAATTCAGTGTGTTTGTTTGAATGTTTACAGTGTTAATGTAAGATTTAATACCCTGATGCAGCAAACCTATCTAAGCACTTGCAGAATGAGCTGGCTGCACAACTTAATCCATCTCAACAACACAAGTTTGTTTCTCAGCATAAAATCGTAGTTTTAAAAAGCAGCCCTTTGCTTTTTAAAGACATGTATGGTATAGGTGTACGGTAATTAATATTTGCAGCAACATTCTTCAATTGGGCAGCACGTTAACACAGTGGTTAGTACAGTTGCTTCACAGCTCCAGGGTCCCAGGTTCGATTCTCGACTTGGGTCACTTTCTGCGTGGAGTCTGCACGTTCTCCCCGTGTCTGCGTGGGTTTCCTCCGGGTGCTCCGGTTTCCTCCCACAGTCCAAAGATGTGCAAGTTAGGTGGATTGGCCATGATAAATTGCCCCTTAGTTTCCAATAAGGTTAGGTGGGGTTACATGCGTAGGGTGGAGGTGTGGGCTTGGGTGCCATGCAGACTCGATGAGCCCAATGGACTCCTCATGTACTGTAAATTCTATGAATCCGGAAGGAATGTGATCCAAGGCAAAGGTAATATGAAAGTGAAATGGAATGTTTGAGGTGGTGAAAGCAGATAAAATTAGAGGTCAGCCATTTAAAAAAAAAAAAGGAGGGGAGTGAGATTGGATGTCCAGATTGTTTTATTGTTCCCAGATTTATCAACTAGTGGACCTAGACTTGAAAATATATAGTCCTTCAAGAATGTAATAAATGGATTTCTGGAGAAGGGGGTGATTACAACCCATGGGAATATAAATCATTCTATTGGGCCTGAAATGGGTTTGAAGTCAATTTGGTCTTGCTGGATTACTATGAAGAGTCAGAGGGATTTTTGAGAGAGACCTGAATTAACGACAGGCGTCTATGCCAACAGGTGACGTTGAGGAAGGATTTAGTGAGCAAAATAAGGAAACCTGATGGCAACACCGTAAAGATTGCAGCTTAGAAAATATCATAGAATTTACAGTGCAGAAGGAGGCCATTCGGCCCATCGAGTCTGCACCAGCTCCTGGAAAGAGCACCCTACCCAAGGTTAACACATCCACCCTATCCCATAACCCAGTAACCCCACCCAACACTAAGGGCAATTTATCATGGCCAATCCACCTAACCTGCACATCTTTGGACTGGGAGGAAACCGGAGCACCCGGAGGAAACCCACGCACACACTGGGAGGATGTGCAGACTCCACACACACAGTGACCCAAGCCGGAATCGAACCTGGGACCCTGGAGCTGTGAAGCGATTGTGCTATCCACAATGCTACCGTGCTGCCCTGCCGTACTTTAGCTTGTAAAGTTTGGTGATGGTAGCTGTAGATGTAGTTTAACAGCCAGTGATTTCTGACACCCCTCTTGTTGGCTTGACTAGTCTCAGCTGAGGAACCCTCATCATAGCTAAAGATCAGACACTGTCTCTGAAACAGCATTGACAATTGTTGATTGTGTAATAAGTTGAGATGGGGCTATCTAAAATGAAATTGGGTGCCAGGCAAGTAATTATGTATTTTGCACATCAATTAAACTAAGGGCAATCAGACTCCCCTGCTGTTTAATTGAACTTCTCTCAATCAGGCCCCAACTGGTGGCATTGCTGTCACATGGAACAATGCTAGATAGGCGCTGACAATTAGAAACATAGAAATTGGAGCAGGAGGCGACCTTTCGAGCCTGCTCCGCCATTCACTATGATCGCGACTGATTCTCTACTTCAGCACCATACTCCTGTGCTCTCTCTATACACCTTGACACCTTCGATATGTTCAATGATTTGGCCTCCACAGCCTTGTGTGGTGGAGAACTCCACAGGTTCACCACTCTGAGTGACAAAGATTCTCCTCATCACAGTCCTAAGTGGTCTACCCTGCATCCTGAGATTGACCACATGCCAGAGGAAACATTATCCCTGCATCCAGTTTGTCTAACCCTGTCAGAATTTTATACATTTCCGTTGGATCCCCTCTCGATCTTCTAAATTCCAGTGAATACATGCCCAGTTGACCCAATCTCTCCTCATGCCACAATCCTATCATCCCAGGAATCAGTCCAGTGAACTTTCACTGTACTCCTGTATGGCAAGTACATCCTTTCTTGGATAAGAAGATCAAAATTGCACATAATACTCCAGGTGTGGCCTCACCAAGGCTGTCACAGCTGCATTAAGACATTCTTGCTCCTGTACTCAATTGAGGCCAACGTACCATTTGCCTTCCTAACTACTTGCTGTGCCTATGCTCGCTTTCAGTGACTGGCATACTAGGACAGCAAGGTCCCTTTGTACATCAACATTTCTCAATCTATTACCATTTAAATATTCTGCCAATCTATTTCTCTGTCCAAAGTGGATAAATTAACATTTATTCACATTATATTGCATCTGCCATGCATTTACAGATTCACTCAATGTGTGTAAATCACCTTGAAGACTCTTAACATTCCCTTCACCACTCGGATCCACCAAGTTTTGTGTCGTCAGCAAAATTGGAAATATTACTTTTGGTTCCCTGATCCAAATTATATTGTGAATAGCTGTGGCCCAAGCACTAATTGCTGCAGGATCTTACTAGTCACTGCCTGCCTCTCCGAAAAAGACCCATTTATTCCTACTCTGTTTCCTGTCTGCTCATCAATTCTCAATCCATGCCTATGTATTACCACAATCCCATGCACTTTCATTTTGCACACTAACCTCTTGTATGGGACTTTATGAAAAGGTTTCTAAACATCCAAATACAACACGTCCATTGGTTGCCCCTTATCAATTATACTAGTTACGTCCTCTAATGACTCTTGCACAATGGCCCATGGCTTCTTCACAATGCTCCCCTTCCTAAATTTGATGTTCCTGTCTGGAAGGGGTAGAATGACGATGAAAGTTACATTATCTACCTTTTCAGGTTATCTTCATTGTTAGTTGCTCCATAACACAATCCTATCCACCATCTGCAAGACCTACAGGATGATAATTTTGAGGGGGGTGGGGGGGTGCGGCATTCGTTTTGACTGGTTAGTTGATTTCAATTGAACCTTGTCAAACTGCAGCAGATCCTAGGGATGTACACAATGTATGCAAGTGATTCTGTGCTGCATTGTTTATCTCTAGTGGTATATAAGTGCATGTTATGTATGTAATTTCCCAGAATTAATAATGCTAATCTACTCTTCTGTAGATTGTGGAGAGTGTATCTGTGCCACATAGACGAAGTACAAGTTCCTTTTAGGTTAGAGAATTTTTTTTTAAAATCCGCACAGATGAACAGTTTTCTCACAATTGTACCTGTGTCACAGTTAACTTGTTTAACCTAATTAATTTAAGCACTTTACCAACTCAGTTCCTTTTCAAATATTTACAAGTTCCCTTTTTAACACCGTTATAAAAGTTGTTTCACTGACTACTTGTGGGAAAGCATTTCCTGTTTTCTGAACCTGCTGAATTAAAAAGAAAAAAACTCTTCCACCTGCCAACTTCGTATGTGGAATATTCTGCATCCATCCCCTTGTTTCCAATTCACCAACCAATAGGAACATCCACTTTCTACCCCTTAAAATCTTCCAGAATTTCCCCCATGGTTGCCTCTTCCATTGAAACCCTCAAGTTTTCTCATAGCTATATGATCTCTTGTTCTGTATATCAACCGAGTAAATCTTTGCTGTACTCCCACCCCCGTTCTAACAGATGTATTCCATTTGGCAATAAAGGCTTATACAAAGTCTAAATCATTTCCTTGCTTTTTCGTTCAATAGCCCCAGTTCACTTGTTCTTTTTCCGAAGATATAGTACTTTGCATGTTCTCTGCTTTGAGCTGCAATCTATCTGTGTTCTCCACAATTGTGCATTCATTCATTCATTCATCCTAACGGTTATTGGGGCCCTTCATCGAGTATCAACAAACTACATCACCATGTCCACATCATTAATATGAATCCCTGGAACACAACTACCCACATGCCACCAATCAAAAAAACATGCCTAGCCATTTTTCCATTCATTTTATATATGCATAATTACAGTCATTTTAATACTGTCTGACATTTTTAGCTGCATCCCTTGTATAGCATTTTTATCAACAGCCTGAAAATCCATGTATGCACATTTACTAGTCCCTCTATCTGATGTGCAGTATTTTAGATGAATTGTCTAATAGTTAATTGATTTAACTAAATTATTCCAATATGACCTATCCTTTTCAAATCAGCACTATTCCTAATGAGCTATGCTTTTCTAACTAATGTCATTTCCTGCTTTATCACTTTACCCTTTCTGAAAGAAGATACAACTTTTGACCCAATCCACTCGTTTGAATGTTTCTTGTTTTGAAGAATTTTTGAAAATGACAGTGCCTCTGCTGTTTTCTCCCTAGCCTTCTGTTTATTCTGGGATGAATATCATCAGGCCATGTAGGGCAGTAGCGGATCATTCTTAAATTAACTTTGGAACAGGACAGATTAGCCATGGAGACATGAACAGTGACCATGGAGACACTTGACTGTAAGGATAGGAAGGAAGCATATTTCTGAAGGTGAAAAATTTCAGTCACTGTTTGATCTTGCAGAGCTCAAGTCCTACTATTTTATTGCACTGTTGTTAAACGGCTGGAATTTCCCCAGCCCCAATCCCACCAATACTCCATCCATTGATATCAGGACTTTTTAACCTGTATTTTTCTTTAGTGAAAGGGGCAGAGAATCGGCAGTGATGGCAACAAAGGAGGATTGCTATGTTTGATGGCAACGAGAAATTGAGGTCCTATCCAGATCTTGTCCACTTCTCGTACAGCAATCTGTGTCGCAGTCAGCGCTAATGTTGAGAGAATCACGTCCGACACAAATCGGGTCCAGCTGGTGCCAATGTCCTGACCTTTGATGACTCCACAACAGGGTGTGGTGTGATTTTGTTCTGAAGATAGATCTTTGTTGCACAAAAATCTCCACTGCAAGGACACCTGCAAGGGAGATATGAATATGGCAGGCGTCAACTTAGACAGCTGCTGATGGTAGGGACCTCTGGGGGTTGATTGGGCATCGGCGCAAGCGAGGAGAAACTGAAAGCTCTGCTGAAAACGGAGAAGAGGACCTGGAGAAAACAGGCCAATAAATTCCGCATCCCTCCTTAGTCTACTGTCTTCCTCTATAGCAAATGTGGCAGAGACTGCCATACCATAGTAAGCTATACTAAGGGGTGTTTAACACAACCACCAAGGAGCAAGATTTCCAGCCAAAATTTCATTACCCTGGGTTTAAAATCAGATTTGTTTCCATTCAACAAATTACTCCCTTTGGTATTAAGTGGACTAGAACATACCAGTTGCCATTATCGAAGACAGCCCTGGTATGAAAGAGCAGATTGGGTCTCACTTTAATGGAATTGCTTTATTAAGAAGGAATCCTGAGGGAGTAAATCAGTGTGAATACCACACCCTCCCCTCTTACTCCCATCACCAGTCCCATTCCATTTTTATTTCCCGATATTCCAATTTCATCAAATGTGGTTATAGGTGTTTGGCAAATCTTGTCAATTTTGCCGCTGGTCACATTGTACCCATCAGAAGCAGAGGACTTGAGTCTATGTATTCAGTGTTCCACTAGTGAGTTTGTATATTCTTTAAAGTGCTCAAATTCCTCCCATCATGAGATCCCAATAAATCCCTGCATTTATTTTTTATAGCAGCTCCAAATGCTCTCTGGTTTTGAAGGTCAGAATCTGTAACTGTTTGTGGGCAGTTTTCCTTCATATTTGACACTCTAGATTCTTGGTGGAATCCAAGTAACTGCACTCTGGCTGCATGTTTAAGCAGCCAGATGACTTCTTCATGCTGACCTGGGCGGGGGGGGGCTCTTTATATTTTGTGATTTTTCTTTTCCACGTAACTTGCATTGACTCCCTCCATAAATGTACAACCAAGTATTTTAGCAGAAAGATAAGTGGTTTGAAACTAGCCCCTCTACTGTTGAGCTGAGGTAGATAATTCCAGTATCCTTTTGCTAATACACCCTCAGTTCAGCACAGTATTGTAAACGAGTGGAAATTTCCAAAAGTTCTATCTGTTTATTTCAGGTTTGAAACCACCTTTTTCCTCTCCTTTTATCATTAATTTCCAGTTGTTCAAGTGGTGGAAGTGGCTCAGAGGGGAGATGGAGTGGTTTTCTTTTGAAGTGCTATTCTGTAGCCATGGCTCTTCCTATGACTTTGATTTGCTTCTATCTTTCCCGCCTCTTCTCCACCTTTCCCTGTCCCCCCTCGTTAAATTCAGCCTTTTGTTGATGAGCCACATGGCATTTCATATTGTTTTTTGGAAAAGTTAGTGCATGAAACAAACTTTCTGGCTGCTCATTTATCTGAACTTCAAATCACTGGAATGTGAGTTTGTATTTTTAAAGTTGTTCATTGTTCGCACATTGATACGACCAGGAGAAAGCGAATGATGGGCAAAATGTTGGCTGGCCATTATGCATGCAATATTGTAATTTCACCATGTATTGTTCCTAAATTGTTAATTTTTTTTCTCCATTGATCTGTAGATCTGTGTCTTAGCAGCTTGCATCCAACGATTTGCTGGCTGACCTTGACCCTAGTTGTAATGCAATTAGAGCTTGTACATTGAATGTTAATGTACTTAAAGAGAATTCATTTACGGTATCATTTTTGGGTTACCTCTATTGTTCACCGGCCAGTGTCTCCACGCTGCATTACTCCATCCTTTTAATTGTGTCCCACAGATGTGATTAGATCATTTTCAGTAATGGAGCAAGCACCTAATGCAACAGAAACCAACCCTAGCAGCTTTTTAATGTATGACTGTGCGCCATGCAGTATGGCCTGAGTGGGGGTGGGGGTGGGGGGGAGGGGCGATATTCCATCTCAAACCCTTGTAGATGTGTGTTACATAAATATGTTCCTAGCACGCAGCATCTCTTCAGAGTAAGGTTTATGAAGGGGCCAACACAAAACTATTTGTAATATAGTCACGTGCTTCTAATCAGTGTTGGCCTTGCCCAAATGTTGCTGTTCGAATTTGTTTATCACTTTCACTATGCTAACTGTACAACCAATCTGGTCTGTCCACCACCGTGAACTCAGTTAAAATCAGACTTGGCCTTGTTATTCTGTGATAGGTTTCTGCATACTTGGATATTTCCAAATCCAGAAGGTAAAGGATGGAGGTCAGTATTTTTGCATTTTTAGTGCATTTTCTCAATTGATGAAAATGCCCCAAAAAATTAAAGAGCTGATTCTGAGGTCACTTCCCAAATGCAATCCAATTTGAATATGAAGTCCAGTGTGTTACATCCATATGTAATACATTAAAGATCCTCCAGCTGTGCACACATCCTGTCAGTTTGTTCCTTTTTAAACCTCCATGCCCGCATTTATACTGAAACTGCTTAAATAAACTAATCATGCCATAAGTATACCCCTAGCCTCCCTCCTGCAGTGATGCAACAGCACTGCCACTGGCAGGAGTGTATAAATTACACACGTTTACATAGGCCAGAGTTTATAATGGTAATATAAAAATAAGGATGAAATATATGCCTTTGAAATTAGACAATTACATCTGCAGGCTCTGATCCAATAATCAAAGTTTTCTTATCCTCTTCACTATAGTCAGTTTGAATGCCTATTTGCAAGACTCGGGAGGTATTAGCTAGCAGCTGTAGAATGTAAATATTCAAGACAAAACTGAGAAAAATGTCCAACTCTGAAGTGTTTTAAAACCCTTGAGTTAGAAGAAAGGAATGTTCACCTCTTATTATTACACTCACTCTCCACTCGTGTGCTTGTCTTCAACTTTGCACAGCCAGCTCTTCCAAAGATCTATTACCATTTTCTATTTGTACTTGCTGCCTCCGTTTATCGTGCAACATCTAAAAGCACAAGTGGCAAAACCCTGCTCCTAGGCCTCATCCAGTCCGACTGTGTGTGACCAGCTGAAAGGTGTCTCACCCTGATTATCCTTCCTGCTGGGCAGGGGAAACATGGATATGAGCTCGGAGGGTGGCAAACATTGTAGCACCTGAATAGTTTGCCACAGAGCGCATGTTCTGGCTGACCAATCTATTCCAGCAACTAGTGTTGTCACCGATTCAGGATATATTATTCCAACAGAGAAAAATGGACAAAGTCAATATAGATTAATATTGTGCCAATACTCTGGAATGTTGTGCGATGGCCTAAAGGACTCTATCTTTAATTTTAGGGGACCAATATCCATGTGCTGTTCACTGGCTGTTGCAACGTTACTGGAGACTTGGTCTCTTGAGATGTGTTTCTATTCAAGCTATGGGAATGACCCTTCCATGGTCACGCCCCAATCCCAATGGCCAAATAGCATTCCACCATATTGCATAGCTCTGCAGTGTTATTGTTTTTTTGGGGGGTTTTTTTGCAACATCGGCCTGTTTGCGCTGCCGGTATTGACGTCAGAGGCAGAGTCGGCAGCTGTACTGCTGCGGTGCAGTGGTGCTTTTGGTTATTTTTCTGAAATGGTTACACAGCCAAAGTTTGACATAGTCTGGAATTGTACTGCTGACTGCTTTTTGAGTGAAATTGGATTCTATAGATAATTGATGCACATCTATCATTGGCACCTAACTGAATCCTCGTGACAGCACTGGTACAAATCAAAGCTTGTAACTCATTTTGCTTTAATGCATGAAATGTTGCCTATTTACTAGTTGTGATGGAATTTTTTTTTGCTCAGCTTCTCTGAAGGGTAGGAATAGATGTTTTAAAACTTGGGCTGGCCCAGGCAGAAATGACTTGTTTAATCATTGTACCTACATAATATGTTGTTCTTAACACCGGAAAGCGAGGTGTATAACCTGTTTAACTATTAAAAATTGTTGTAGTACTGAAGTATATCGCCCATATTTTAGTTTGCAACCAGTAGATTAGCATAACTCAGCAATACAGAATCATTTAAACCTGGAGATGCTAAATATGCATGTCTTGTGTAGCCAATAATTGCTAAAATCACTACACCGTCCATAATGTATTTTCTAATGTGCAAGAGAAAGTTGTATGCAGTTTATTAATAAAGTTAATACATTTTTTGTTTATTGATGTGTGGCCTGTTTTGGTGTCCAGCTATACCATCCTATTTAACACTTAGTACTGGGTCTGATATCACAGTGGTTGTGACACTGGATTAGTAATCCACTTCTGCAAGTTGTGAAACTGAATTCAATAAATCTAATGGGCTTGTGAAATGTGGACTGATCCCACCCCAAATTTAGTGTACTGTTAATGGCCAGTTGGATCAAACCACTAAAAAGAATAAAACGAACCAACGAACAATGTTGTTGTGACTGTCTGATTGACATGCAAACCAGTTCAGTCAACGCGGCAAAATTGGGTGTTTGAGACAATCCAGCAGCTTCTTTGCCACTTACTTTATTCCAGATGTATTTGAACTAAATTTAAATTCTCAAACTAGATTTGAACTCGTGGCTTCTGCAATATTAGTTCAAGACTCTGTTATTACTTCAGTAACCTAACAAATACATTACCATGCTGTTACAATCCCCATGGGGAACCTTTAACAAAAATGATTAATTTACTGACTAACCTCCAAATTAAGAAATTATTATAGAACCATAGAATTTACAGTGCAGAAGGAGGCCATTCAGCCCAACAGGTCTGCACCGGCTAGAGCACCCTACTCGAGCCCAAACCTCCACCCATCCCCGTAACCCAACCTAACCTTATGGACACTAAGGGTAATTTAGTATGGCCAATATTTGGTTAGATGAGCTCTGAACGACCTCAAGTTGGGTCAGGCTGAGCCGTGCACAGGATGAGGTGGAATTTACCCTACAAAGGGCCTCATTCCACACACCCTGATCTGGGGTGGGTCCCAACAACTCCTCCCATTTCAGGGTCTTCACTGATAACTTTAGCTGGTACAGGAATTCAACCTGCGCTGTTGGCATCACTCCGCATCACAAACCAGCCAACTGAGTTAACCAACTGCCTTTTGGAAGCAAAAACAGGGTAATGGATTACACTGGAATGTCAAGGTTTTAAAATGTAGAGAAGCAAAAAGGATCTTGGTGTTAAGGTACCCTCAACAGTTAAAGCTTGCAGTTCAAGCACGAAGCAATAAGGGCATAAAATTGTAATTTATTTAAAAGATGTGGAACCTAATAAGGACGTGTGTGATGGGGACTTGCTGAGGTTTCTTGTTCCGGTTTTTTTATTCTCGTGTGGAATGGGTGTGTTACGTTTCCTGATATTTATTCAAGTAGGATGTGGGCCTTGTTAAGGCTTAAAATTCATCGTTTGTTTCGGGCGAGTGCTGTCCTGCTAACTGAAAGAGTTAATGGGAGTGTAGTTGTGTGACGATTGACCAGAGTCAGATAAAATGAAAAGCTTCTGTAAGAATCAAGTTCATGGTCAAGATTTGAAACTGAGGGCAGCACGGTGGCCAAGTGGTTAGCACAACCGCCTCACGGCGCTGAGGTCCCAGGTTCGATCCCGGCTCTGGGTCACTGTCTGTATGGAGTTTGCACATTCTCCCCGTGTCTGCGTGGGTTTCGCCCCCACAACCCAAAAATGTGCAGAGTAGGTGGATTGGCCACGCTAAATTGCCCCTTAATTGGAAAAAATTATTGGGTAATCTAAATTTATTAAAAAAAAATTTGAAACTGGCGCAGAGCATGTGACAAAGTAAAATCAATATAATATAAGTGTACGTCAGAATCATAATACACATTAAAAAGGACACCTATCTCAGTCTTAGACTAATTATACTGTCTTGAACAATCAAAGTACTAGGAAGGGCATAAATGATAAGGACCTTGATTTGACGAGCATAAATGCCTTTGAATTAAGAAAATGCAGCCAAAAGAATGAGGCCCATAAGGGATAACGGAATATAACCACTTGAAATGAAATGGAAAAGAAATGAAAATCGCTTATTGTCACAAGTAGGCTTCAAATGAAGTTATTGTGAAAAGCCCCTAGTCTTTCAAGTAAACCTCTGACCGTATTTTAAAGGTAAGATCAATCGTTTTCTGAAGACTGACTCTCATTCCGATCAAATAAAACTGCAAGCATAACTGGTTAACTTTGAAATAACATGGTATAGATTGCTTACTGTAGAGATTAGGAATATTAGCCAAATTATAGAGAAGGGAAGGAAAACATGTCAGGGACAGATTTGAACGAATCGATGCTCCTTTCTTGCAACTCTTGATAAGGGTGTCTAATTTCAGTTCCCTGCCTGTTTGTCAAATAAGCCTCAAGATTTTTGTAACAGTTTTGTAGTGTGAGATCCACGTTTAAGTATATTTGTCTCTAAATGACATTGTTAGCCGACATCTTTTGTAGACTGTAATTCTGTTTCATACTTTTAAAACTACTTTCTATACCAAAATGTTTATAATAAACCCCACTAAAAATATAACTGTGGATGTGCTACATTGAGTAAATTTAAAATTCTGAGACACTCATTAGGCAAAATCCTGAGCAACAAAGATCCATGCTGAAAAAGTTATGTTTTAGTCGGAGCGACTTTTCTGGGGAAATCCCAATCAAAACGTAAGTGAAATATGTTTAACTGTTTCAGAGCTGAAAGTGTAATCTCCCTCTAGTGATGGGTGCCCCGGTTCTGTATCGGCAGATAGCTTTCCCTCTTTCGGTTGCTTAGTTAGAAGCTGACTATTAAGATTAATCATCCAGGTCAAAAATCCTAAATCATTCACATATGGCACCCAACGTGGGCCAGCAAGGTTTATCCTCAAAAATATTCAAACAAGGAGAGATTAAAAACGGTGTGATTCTTAATAGAATGTGTTCGAACCTGTAAACATGGCTAATATTGAAAATGCAGAAAAATATATAAAGTAGCTCAATAAATACATGAAGTAGTAAATGGGGTTGTCCCCTTTAAAATTGCAAACAATTAATTCTTTACTCTCGAGGTATTAGATTGGAACAAGGATGTATCCTTAGAATTGGATGTCAAATGATGATTGATGCAGATGCCCTTCAAAGGGTTCACAGTTTGCACTGTAGTCAAAAGGTTTCAAATCCAGAGCAGTATGGGTACTTATCATTCAGGCTTTGAGATAACAAGAGAAACCTCAGCTCCAAACACCAGCACCGGCTCATGTTGTAATAGGATCCCTTTTCTTCACAACTGATCTCTATCTGTGGAAGCAGAGTATTAGTTGGATAGTTGAACATTGGGACAGATTACTCATCCTAATTAGTCAGCCACAGTGCAGCCGAAGTCTATCAAGTTTTTGCAATGATCTTTATGCCAGCATTAACACCCTCACATGGCCATTGCAATTCAGTCTTGGCAATGTTTCACTGGCTTAAATCGAGCAATCCACGTGGGGACAATTAGAAAATATCCTTCGAAAGATAGCTAAAGAAAGAGGACTCCTAGCAGCCTATGATTTAGGAAATAGACTGAATAAGGGAAATTGGGATAGGTCATTATCTTTTCACATGTAACCCAATGAGTTGATTTGGACAATGGCCGATCTAGACTTTAATGAATTACATGAAACAATGAGGTACGACAATGTTAGACAAACACTAACCCAGTTATTGGGAGCCACAAGCATCCCTGTCATTGTCCAGTGAACACGGGACCACAATGGATGGATCGGATTTTGTTTATTGTCACGTACCGAGGTACAGTGAAAAGAAGTACATGAAAATAAAAGAAAATACATAATGGGACAACACAAGGTAACTATATAAACACCGGCATCGGGTGAAGCATACAGGGGTGTAGTGTTAATCAGGTCAGTCCATAAGAGGGTCGTTTAGAAGTCTGGTAACAGTGGGGAAGAAGGTGTTTTTGAGTCTGTTCGTGCATGTTTTCAGACTTTTGTATCTCCTGCCCAATGGAAAAAGTTGGAACAGTGAGTAAGCTAGGTGGGAAGGGTCTTTGATTATGCTGCCCGCTTTCCCCAGGCAGTGGGAGGTGTAGATGGAGTCAACTGATGGGAATCAGGTTTGCATGATGGATTGGGCTAGGGCAGCACAGTGGCGCAGGGGGTTAGCCGAGGTCCCAGGCTCAATCCTGGCTCTGGGTCACTGTCTGTGTGGAGTTTGCACACTCTCCCCGTGTTTGCGTGAGTTTTGCCCCTACAACCCTAAGATGTGCATGCTAGGTGGATTGGCCACACTAAATTGCCCCTTAATAGGAAAAAAAATGAATTGGGTACTCTAAATTTATTCATTTATTTTTAAATGATGGACTGGGCTGTGTTCACGACTCTCTGAAGTTTCTTGCGGTCTTAGGCCGAGCAGTTGCCATACCAGGCTGTGATGCAGCCAGATAGAATGCTTTCTATGGTGCATCTGCAAATGTTGTTAAGAGTCAGTGTCGACATGCCGAATCTCCTTAGTTTCCTGAGGAAGTATAGACGCAGTTGTGCTTTCTTGGTGGTAGCGTGCCATGGGTGGAGCAGGACAGATTTTTGGAGATGTGTACCTCTAGGAATTTGAGGCGGTTAACCATCTCCACCTCGGCCCTGTTGATGCTGACAGGGGTGTGTACAGTACTTTGCTTCTGGAAGTTAGTGACCAGCTCTTTAGTTTTGCTGGCATGGAGGGATAGATTTGTTGAGATGGAGGAATAGACACCTCCTAATAGGAGTCAGGTTCCTGAGAGGGTAGTCATAGATAGCCACCCACTATTCATTAAGGAGGCTCTGGACAACAAGGGCACAGACAGCAATCAGGCCCAACAACTCAGAGATAAAGACAGTCTCCCAGAAGAGATAGTTGGGACTCACAGGAACCATTGCTGACAATTATTCTTAGGAGATTCCCCTCAAGAACATTAGCAACAGGGACCCCGCTCGACAACAACCACTGAGACAACATCTGTCTACAAATCTGATTCGTAATTCCAGATACTATGACAATAAATGGCAAAATTAAGGACCGGTTCCCTGAACCCCTCAATGACAGGGAGGGAATGGGAATCACCAAAATCAAACACAGAGGCCAACAAACAATGAGACAAGCCCAAACTAATATAGTTAAATCTAAATAGCGTGGGGAGCCCCAATACCAGACCCCACAATAGGAAATTGGCACACTAGTCTGAACCAGGAGAATTATTACCCATATTTAGTTATTAAGATCAGATTTTATAGGAACAGCAATAATTGACACGTGCAGATATTTCAATTGTAGATCCCAATGTAAATGTTAAGTTCGGGTGGGGAGAGCCCATAGAACGAGTGCAAATAATTGGAATCACTGATCAATGTCAACTAACTCAAGTTTATAACTACCCTGTAGAATTAAACAGAATTCTGCATAATTGAAAAACCGAAAATGTTAAAAATAAATCGGATATCTCCTTCCGGTAAAAAGATTTCATTACTAATTGTTGCTAAAGACTCAATTGTGGTGTAATACCAGCCCAGTTAATTCTGAAATAGATGAAAGAACTAGACGTTATTTAAAACAAGTAGAATATTATTCAGATAAGACTGTGAAGGCCAGATTTAAAAACCTTCTGAAAAAATACTGGGATTCTCTACAATAACACAATAATCACTGTGGAAAGTTGCAAGTAGAACCGATTCCCCTCGGCATTAATTCATTTCCCATTCAAAAACAATAGCATATCCCTGAACACCGGGGAAAATCTCAACTAATTAAAACAAGAGACTCACTTGAACACCAAGGAATCTTGATTAGAAAGCCCTGGGGAGAATGTGCAAACTCCACACAGACAGTGACCCAGAGCCAGGATCGAACCTGGGAGCTCGGCGCCATGAGGCTGCAGGGGGGCTAACCCACTGCGCCACAGTGCTGCCCTTAGATTAAGTTTTTAAACGGCTCCTTGAAAATGTCTACTTGATAAACATCAAGAAATCACAGCTCTGCGGACCGGAAGTTAATTTCCTTGGTGCATGAGTTACTGACACAGGCAAAGGTCTGGTAGATGAATCTAGAGCAGGGGTGGGCAAACTACGGCCCGCGGGCCGCATGTGGCCCGCCAAAGGTATTTCTGCGGCCCTCCAAGTCATTTAAAAAAAAAAAAAAAAAAAAAATTTTAATTTTTTTTTTTTTTTAATTTTTTTTAAGGTTAATGGGGGGGGGCTGTTGGGTTACTTACTGGTATAGGGTGGATACGTTGACTTGAGTAGGATGATCATTGCTCAGCACAACGTCGAGGGCCGAAGGGCCTGTTCTGTGCTGTACTGTTCTATGTTCTATATGAGGCGCCCAGAATCATAACCGGGTGAAGTAATTATTTTACTTAATATACTATGCGGCCCTTTGTGAATTGTGAATTTCTGAATGTGGCCCTTGCACGGAAAAGTTTGCCCACCCCTGATCTAGAGAAAAGCTCCCGCGCATACAACTACACAAAAAGATAAAAGAACTCAAGTCCATTTTAGGGTTACTGAATTATGCTACGATATTTATCCCTAACTATTCCGGGCTAGCAAAACCTCTCTGTGACTGATGTACATCGAAAAATTACCCTTTCAATTTCACCCTTCGGTCCCTGGGGAAACTAAATGGACAATGTACAAAAGGCCATAGATTTAAACACCAGTAAAAGTCAGCTGCAGATAGTTCTTAAGATTAGAGTCAGAACTAGAGCAGGAGTAGCAGTAGCATACTATAAAGATGAAATTATTCCTACTGGATATTATTCTTGCAATTCTACCACCAGTCAACAGCATTACAGTGCTGTCAAAAGAACTCTGACTTTTCTCTTACAAGTATTTATTAAAGTACGACCTTTACAGGACCAGTCCACAATTTTAATACAAACCTCCTGTCACGCTTCATAAAAAACTTAAGCAGTCTACCAGAGACTATCAGAACGAACAAATAGCAACAGTCATTTATTTATTTGTTAGTTCAGTAATAACAATAATAGTTCAGTAAATGGCTGACATTGCTTCAAGACCGTTCACTAGATGTTTCTTCCAAATACATGAATAGAGTGATACAGACCCCAGAAGTGTAGAAGATTTTAGTTTAGACGGGCAGCATGGTCGGCGCAGGCTTAGAGGGCCGAAGGGCCTGTTCTTGTGCTGTACTTTCCTTTGTTCTTTGTAGAGTGGGAAGTTGTTCCTGAACAATTTGACCTCCAATCCCTTCCTCAAATGGAGGATAGGTATCCTGAACAAGAAAGAGACAACACCCCCCCCCCCCCCCCCCCCCAAAACAATCTCACATATTACAAAGAAACCTGATATTGTGATGGTTCTTCAATGAAAATACTACAACCAGATGGATTTATGAAATCCTCTGCAGAGATGGAACCAGCAAAAGGACAATTTCAGGAGTCAAGATATATTCCCTAACAAACCATAGTGTATCCTTTGGGACCCGACTGCACAATAGGCAGAGGTGATAGCATTAAAAGACGCCATGCAATGGGCAGATCCTAAAAACACAGATTCTGCATATGAGAGAAACGCATATCAGAGAGATCTCCCTATATGGGAAATAACTAAATGGAACACACACAGAAAGGAAATGAAAAATCGCTTATTGTCACGAGTAGGCTTCGATGAAGTTACTGTGAAAAGCCCCTAGTCGCCACATTCCGGCGCCTGTCCGGGGAGGCTGGTACGGGAATCGAACCATGCTGCTGGCCTGCTTGGTCTGCTTTAAAAACTAGCGATTTAGCCTGGTGAGCTAAACCAGCGCCTATATGATTAATCACAAGTCTATATGGCAGACAGTATTTGTATTAAGAGAAAAGCCAAACATACAGGTATTAAACATCCCCGGACACACCAATGGCCAACAGCACAGCTATGGAAATAACTTAGACGAACAGGCAAAACAAGCTGCAAGGATGGAGCTACCCAAGGTTAGGGAGGCCAAGGTTAATGTAACAACTGGGCAATAAATAGCAGAAAATCAAGATGAGGAGTTATGACACTGCAAGATCTAGTTATTACTTTTAAATTATCAAGTGATCTGGACACTTTTTAACATACAGAGAGACAAAAGAAACCTTCTTTGTCTGAATCCAGCTTCCAACTGTGTAAACTGAAAGTAAAACTCAGAGCCACAGCCAGCTCCCAGCTCAAAACAAAAGGAAAACCCAGTGCCACTGCCTAGCTCCACCCACACAATGATATCACTGAAGCCATGTGATAATACAAACATTTCTTAAAGGGACACTCCCATGACACTCTCAAAAACAAATGAAGAAAGGGTATTGGTATCAAGGCCCAAAAAACAAAACGATTGGAACTAATAAGGGAAGCTCATCAAGGTCCAAGTCATCTCCATGGGGGTGCCCAAGATACATGTGCAAAATTAGGAATGCACTATTGGTGGCCATATATGTTAGTTGATTTCAAACGATTTGGTGCAAATTGCAAAGAATGTCGCCTCCATAATAAGGAGTAATTGCAGGACCACCATTGATTCGACCAGACAAACCAATGTCAAATTGGCAATTTGATTATATTGTGCCATTGACCCCTTCCATGGGTAACAAATCGTATGGGCAAAATAACCCATAAGTTTTGGTGTGATAGATTGTTGTACCATGTTTACTTGGTGGGTCCCCACCGCCCGCTGTTCTGATCTCAAGACCACAACACTCTCTAACTTACTGTTCCCTATTACTGGATTTCCAGCCTGCAGGCTCAGCCTTCATTGGAAAGAACTTTAAGGGCATGTGTGAACGATTGGGTGTACAATTGGAATTCAGTATTCCATAACATCCCAGATCCAGTGGGATTGTGGAGTGCAGGAATCATGAAGTTAAAAGAGGTCTGGCAAAACTGATGATGAGCAGGAGATCAAAGTGGGCTAGCCTGGTACCCGAGGTGCAAATCTGTCTTAATAACATGTCTTTAGCTAAGTTAACATCCCAGGCCCAAAACACTCATTCTCGGTTAAGCAGCGTTTCACTGCATCTCTTCCAATTTGGTCTATTGCATTTGCTGATCCCAATGTGGTTTCCTCTATATCAGAGACACCAAACGCAGACTGGGTGATCGCTTTGCTGAGCATCCTCAGTCTGTGCATATTCTGGACCCTGACTTTCCTGTTGCTTGCCATTTTTTAAAAAAATAAAAAAAAATTGCGTGCCCAATTCATTTTTTCCAATTAAGGGGCAATTTATACTGGCCAATTCACCTACTCTGCACATCTTTGGGTTGTGGGGGCAAAACCCACACAAACACGGAGAGTGTGCAAACTCCACACGGACAGTGACCCAGAGCCGGGATCGAACCACGGCGCCGTGAGGCAACAGGGCTAACCCACTGTGCCACTATGCTGCCCATTGCTTGCCATTTTAACAAAAGACTCTGCTCCTATGCCCACATGTCTGTTCTTGGCCTGCTACAATGTTCCAGTGAAGTGCAACGCAAACTGGAGGAACAATACCTCATCTTCCGGTTAGGCACACTGCAGCCTTTCGGCCAGAACATCAAATTCAACAACTTCAGATGATCAGCTCTACCCCACCTCGACCCATTTGTTTTCATACCATTTCATTTTAACTGTTTTTTACCATTAGTTTATGTCTTAATATATATTTAATCTCCCACCCCCAATCTTATCCACCTTTCCTTAACATTTCTCCTCTTTGCTTCCCCCACATCTACAGTTCATCCTCTTGATGTTTTTTTCTCTGCTGTTTGACCTTTCACATATTTTGTCCTCTCTGGGGACTGCCATTAACACTCTTTCACCTTGGTATCTGTGGCCATTAGCATCCGGTTTCCCTGGGGTTCTGTGGCTATGACTCATCTTTCATTTTCACCCCACAGTATAAATATTTCCCACTTTCTTTGTCTGTTAGCTTTGACAAAGAGTCATCGGACTCGAAACATTAGCTCTTTTCTCTCCCTACAAATACTGCTAGACCTGCTGAGATTTTCCAGCATTTTCTCTTATGATATGATACATCCTTCTCCTTCAGATCCTGGGGAGCACCTCTTGAATCAGTATCGACATTATTTCATAGAATGGACAGGAATTAAACAGATAAGAACCGTCTCGGGCGGTACGGTTGCGCAATGGTTAGCACTGCTGCCTCATGGCACTGAGGACTCGGGTTCGATCCCGGCCCTGGGTCACTGTCCATGTGGGGTTTGCAATTCTCCTCATGTCTGCGTGGATCTCACCCCCACAACCCAAAGATGTGCAGGGTAGGTGGATTGACCACGCTAAATTGCCCTTTAATTGGAAAAGAAAAAGATAGAGCTGTCTCTCGGCTCTCACTTTAAATTCTCTAATTGTACACCCGTTTCAGGTGACCATAAAGACTACATCATAGGACACGATTACCCCATCAATTTCAATCATCACAACTTAATATATAATTGCTCAGTCCCATCCTAGCATCAAATGCGGTATGGAATAGCACCTATAGAATTTAAATTTTAAAAGTCCAGACAATGAATTTCACAATGCCTAGATCACGGTAATCAGGACACAAATGGCACTAAATTGATGGGAAATTTCCAAAGAGAATGTTATTCCTCCTGGCCAACAGATCCAGTCGAGACACATCAAAAAAAGTAGTAATCACACCAGTTAATGGAATGAGACCACCCTCAAGTCTCTGTCCCACATAGTGGGACCGAAACAGATATGTTCCCTATATGATATAGTATTTGGGGTAAACTAAACCATCTATGAAAGTCATTATTACATTACTAAGTCTGACTCGACCAGACTCTCTAATTGATATTCAGTGTTTTGTAAACCGCACTATCAAAGGATGCTCCCTAGATGGCACTGTGACAGACCAATAAAGATGCTTGTTGCATGGCATGGGCATATAATATCTTTTCCATTTATGATTGGAAACCTGCCGATCATTCTAGCCACACCAAAGCTGTTACTTCATAGAATGATATTTTAAACAGAACCCCTCGGTTAAGACGACAGATTTGTTCAGAATTCTTCTCATATTACCCCCTGAACTAATGCATAGAAATCATAAGGTCAATTACACTAAGACTGTGAGGATGCTTACATCGTTGCTATCCTAACTGTGAAATAATACCTCATCGACCAACGATACGCAAAAATCTACTGATTTCCCTACTGGAGGCCCCACCATAATAAAAAATAACACTTGGCAAAACTTTGTTACCCCAATATAAAGAAAACCAATACAGCATATTCAATGTCAGGATCCACCCACAAGAGTTGGAGTCTAATGAGTGTACAGTTAAAGAACACAAAACTTAACACCAGCCACTTCCTCAGTAGTTCAGGCCTTGGGAAT
The DNA here is from genome assembly GCF_902713615.1 of Scyliorhinus canicula. NCBI lineage: Eukaryota > Metazoa > Chordata > Chondrichthyes > Carcharhiniformes > Scyliorhinidae > Scyliorhinus > Scyliorhinus canicula. The sequence goes on along the minus strand of NC_052152.1, from coordinate 132,220,257 downwards.
CTTCTCCCAGTGGTTAAGTGAGACCACTTCTAATCTACAAAACATAATCCTATGTCACCATAATGGCGAGTCTGACCACTGACTCACCTGTGGTGCTTTGGGATCAAATGTTGGCTGATGATCTTGTTAAAGCTAACTATATGTCTGAAGTAATTAAAAACACCCTACACCAAATAGTCAAAAGGAGAACCTCCAGATCTCCTTGTTTCCACCATATTTACATTTTTCTTTACTATTCAGCAGTTAAAGGCACTGCAGAAACCCACTTCTAGGATTATGATACTCACAATGGTAGACCATTCAGAATGGCCAAAGATGAGGAAAAATTTCTTTACCCAGACAGTGGTGAGCCTGTGGAATTTGTCACCACAGGAAGTAGTTGAGGCCAAATCATTGCATGGTTTCAAGAAGCAGTTAGATATAGCACTGGGGGAAGATATAGCACTGGGGGCAGACCATTTTGTGCTGTGTAGGTTTCTTCTTCCGAGGGTGAAGAGGGCTGGGTACTTGGCCACGGTTATCTCAGATCATGCTTCACACTTCGTGGATTTGATGTTTGAGCAGGGTCCCTCTTAACGCCTGCCTTGGAGACCGGACACCAGGCTGTTAGCAGATAAAGGTTTCTGTGAACGGATGACCTCCACCATTGGGGAGTACATTACGTTCAACAAGAATGACTTGGTCTCCCCTTCTCCATTGTGGGAGGTCCTCAAGGTGGTCACTGGGGAGAGATAATTTCTGATAAGTCACACAGGGACAGGACAGGGAGGGTGGAGTGGCAGAGGCTAGTGGATTCCATCCTTTAGGTGGACCACCTGTACTCGATTGACCTTACACCAGAGTTGTTGGCGAGAAGGAAGAAGTTGCAGATGGAATTTGACCTACTCTCGATGGGTAAGGCGGTGGGCCAGCTGCAATGATCAAGGAGGGACTTTCTTTAAGCATGGGAGAAAGTGGGTCGTATCGGCCAATTTTGTTGTTAAATGCAGATGTTAGCTAAAGTGTTGGCAATGCGGTTGGAGCCCTGCCTTCCAGGGGTGATTTCAGAGGAATAGACGGGGTTTGTCAAGGGTGGCAGCTGTCTGTCAATATATGTTGATTACTAAATATTGTCCTGTCCCCCTCGCCAGCACCTGAACCGGAAGTGATTGTTTCAATGGATAGCATGGAAGTGTTTGATGGGATCGAGTGGGGGTACCAATTTGAGATTCTTGGGACCAAAGCTCAAATCTGAAATCATTTTGTTGTTTAGGGTTCCCACTGCTAGTGTCGGTACAAATGACTTGAGCTCAGACGACTTCCAGTTGGGTAGGGGTTCAAGGCAGGATTTGAACTGTAGCCACTGTAGCCACCTAAAATGGACACTGGACTAAACAAGATGGCGAATCGCTAAGACTGCAGGGGAAAAGCAGTTTAGCCAAGGCAGCAGTCTGCAAAGACTCATTAGCATTTTGCAATCAGCAAAACTAGTTTCTGGCCAGGTGGAAGATCTCAAACCAAAGGTGATAATAGCAAACGCTTTGCATACTAATGAGGCAATCCAGATCTAGGCACACACAATGGCAACATTTGGGTTTGAATAAGATACTTTAAGTGGATGTCCAGACAGAGCGGCACCAAAAGTATCCACTATAGAAACCGCCCCCGCCATCAAGAAAGACCCTCACATTGGAGGAATTCAAAAGATATCGATTCGGAGTGATCCAATCGATACCTGAAGGTAAAGCCCGCCCCGGAAAGGCACGGACATTGGGGACCCCTATAAAAGATAGACCCCCACCCATGGTCCTGTCTGTTGTTTCGTGCTCCGGCTTTGACCAAGAACTCCAACCTGTATCCTGACTCCAGCCGTTGAGCACCAGCCGCCGAACCGTAAGTGCCAATACGACGCTCGCTACGCGAACCAGGCCCTCTAGACCCCCAGTGACCAGCACGCTCTCTGAAGGTTGCAGACCGAGATCGGAACGAAGGCCTCGCTCCCTGACCTTGTCTGTTCCTGTTTAGTTAAGTATTCTGATTGCTTAGTTTAGTCATAGCTTAGTCCCTTAGCGTGTGCATGCGTATTTATTATAATTGTATAATAAATATTGATCGTTTGGAACTTACTAATCGGTGTATCGTTTTATTACTTTGAACCTGACCTTGGAATATTTGTGAGGTGTCTATACGGCATCTGGCGACTCCTGAGCTGAAAATACATACATAGAGCCTAGTAGTGTTAAGCACACGGCCTTTAAACGGAGGCGTGTTAATACACTCCAATAAACGCGTTTTACACCCATAGTAAAACGTGCAACAGAACCCTGCTTCTGTTTGCCTTGACAATCGAACTGGCTATTACGGTGGGGTTTTCCACGGAGTGGAGGGGGAAAGAGCGGGAAAGGAGAGAGCATAGGATGCCCCTGTAACCAAAGAGAAAATGTCAGTAGGTCTGGCAGCATCTGTAGGGAGAGAAAAGAGCTAACGTTTCGCGTCCAGATGTCAAAGTTCACCATCCAAAGTATGTGGATGATCAGCTTCTTTATATTATGGACCCAGTCTCCACGATGGATGAGATAATGGAGCAACTGAGAAGTTTTTGCTCCTTTTCGGGACAAGTTGAATCGGGACAAGAGTGAATATTTTCTGATGAATCCCCCGGGGAATGGAGCTCAGCTGGGAATGTCGCTGAGGAAATGAATAAATGAATGTGATAAAAATAGGATTATTAGTTAAAATAGTATAGATAATAGGGCCGGTCCGATGGTAGTGAGCTCACAGACAAAGGACAAAGGGATTTAGCAAAAGCCTGTTTGAGACCCTCGGGGGAGGGTAGCCGCATGGTGAGCATGGTGAAAAGGATGCTGGGGTTACAATGCAAAGTGACCAATTAGGATATAGGGCCAGGTCAGGAGGTGTATAGAATGACCAATGGGAAGCTTATATGTGAATCTTACTGTGAGTTTGAATACATCAGCAGATACCCTTTTGTCTTCTGTCTCTCTTGCTGTGGAACTCACAGGAGGCGGCTATGTGTTCTGGAGTTCTACTAGTAAGCCAGCCTTGCAAGTTGCTTATTATTAAATGATACTATACCTACAAATCCATCTCTCATTTTATTGAGCCAGACTACCGGGTGAAGAATTTAAAGATCAACATTTGGTGCCTGAAACCCGGGTTTCTCCAGACGATCACCGGCCAGCTGCGAACTCAGAATTAGGCTGATTTTGGACACGGAAAGTGGACATGGGCCCACAACGTGAGTAGCTTAAAATTGCCACGTTGATCTCCCCTTTCCCATGGACTGATTGGCCTGGTCAATCGCGGCTGGCACGGTACGATCGTCTCGACGAAATCAAAGGTCAGTCTGGTGATTAGAAAAGTCGGAAAATCAGTCGATGTAGGTACGACTAAGGGTTGGTTTAACTGATGGGATGTAATAGTTACGTTACAGTTCAGTTAAGGGTTGGTTTAACTGATGGGATGTAATCGTTATGTTACAGTTCAGTTAAGGGTTGGTTTAACTGATGGGATGTCTTAATTGGGACAGTTCAGTTAGAGGTTGTTTGTGGGATTCAGTTCCATGTGTGTTTTGGGAACTATAGTTGGTTAAGTAAAATTGTATCCTTGGACTGTAGTGGCGAACAACGCAGTCTTGAGGACTAGTTCAAGATAATGGGGAATTGCTTGGATAATACGAGTGATCCAAACAGTTCTTTGCAAATATTATGTGATATTTATCCGGATAAAGCGAGAGATTTTAGAAAACTATCAGCAACTTTAAGAAAGAAATTGGGAGACGAATGGCCACTAGGGGGCACTAAAGATCTGGACTTAATTAAACAAATTCAGGGGGAAATTTGGAAGAAACATCAAAGCCTCCGAGCGAAAGAGTTGATTGGACTATGGAGACAATATTGTCAAGAGGAGAGGGATCATGTTATCAAGTTGGCAAGACAATGCCCTTAAAATGGGGATTCCAATTAGTGAAGGCGGGACTCAGAAAACTCTAGAGGTCTTGAAAAAGGAGTGTGCATTCAAAAAAACACGCGAGTAAAGAGAGGGAGCTGCCTACTGGGGCAGACTCGAGTTTAAAAAATGGGTTACGTAGTTCAATGGCTGGCCTTGCATTGACAGAGGTAGACGATGACTTAGATAATTGGACCATGTCGGGTAGAGTCCCCACTGCACCAGTAGCATTGCCTGCACTAATTCCAGAGCCCCCAGGATATCATAAATTATATCCAGTTGCTCCTTCCCAAATTCACATCATACCAGCCTCACCAGTCCCTTCGGTTGCGGTTAGAGAAGAGGAGCTCGGTTCCACAAGCCCCATTAGTTCTAGGACCAGATCCCGGACAATAAGAGAGGGGTCTGATCCTATACGGCAACAATTGCCCATACCACAGGGATCCCTTAAGGCCGAAGTCTTGAGACAGACACATCTAGGAACAAAGAAAACGGGGGGGAATGGTTCTGAGGGGCCGGAACTCCCCCTAGTGGAAGGGAAAAACGTTGAAGTCTCTGATGAGCCAGAGGAATCCGCTAAAGCGCCCCCTAATGAGACTCTGAGACAGTTGCCGGTTAGGAAGATACCGAATCCGGACGCTGCGACAGCCGCAGCTCAACCCACTATAGATATTTATTTCCCATGGAGACCCAGTGAGATGATGGCTATTCTGGCTGCAATCCCAGACAGGAAGAAATCTCCTGCTGCTTTCGTGGACTATCTGAGAACTACCATCTCAGTTTACCAAGCTGACTCTCGGGACCTCTGGGCCCTAGTCCACCAGGTTTTAACCCCAGCAGAATACCGCAGTCACCTTAACCATTTAAATTATGCTAGCCACGCCGCACTCCAGCAAGCCCATGCCTTGGACGATGATAGACAGACACAGATCCTGAATGCGTTGAATGCCACGTTTCAAAAACCCATAAACATCTCTATTATCTTAGATATCAAGCCTGAGGAGCCAGAGGACTTTCTGGAATGCTTTAATGAACTCTACCGTGCGCAGTCAGGCGACTTGCTGTATCAGAATGGCCAGAATTCCCCTCAGTACTGTGCTATGTTAATGCATTGCCTACCACCTTCTGTGGCCACTGCCGTGAAATGTAATAACGTGAATTGGACAGAGAACGACCCTTCCCAGGTGGCCCGGGCAGTCAGATTTTATTGGAAGGAGGGTGAAGGCCAGGAAGGAGGCTCAGTTACAAAGATTAAGACGGAGTACATGATGAGAAAGGATGATCTGAAACCCCAACCAGCGGCAGATACAGTGGCTTACCAGCTGGAACCCCAATATTGCGATGGGGGGGGTGGGTGGATCAACAAGGGGGAGGATATCTAACACACCCGAATGGATCCGCAGCCCCTCTTTATGGCCCACCGTATGCACCAACAGCTTTACAACTGCCGCCCCCACCGTATGCACCAAGGGGTCATTGGTCTACTGGGAAAAGAGGATGGGGCAGATATAGAGGGAACAATGCATGTTTTAATTGTGGCCGTACAGATCACTGGCATCAAGAATGCCCCTTTAGAAGACAGCCAGCAGGGGGAGACTACCCGAACCAAAGGAGGGGGTACCCACCGAGGGGAGGACAGACGAGGTACACCGACGTCTCCCAGGCAAACCCTTTCCCAACACAAGATTGACTAGCTAATTTAGTCATACGGACTCTCCAATCGGACAGGGAACCTATTATCTCTCTGCAGATAGGAGATCAACATCGCCCATTTGTAATCGACATTGGAGCAGCCATGTCTTCAGTGCAATCAGAACTTCAACTACCACTATCCGACCACACCCAGCATTTGTCGGGGTTCCAAGGCCAGGTGTGTGAGTATCCTATTTCTGACCCTGTGGTAGTCACTTATGAGAATAAGTCTACAGATCATCAGTTTGTGGTGACTACTGGATTGGACTGTAACTTGTTGGCCAGAGATTTACTGTGTATTTTCCAGCTACAGCTCGAGTGCGGGGATGAAGAGGTAACGGTTCAATCATGGAGGACGAGACAACAGTGCTATATTTTATTGGAAGGAGGGTGAAGGCCAGGAAGGAGGCAGCAGGGTAGCATGGTGGTTAGCATAAATGCTTCACAGCTCCAGGATCCCAGGTTCGATTCCCGGCTGGGTCACTGTCTGTGTGGAGTCTGCACGTCCTCCCCCTGTGTGCGTGGGTTTCCTCCGGGTGCTCCGGTTTCCTCCCACAGTCCAAAGATGTGCGGGTTAGGTGGATTGGCCATGCTAAATTGCCCGTAGTGTCCTAATAAAAGTAAGGTTAAGGGGGGGTTGTTGGGTTACGGGTGTAGGGTGGATGCGTGGGTTTGAGTGGGGTGATCATGGCTCGGCACAACATTGAGGGCCGAAGGACCTGTTCTGTGCTGTACTGTTCTATGTTCTATGTTCTATTTCTGTCACGCCACAGTGGTGGGCGTTAGATATTGAACATTCACTGTGCCACGTTACACTGGCCTATGATAGAACCGGACAGAACAGGGAGTTGGAGGACAAATACCAGCCGTTAATTGGGACCGAATGGTCGGTCAAGATTACAGCCACAGTCACAGGAAAAGGAGGTACAGACGATTTTGTTACAATACCACCACATTTATGGCTACAGTCAGCTTCTGTAGGCCCTCACATTACACGTCAAGTCCAAGACCAATACCATGCCAAAGATTTGGGGCCTATGGTAAGGAGGGCAGTGGATCATTCAGATCCAACGGAGTACAAACTTCAAGTCATGCCAGACGGCACTTCCATAAAATATTTTGAGCTCCCTGAAACTATTAACACTTGTCTTCAGCATCATCTGGGACGTGACATTTTGGAATATGTCAGCCCGCAGGTCTGGGCAGAATGCCCATCACAAGTAGGACAAACAAATGTTACACCTATTAAGGTACCGATTAAGGATAATGTAATACTGCCTTCCATTACCCCCTGAAACCCCAAGCTGCCACGTCTATAGACAAATTAATCTGAGAACTGTTGCAACAGGGTATTCTGGTCCCTTGCCAATCAGAATGTAACACCCCCATACTTGCAGTGCCCAAACCAGGCAAACCAGACCAGTACCGATTAGTGCAGGATTTACGTTCTATCAATGCCATCGCGCAGCCGTTACATGCTCTCGTCCCTAATCCTGCCCACATACTGGCTCAAATTCCAGCTCGAGCCCGGGTCTTCGCTATAGTTGACCTCCAGCACGCTTTCTTTGCCCTTCCGCTCGCATCTGATAGTCAATATTTGTTTGCTTTCACTTATAATGGACAGCAGTATACCTGGACCCGACTGCCTCAGGGGTTCGTCAACTCACCTACGCTCTTCTCCAGATGTCTGCAGACCCAACTCCAGGCCTTGACGTTGGAGCATGGTTCCACTCTAGTTCAGTATGTTGATGACCTATTGGCAGCGAGTCCCGATGAGCCCAGTAACAGGGATGATGTGATCCAGTTATTAAACCACCTAGCCCCGTTGGGTTACATTGTTTCACAATCAAAGGTCCTGGTGGCTCAGACAAAGGTCAAGTTCTTAGGGGTGTTACTTACAGCCACAGACAGAAGTCTTGAACCCAGTAGGCTTGAACCCATATACCAATTCCCCGTCCCTACCACAGCCAAGGAGGTCCGTCATTGGCTGGGTATGGTGAATTATTGTAGGCAGTGGATACCGAACATCGCTGTCTATACAAAGCTGCTGACGCCTTACACTAGCGAAGGGGGGAATTTTACTCTCACCACCGAGGCACTTGAGGCCTTCCGTTGCCTGAAGCAGGCCTTATTACAAGCACCGGCACTCGGCAGGCCCCTGTACGACCGGCCGTTCCAGATATACTGTACTGTTCTGGAAGGGTGTTCAACAGCGGTACTCACCCAGCAACATGGGGATAAGCACCGGCCCGTGGCATATTACTCTTCCAAACTTGATCCAGTGGCGTTGGGCTACCCTGTTTGCACCCAGATCCTGGCAGCGATATACAATAGTCTGCAGGCTGCTGCCAATCTAACTCTCCAACAGGACATTACGGTGTATAGCTCCCACTCGGTCATCGCACTGTTGGGACAACTGCCGACGCAGCATCTTACCGCAGCTCGTCAGAATAGGTATGAAATATACCTTTTAAACAATCCACGTTTGACATTTAAATATTGTACCACTCTCAATCCAGCCTGTTTTCTTAGCGGTCCCCCTGACCATGAAGACGCGCCTGGCCACAACTGTCTAGCCCTGATTCAGGAAGCTACTTCGATAAGGGAAGATCTGAGCGATATACCGTTAGATCAACCTGACATGATTATGTATGTTGATGGCAATGCATTAATAAGCCCCACTGGCCGGAGACTATCCGGTTATGCAATCGTGGATCAGGATGGCCTGACCCTAGAAGCAGCCGCTTTTCAGACCCCTTATTCAGCCCAACAAGCCGAACTTTTTGCCCTTACCCGTGCATGTATACTTGGGGCAGATCGCCGGGTAAATATTTACACTGACTCACGGTACGCCTTTGGGGTGGTTCATGACTTTAGACAGCTCTGGAAGCATAGGGGATTCCTTAACTCGGCAGACATGGAGATATCCCACCGGGGTTTAGTTAATGACCTACTGCAGGCCCTCCTTATGCCCGCGCAGATTTCCGTCATTAAATGCGCTGCCCATACAAACGTTAAGACCCTGGTTGACGTTGGTAATGAACGTGCAGATTGTGCAGCGCGGACAGCCGCACAAACTCAGCAAGTGATGGTGCCTAAAATATTGAGTCAGACTAAACGTTCTGCAGTACATAGGTCTGCCTCTGACAAGCCAATGCCAACCATCCAAGACGTCATAAGGTTACAGGAGGACGCTCCTGTGAGTGATAAACAACTGTGGAAACGTTTAGGTTGTACATATGATTCTGTTTCTTCTTTATGGACCACTCCAGCACATCAGACTTGTATACATCTGATGTGCTGGCTTTATGGGTCATCGAATGTGTACACTTTGCAACTCATTGTGGGGCTCGGGGGACTAGTGATTTGTTACTGGACACTTGGTGGCACCCTAAGATGCAGGGGCTGGCCCAAAGTGTCAGTAATCGGTGTTTGATTTGTCAGCAATATAACACTGGCAAAGGTATCCCTTGTGGGGTGGGGCAAACTCCGTTGCCCAGTGGTCCCTTTGAGACGCTCCAAATGGATTACATTGAGTTGGAACGATGTCAATGTTATAAATATGTTTTGGTCATTGTGGATATGTTCAGCAAATGGGTTGAGGCGTATCCGACTACTGATAATAAAGCTGCTACTGTGGTCAAAGTTCTGATGCAGGAAATCATTCCCCGGTATGGCATACCAGCCCAGTTAAGTTCTGATAACGGGCCTCATTTTATTGGACAGATTAACAAGGAGTTCTGCTCCCAGTTGGGCATACGCCAGCAGTTACACTGTGCGTACAGACCGCAGGCGGCCAGGTTGGTTGGGAGACACACAATCAGACCCTCAAAGCTAAGTTGGCTAAATTAAGAGCAGACACGGGGCTGACATGGCTTAAGTTGCTCCCCGTTGCCCTCTTCCAGCTGCGGGTTACACCTGTGGGATCGGCCCGGCTCTCCCCTGCCGAGATCCTTTATGGCAGGCCCCTTCGAACTCCCTGGAACCTGCATGTTCCTAGGCTGGTTCAGTTTCACCATATGACTGAGGAAATGACTACCTATGTTCTAGCCCTCACTAGGGTACTCAAGGAGCTCCATGGCCAGGTTCGAGCAGCTCACCCGTCACCGTCCCCATTACATAGCTCGCTTTCAGTGCAGCCGGGTAGTTATGTCATGGTCAAAAATTGGACTCGGAAAGGGTCGGAGCCGCGATGGGAGGGACCATTCCAAGTTCTCCTTGCCACCCCCACTGCAGTCAAAGTGGAGGGGCGGAGTGCTTGGGTCCACCTCCACCACTGTAAAAAGGTCAGTCACTAACCTGCCTCCCTTACCCAGTGTTGTTTTACAGGTGTGAAGCATGATGGGGTGGCTACACACCGCCTGCGTGATCTTCGGCCTCACCTCGCTTGGAGTGACATTGGCGGTGGACATGGAACAGGGGAATATCATCTACATCTGCAACACCAACCAAACTACAAGAACATTTCACTTATGCAGAGGTGACGTTCTCCGCTGCCCCCATATACGAGGACGGGGTATCGACTCATGGAAGGTCATCCGGCTGACGGACCGTGCAGGACTCATGAAGCAATTGCGCCGGTCCCAACGATGGGAAGGGACTATTACATGGACATTGCCTTGTTTTTGGAGTACATGTAAATTTGATTTTGGATGTGTTCACCTTGGTGCCTTACAGGTACAATCAGACTGTGAGGAGGGGGTAGGAAGAGGTTGTGAGAGAAAGACAGGGACTAGACAAAGGAAGGGCCGTGTGAGGAGGGAGGTACAACTAGAACGTAGGTTCTCGGAGGATGTACTTGATTCATATAGGACCCGGGAGGGGGGTAACTGGGGCAGTATGAATCTCTTCTACCAGGTTTACCACCGTTTGTATGGCCAGGGACGGGTTGTCTGCTACCCGAACCCCGCATCGGTGTCTAGGTTATTTTCTGTTTCACCGGTTTGGGGCACTCCCCAAACTGTGGTTCATTGTCAGCGTTCCGAGCCACCGCCCGAGCAAGTCACTCTTCCTTACGATCCGGGTTCAGTCCCACCAGCTATTTACCTTCCCCTTCCTAGAGATAATTCCCACTCTCAGTATGATAAGCTTCGACGGTGGAGGGCGTATATACCTAGCCACTTCACTCCCAATAGAGATTCCCGGTCGTACGAGAATTGTTTCAGCAGTCCGGGGTACGGGTGTTTGCTAGTAGAGGTGGAAACGAACATAACATGTCTGTTCCCCGCTTGTACGGATAGGAGGTGTCACGTCACTCAGGTGTCTGGCCAATGCATCTATCATAACACCACCTGCGTTCCATTGAACGCTGGCCTCCAGCTCCTTTGTGGCTGGGCGAATGTCTCTCATATCACTATTGGGTCTAGGGCGTTCCGCATTGCTAGGAGGCCCGAATGGGCGTTCCAAAGCTGGATGAAATGGGCTACTGGGGGTTCCCTGCTCAATCAATATACTGATTGTGATGCTAGCCTGTACACGGAGCAGGGATACTACTTTTTCTTTAATGGCACAGCCACCAATGTTTTGTCACCCCCATTTCCCCGCCAAATTGCTATCGGGACTCTAGTCCCTACCACGGTCCCCTGCCCCACTGAGTGGGTACTGCACCATCAATTGGCGCGCCGGTCAGTCTCAGCCGAATTTTGCGAAGGTTGGAAGAAACCTCAGGTCCTAGCACCCAACCGGGGCCACTCAGCTGGATGGGGAATTCTGAGCGCCTTGACACTGGGGGGTGTGGGGGGTTCCTTGGCGGTCAACGATAGGAACTATTTTATTTGCGGCCATACCATCCTGGGAAACGAGACCTTAGGGGCCCTCGGGGCAATAACAAAGGAACTATCTCAACTGCGGTTGTTTGCCATGCAGAACCGGTATGCTCTTGACTATCTTCTGGCCCGTGAAGGTGGGGTATGCGCCATAGTGCAGGGTAAGTGTATCATGGGAGTTCAAGATTTAACCGCTAACATCACTACATTTATGGATCGCATAAGGGACCACCTGGACGGTATGCAGGACCCTGGCTCTTGGGGTAGCTGGGGATTCGGAGGTTGGAAGGATTGGTTGATAAATATGGCCATGTATCTAGCGGTGGCACTCGGCTGCATCTTTGTGGGCCTGGCCATCCTTAAATGCGTGATAGGTAAAATGCAGAATGCGGTGGAACAGATAGCCGCCCCTAGAGTCTTGGCTGTTCGGATGCACGAGGGTGCAGCGGATGATGGGGTGCTGCAACAGGAATTAGAAATACAGCGACGAATGTTCCTAAATGAGGGGCCATGACTGCGGCTTGGACCGATAGGTTATCATGAAATGATAAAAGGAGGGAATGATGAAATGAATAAATGAATGTGATAAAAATAGGATTATTAGTTAAAATAGTATAGATAATAGGGCCGGTCCGATGGTAGTAGGGCCGGTCCGATGGTAGTGAGCTCACAGATAAAGGACAAAGGGATTTAGCAAAAGCCTGTTTGAGACCCTCGGGGGAGGGTAGCCGCATGGTGAGCATGGTGAAAAGGATGCTGGGGTTACAATGCAAAGTGACCAATTAGGATATAGGGCCAGGTCAGGAGGTGTATAGAATGACCAATGGGAAGCTTATATGTGAATCTTACTGTGAGTTTGAATACATCAGCAGATACCCTTTTGTCTTCTGTCTCTCTTGCTGTGGAACTCACAGGAGGCGGCTGTGTGTTCTGGAGTTCTACTAGTAAGCCAGCCTTGCAAGTTGCTTATTATTATATGATACTATACCTACAAATCCATCTCTCATTTTATTGAGCCAGACTACTGGGTGAAGAATTTAAAGATCAACATCGCCTTTTCGCCTTGCCAGACCGAGCTTTTGTTACCCGAGAATCCAGGTGGTCCATGATTAGGCCTCGCTCCATAAACTAAATCATGTTGGTCTGGTGGGTGGGGTTAGAACGGATTTACAGACTTGGGATAACCTCCCCCTGTCCTCGGGGGTAGGGTTCAGACAGTTAAAATTCATGTTGTTCCGAGGTTTTTATTTTTCAGTGCTCCCCATTTTTCTCCCCAAATCATTCTTTGCTGGAGTCAATAAGTTGATTTCTTCTTTCAATTGGGCAAGTAAGACCCTGAGGATTCGTAGGGAGTTTCTGCATAGAGAGAGAGAGACGGACAGACAAACAGTCAGGGAGCTTAGCCTTACCTATTTTGTCATTCAATTACTGGGCATTGCTGGGGTGGCTTAAGGATCTGAATTCCGTATGAGGGCAGATGGAGACGGACACTTCCAGGCGTTCTAGTTTGAGGGTTTGGTAACTGCCTTGCTGTGGTAGTATGACTAGAGGTACTACGGTACCTGGGAGTGTGAGCTGCTATTGGTGGAGAAGGCTCGCTGCCCATTGGTCCAAGTGTTGCTTTCCCATTGGTTAAGATGAAGGTAGGTCCGCTCACAAGGCGGAGTATAAGAACCCGTGTTTCCCAGCAGCCATCGTTTTTTCCTGTACTCAAGCTGCTGGGCACACTTCTTGTAGATTAAAGCTTTCGATTCGGGCTACTCCTTCATTTCTGTGCTTATTGATCGCGCATCACTTTCTTCTGTTTTCTCCTGCGAAATGTACCTCAAACCAAATGGTAGTGTCAACATTGAGGATTTGGAGGCAGTTTAAGCACCATTTTAAGCTCGGCTCCATGTCGTTGTCGACCCATATTTGTGGGAATTACCGCCAGTGGATTTGGACTTGATGTTTTTAGCTCCTGAGGGAGGGAGAGGCTGGAGAGATTTGGGGACATGTTTGTGGAGGGTAGGTTTGTTGGATAAGTTCCTACTCCCAAGATCTCATTTATTTAGGTTTCTCCAGGTGTGTGATTTCCTGCATAAGGAGATCTCGTTGTTTCCTTTGCCACCCTCGCCCTCCCTCGCTAATAGGATCCTATCTCTGGCCGAAGTTGGTGAGGGAAAGATTTTGGACATCTATGGTCAGATATTAGCTGAGCAGGCTCCATTGGAGGAGGTGAGGAGGAACTTGGACAGGGAACTAGATCCGGTTTTTGAGGGCTGGTATGGAGAGAGGCTTTGCATAGTGTCAACTAAAATTCCTCCAGTGCCAAGCACAGCTTGATTCAGTTCAAGGTGGTGCATAGTGTGCATCTGACCAGGACGAGGACAAGTGGTTTTTTAAAAAATCTGGGGTGGAAGATAGGTGTGAACGGTGTTCCAGGGGACCAATGAATCGTACTCATATGTTCTGGTCATGTCCTAAACATGTTGGCTTTTGGGTCTCCTTCTTTAACATAATGCCAGAGATTCTTGGTATTGAACGGGAGCCTTGTCCGGTGGTCATTTTCGGGATCTTGGTCTCACTGATTGTGCAGACGGGGGTGAAGGCAGATGTCCTCGCCTCGTTGATAACCCGGATGCAGGTTCTGCTGGGATAGAGTGCCTCCGCATGGTTGGATGATCAATAGACTTCCTATATCTTGAGAAGAACAAGTACACCATTAGAGAATTGGTAGACGGGTTTTACTCGAGATGCCAGCCATTCATTTCCTTTTTCAAAGCGTTAGTCATCGTCAGTGTTAGGGTGTCAGGGAATTATTAGTTAGCAGTCAGGGTTTTCTTTGTTTTTTAGTTATAGGTAGTTTTAGTTAGTAGGGCAGCAGGGTAGCATGGTGGTTAGCATAAATGCTTCACAGCTCCAGGGTCCCAGGTTCGATTCCTGTCTGGGTCACTGTCTGTGTGGAGTCTGCACGTCCTCCCCCTGTGTGCGTGGGTTTCCTCCGGGTGCTCCGGTTTCCTCCCACAGTCCAAAGATGTGCGGGTTAGGTGGATTGGCCATGTTAAATTGCCCGTAGTGTCCTAATAATAAGTAAGGTTAAGGGGGGGGTTGTTGGGTTACGGGTATAGGGTGGATACGTGGGTTTGAGTAGGGTGATCATGGCTCGGCACAACATTGAGGGCCGAAGGGCCTGTTCTGTGCTGTACTGTTCTATGTTCTATGTTCTAGGTGTAAGGGATGAAGTTAGTGGAGTTGAATTATGGGTGGAATGTTTTATTTATGTACTGTATATGTTTGTATTAGGTACTTATTGTGGATTTATTTTGTAATAATGAAAAATACATTTGTAATTATGGTGAATTATAAACCTAGTAATTCACACTGTGTTGTATTATATGTATTGTGTCCTTATGGGCTCTGTATACGAGCCGTTGCGCGACTCTGCCCATAGGGGGAGATGAGGAGTTTGTACTGGGCTCCACCCTTGGCTCCGCCCATGGCTCCTTCCACTAACCGGAAGTATAAAGCTCTGCAGTCGTGAGCCTGCTGCCAGTTCATCTCGTCACAGGCAGGCTCTGTTGTAAGATTATTAAAACCACTGTTCACTTCCAATCATGTGTCTTGTGAATTGATGGTCACATCAATAATAAAATAAATTTTTAAAAGAGCAAGGGGTCACATTTGTATAAAAGAGGGCGACAGGGTAGCACAGTAGTTAGCACTGTTGCTTCACAGCACTAGGGTCCGGGTTCGGGTTCGATTCCTGGCTTGGGTAACTATCTGTGCAGAGTCTGCATGTTCTCCCCGTATCTGCGTGGGTTTCCTCCAGGCGCTCCGGGTTCCTCCCACAAGTCCCGAAAGGTGTTAGGTGAATTGGACATTCTGAATTCTTCCTCAGTATACCCACACAGGCGCTTGAGTGTGGCGACTGGGGGATTTTCACAGTAACTTTATTGCAGTGTTAACGTAAACCTACTTGTGACACTAATAAATATTATTATTAACATAGTGCAAGGGTACATGGTGAACTCCACAAATACCTGCAAAATGCTCTGATTACATCATTGCATAACAGGTGACATTGCACCAGCCAATGGTGTTACACTGATACATAACTGGCACCCAGATCTCTATTAAGATAATATGCTGCTTTTTTATTCTTTCTGCCAAAATTACACATTTGCCCACATTATACTCCATTTACCAGATCTTTGCCCACCTTATTTTAAGCTATCTTTGTCCATTTGTAGCCTCCTCGTGTCATCTTCACAACTTACTTTCCTCCCTATCTTTGTGTTACCAGCAAATTTAGCAACCACCCCTTCAATTCCTTCATCCAAGTCATTTATATCAATTGTGAATAGTTGAGGTCCCAGCTCTGGTCCTTGTTGCATACCACTCATTGCATTTTGCCAACCTGAAAAATAACCATTTATGCTAACGGTTTGCTGTTAGCCAGCCAATCTTATATCCATGCCAATATGTTACCCACTATCACATGGACTTTCATTTTCCACAATAACCTTTGATGTGACACTTTATCAAATGCCTTCAGGAAATCTAAGCTACAGTACATCCACCAGTTCCCTTTTATCCACAGCACTTATTACTTAGAGAACAAAGAACAATACAGTACAGGAACAGGTCCTTCGGCCCCCCAAGCCTGTACCAGTCATGATACCACCTTTGGCCAAAACCCTCAGCACTTCCTAGTCCCACATCCCCTCTACACCTATCCTATCCATGTATTTGTCAAGATACATTAATGGTGTTCAACACCATTAATGTATCTGCTTCCAAACTTCCTCAATGAACTCCAATAAGTTGGTTAAACATGATTTCCTTTTCACAAAACCATGTTGACTCTGTCTGATTACCTGGAGCTTACCCAAGTGCCCCATTATAACTTTAATAATGGCTTCTAACATTTTCCCTGTGACAGATGT
Organism: Scyliorhinus canicula; assembly: GCF_902713615.1. Taxonomy (NCBI): domain Eukaryota; kingdom Metazoa; phylum Chordata; class Chondrichthyes; order Carcharhiniformes; family Scyliorhinidae; genus Scyliorhinus; species Scyliorhinus canicula. The sequence goes on along the minus strand of NC_052152.1, from coordinate 132,203,924 downwards.
TAAGCTAATTGGCCTGTAGTTTCCCCCTTTCTGTCTCCCTGCCTTTTTGAATAATGGAGTCACCTTTTCGATCTGCCAATCTTCCCTGAATCTAGGGAGTTTGGGAAAATTAAAATCAATGTATCAGCTACCTCACGAGCCACTTCTTTTAAGACCCTAGGATGAAGTCCATGTGGACGTGGGCTCTTCTCAGCTCCCTCACTTGCATTTCCTGGTTTATAGCAGCTTATGGGACGTTGCTTGTATCCTATACAATGAAGACTCACACAAAATACCTGTTCAATTCATCTGCCATTTCCTTATTTCTTGATGTCATGTGCAATGACTGAAGACTGATATCTGTGAAGCTGGGGACAACAGGAGGAAGTTGAGATGGGACATTCTGGCTGAGGATTGTTGCAAATACTTCAGCTTTGATCTGCTGGGATCCCACATTCATTAAGGATGGGGATACCCGTATAGCCTACTCCTCCAGTTATTTGTTTAATTGTTCACCACCATTTGTGACAAGATGCGGTAGGACTACAGAACTTTGAGCTAATCCATTGGTTGTGGAATCGCTTATATCTGTCCATCACTTGCAGCTTCCGCTGCTTGTAATGCAAGTAGTCCTGTGTTGTAGCTTCACCAGGTTGACACAGCATTTTTAGGTATGGCTGGTGCTGCACTCTTCATTGAGACTTGGCATGATGGTAATGCTAGGAGTTGGGGATATGCTGGGCTATGAGCTTACAAATTGTGGTTGAGTACAATTCTGCTGTTGTTTATGGCCCACAGAACCTCAGACGCCCAGTTGAGTTGCTGGAACATGCTTTGAACCAGTTTATATAGTGGTTGTACCGCACAACACAATGGAGGGTATCCTTAATGTGAAGAAATGTTTCATCTCTACAGGACTATGTGGTGATCACTCCCACCTATGGTGTCACGGACTCATGTGTCGACGGCAGGTCGAGTGGAGGGTGGGGTCAATAGATTTATCCCCTTGTTTATTTCCTCACCACCACCCACAGGCCCAGTCTGGCAGATATTGTCCTTGAAGTCTTGGCAAGTTTGGTCAGTAGTCGTGCTATCGAGGCACTTTTGGTGAAGGACATCATCTGTGTGTGTATTAGAAGTAATATATTTTATGGTTGTAGTTCTAGCATCCAACTAGCAGGTGATGAGTGTATGCAGGCACGTGACACAGACGCACCATGTATTCCAGGACAAGGTGTTAGTAAGCAGTTGATAGCAGTCACATTTTAGTAGTGTATAGCTCTGTCTATAAAAGTGTAAGTTAGTGTATTTCCAACTGTATTCATCTTTAGACATTACTATAATCTTTTAGAGTAGTGTTAGTAATAAATAGTTTTGTTGTAAAACAAAGTCTAAATGTTCTTTGTTAACACTACCAAACAAAGATTCAACATCAGCATAATCAAAGAACATTACAGAGTGACCAGGAGAGCTGGCCTCCAGTGCTGAAAAGAGGTCAAAGATCTACACCGGGCAGCACAAGTGAGTAGACACGAACATTACCTACTCCTGGGGCTGTTTAGCACAGGGCTAAATCGCTGGCTTTGAAAGCAGACCAAGGCAGCAAAGTTCGATTCCCGTATCAGCCTCCACGAACAGGCGCCGGAATGTGGCGACTAGGGGCTTTTCACAGTAACTTCATTTGAAGCCTACTCGTGACAATAAGTGATTTTCATTTCATTTTCATTTCAACTACAGGAGCAAGTCAGGAGTTGAGGAGCGCAGTATTTTCACCCTTTCAGGTGCTGTGAGGTAGCAGTGGGGAAAAAAACAACTGTGACACTGTCACAAAGCATGTTTTTTAAAAATACATTTAGAGTTCCAATTGGTTTTTCCAATTAAGGGGCAATTTAGTGTGACCAATTCACCTCCCCCCGCACATCTCTTTGGGTTGTGGGGGTGACACCCATGTAGACATGGGGAGAATGTGCAAACTCCACAGTGACCTAGGGCCAGGATCGACCCCGGGTCCTTGGTGCCATGAGGCAGCAGTGCTAAACACTGTGCCACCATGCCGCTCTGACACAAAGAACATTTATGTTATTTGTGAGGGTCCCCAACTTGGAACTCATGTTGATGGGGCTGTATAGTTTTATTATTTTGATGTGAGGAGACAAGTGAAACCCCAGTAAGAATAGATAACCCAGTCATCATGTCACAATTATTAAAATAAAGAAAAGACAAATACACACAAAGATACATACTCATGCAAATAAGATGTAGAAATTATTAAACACAACAGCTTTTATATAGAATGTAATCCTAGTTACAAAATATATCTACGATACTGGAACTCCCCGATTACCCAAATAACATCCAAAGTAAATAACTAGCTTAGTTACCACACAATACAGGAGTGATACTCAAGGTTTGGAAACTTCCTTTCCTGGTCCAGCGATTATAATTAAAACTGCCATTACAAAGGTTTTCTGCACTGCCTTGGCTCTAAGAATTAGAGGCTTGTTTTATGTAAACTTGACCTCTAGGCTGATAGCTAGAAAAACTAGCTTTCCAACTTGGGTGTCTGGAAACTGACTTGTCTGCTTTCGGAGTCTGCTAGGTGTTAACTATCTCCCTGGCTTCTCATGGTCTAGTCAACTATACCTTTGTTATTCTTTGATTACGCCTTCTGTCTATTTTGCAGTCTGCTGCTATCAACTGCCATGGCTATACATTAGCATTTGTATACCTCATTGACCTTCCCAATCTTCAAGAAGCTGTTTCTCCTCATCAGCTATTCACACATGGTTCTTATCTAAACTGCCTTCAAATCATGTTATTGGGTGAAATGCATATCAATAGGAACTTTTGAATACTGTCTACTGCTGTCTCTGGGCACGATTCTACCTGTTGGCTGGACATCTCACATTCCTATTATGTTTTGTTCACTTTGGCTTATTGCTGTTGCCAGACAAATTCATGGCAATGTCACAGGAAACTATTAAGTTGATTGGTTTGTAAGTACTCAGTGTAAGGGGCAGTGTTTGAAAAACAAACATCTGAAATAAGGGAAAATTAGGGCCCTAACAAAGGTAATATAAATAAACCAAAAAGTATAATAAAGTTAATGAAGAGGAAGTAAAATTAAGACATGGCAGGGCAGCTCAGTTGAGTGGAATGAGTGCCCTATAATATATGTGCAAATTCATGGACGCTAACAGTGTCCTAGACGACCGCTTGTGCAGGAAGTCCTGCCAGCTGCAGAAACTGGAGCTCTGGGTTTCAGAGCTTGACCAGCAGCTGGAGGCATTGTGGTATATCCGCGAGGCTGAGAGCGACGTGGATAGTATGTTCAGAGAGGTGGTCCCATCGCAGCTTAAGGGCCTGGAGGCAGAGAGGAGTATGGGTAATCAAGAGTGCCGGAGTCTCCTGGGGTCTCGCTCACAAATCAGCTTTCCGTTTTGGAAGCTGGTTCCATAGAGGAGTGCAGTCAGTGCTAGGTTTGTAGCATCACAAACGGCTCAGCTGTACAGGAGGAGAGGAAGAAGGGATGGGCAATAGTGATAGGGGATTTATTTGTTACGGGAATAGGCAGACCTTTCTGTGGCTGTAGACGTGGCTCCAGGATGCTATGTTGTCTCCCTGGTGCCAGGGTCAAGAATGCCAGAGTGACTGCAGGACATTCTGCTGGAGGAGGATGAAGAGTTGTGGCCCACATTAGCACCAATTACTTTCAGTGGAAAAGAGGACATGGTCCTGCAATCAGAATTAGGGAGCTAGGTATAAAATTAGCAAGCAGGGCCTCGTGTAGTAATCTCCAGATTACACCCAGTGCCACATACCAGTGAGAATAGAAAAAGAAAAATAAGGGAGATGAATATGTAACTGAAAAGATGATGCAGAAGAGACGGTTTTAGATTCCTGGCTCTGGGGAGTTGGCCCTGTACAAGCCAGTCGGACTGAACAGAGTTGGGGCTGAGTTCCTTGTGGGGGATTTTGCTAGTGCTGCTGGAGGTGTTTTAAACTAACTCGACAATGGGGCGGGAACCAAGAGGAAATATGAGAGAGGAATACCAAGGTGGACAAAGTATTGTGAAGGACAGATAGCACTACCAAAGAGTATAGCAAGTTAATAGGCAGAGTTGGAGTAAGGGAGAAAGTAATGAAGTTTAAAATCAGAGTCACTGTATATGTATGTGAATGCACAGAGTATAGTAAAGAATAGGCTGTTACAGGCACATGTTGTGTTATGGAAATAGGATGTTGTGGCTAAAGGAAGGGTAAGAGTGGGTGTTTTCCTGGGTATATTCCTAGGTACAAGGTGTTAAGAAAAGATAGGAAAGGAAGATAAGGAGGAGGGGTGGCAGTATTGGTTAAGGAGAGCATTGCAGTGCTCTCAAAAGTGCTCTGAAAGAGGATGTCCCAAAGGGTTAAAGAACAGAATCAATTTGTCTGGAGCCAAGGAACAAAAAGGATGCAATTAAATTGCTCGATATAGACTATAGATCTCCAACTAGCTGGAAGGATGTAGAGGAACAAATCTGCAGGGAAATTACAGAGAGATGCAAAATTAGAGTAGTTATAATGGGGGACTTTAATTTCCCAAATATAGATTGGGACAGCGGAAGTGAAAAGGGGGAGAGAGGCAAACGTTCCTAGACTGTTTTCAGGAAAACCTTTTACAGCAGTGTGTCTCCAGTCCAACAAGAAAGGAGGCACTGCTGGACATGGTTCTTGGGAATGAGGTGGCCCAGGTAGATCAAGTGTCAGTGGAGGAGCATTTGGGAAACAGTGATCATTGTATCGTAAGGCTTAGGATGATAAGAGAAAAAAGGTGACTAGACAATCCAGAGTAAAAATAATTAACTGAGGGAGAGCCGACTTCAATGGGGCAAGAACGGAGCTGAGCCAGTTAGACTGGAACAAAAAGATTGGCATGAAAAACTAAAGCTGAACAATGGGTATCTTAAAAAAAAAAAAAAAATATGGTCCGAATGCAGTCAAGATATATTCCCATTAAAGGGAAAGGTAGGGGGAACAAATCTAGAGCTCCCTGGATGCAAAAGAAAATAGAAATTAAAATTTAAAAGAATGTGTGTACTTATGACAGGTATCAGGTAGAAATACAATTGAGAACCAAGATACATAGATTTTACAGTGCAGACGGAGGCCATTCGGCCCATCGAGTCTGCACCGGCTCCTGGAAAGAGCACCCTACCCAAGGTTAACACCTCCACCCTATCCCCATAACCCAGTAACCCCACCCAACACTAAGGGCAACTTTGGACACTAAGGGCAATTTATCATGGCCAATCCACCTAACCTGCACATCTTTGGACTGTGGGAGGAAACCGGAGCACCCGGAGGAAACGCACGCACACACGGGGAGGATGTGCAGACTCCACACAGACAGTGACCCAAGCCGGAATCGAACCCCGGACCCTGGAGCTGGAGCTGTGCTATCCACTATTCTACCGTGCTGCCTACAGAAGGTTCAGAGGGAGGTAAAAATACAAAATGAGAAGTGAAGTGAAGTGGGATTATGAGAAAAGATTGACAGCTAACATAAAAAGGGGAATCCCAAAGTTTTATGGGCATATAATAATAATTTTTTAAAAGGGTGTTAAAAGGAGGAGTAAGGCTAATTGGGGACTGAAAAGGGGATTTATACATGGAGACGGGTTGCTTGGCTGAGATATTAAATGAACAATTTGCTTCTGTCTTTAGCAAGGAATCAGGTACTACCCAGGCCATAAGACAGAGGAGTAAACTGTCACTAGAAGGTTTCAAAATTGATACAGTGTTGAATAGAATGCCGGCACTGAAATTGACAAGACACTGGGACGGGATGAGATATATCCAAAGATATTGAAGGAAGTGAGAATGGAAATTGCATGGGAGCTGACCATGATCTTCCAGTCTTCTCTAGGATCAGGGAGGTGCCAGAGGACTGGGGAATTGCAAATAAGATCATAAGAAATAGGAACAGGAGTAGAACATTCGGCCCTTTCAGCCTGCTGCACCATTTAACAAGATTATTGCTGACCTAACACTCACTAGGTCCAGTTTCCTGTCTTACTTTCGTAACCCATAACCGTAAATGTTATGCCCTTGTTCAAAAAAGGTTGTAAGGCTAGCCCCAGCACTTACAGGTCAGCCAGTTTAACATCAGTGATGGACAAGCTTTTAGAAACAAATTATTCAGGATAGAGTTAGTAGTTGCATGGAAAAATATGGGTTGATTAGGATGAGCCAGCATGGACTTCTAAAGGAGAAATCGTGATTAACAAACATGCTGGAGTTTTTTGAAAAGGTAACAGAAAAGGGTTGATGAGGGTAACATTGTTGATGTGGAGCACATGGAATTTCAAAAGGCATTTGATGCACTGCTATGCATCTGACTCGAGAAATGTTATAGCTCATGGAATAAGAAGGGACAATAGCAACATGGATATAAAATTGACAGAACAATAGGAAACAGAGTAATGGTCAATGGATATTTTAAGTAGGAGCAAGGTTTGGAGTGGTGTTCCGAGGAGGACAGTGCAGAACAGTGTGAAGTGATGCATTTTGGTAGAAAACATGGAAAGACAATATAAAATTCTAAAGTGGGTGCAAGAGCAGAGGGACCTGGATGTACATGTGCACAGGTCATTGAAGATGGCAGGGCAGGTGGAGAATAGTCGATACAGCATATAGTATCCTGGGCTTTATTAATAGGGGCATAGAATAGAGGAGCAAGGAGATTAATCTGAAATTGTACGAGACTCTAGATAGACCTCAGCTTGAATATTGCATCTAGTTCTGGGCGCCACATTATAGGAAGGATGTAAAAGTGCTGGAGAGGGTTGCGAAGATTTACAAGGATAATTCCAGGGATGAGAATCTTCAATTAGGAGGATAGATTGGAGATGTTGGGACTGTTCTCCTTGGAGAGAAGGAGGCTAAGGGGAGATTTGATTGAGATGTTCAAAATCACGAAGGGACTGTACAGGGGAGATAGGGAGAAACTGTTCCCGCTCGTAAAGGGATCAAGAAAGTGAGGGCACAGATTTGCAAAAGCAGCAAATGTGATATGAGGAAAAAAACGTTTTCATAAAACGAGTGGTTGGGGGTCTGGAAAGCACTGCCTGGGAGTGTGGTGAATGCTGGTTCAAGATAGGAATTCAGGAAGGCATTAGGCGATTACTTGAATAGAGGTATGTGCAGGGAAAAGGCACTAGTATGAATGCTTGTTTAGAGAGCCAGTTCAGACATGATGGGCTGAATGGCCTCCTCCTGTGCTATAACAGTGCTGTGATTTATAGGAGGAAAATAAAACTCAAACCCTCTCGGGGTTTGAAGTTTCTCCCAAGTTGGGAGTTTTCCTCCGGTTTTGGGATTTCTCCCTGTAGCCATTAACTCCTGAATGTTGGGGTTATTAGCTCAAGTTTTGCGACTGTGGGAGCATGACCCCTTTAAAGGGGCCATCCTTCAGGGGCCAGCTGACAGGTGCTGGGACAGAGCGTGCGAATGTTAGCCTATCAGGTGTTTAGGCGTGGATCTGGTTGGGGTTATTTCCCTCTGGTTTTGTGGCATTTAAGCTGGGTTAGGAACGTAGGAGCAGAAGCAAGCCGCTCAGCCTGTCAAGCCTGCTCCACCATTTAAAGAGACCATGGCTGATCTTGGACCTCAATGCCCTTTTCGCGCATTATCCATATATCCCTTGATGTCATTAGTATGAAGATATCTATCGATTTCTGTCTTGAACATTCTCAATGATTGAGCTTCCACAGCCCTCTGCAGTAGAGAATTCCAAGATTCACCACCCTCTGAGTGAAGAAATTCCCCCTTATCTCAGTCTTAAATAGCCTTCCCTCTTATTCTGAGGCTGTGATCCTTGGTACTAGACTCCCCAACCAGGCAAAACATCAGATCCACATTTACACTGTCATACTTGGTAAGAATTTTGTAGGTTTCAATGCTATCACCCCTTATTCTTCGAAACTCTAGAGAATAGAGGCCCAGTTTTTTCAGTCTCTCCTCATAAGACAATCCCGCCATCTCAGGAATCAGTCTGATGAGACTCCACTGCACTCCCTCTGTGGCAAGTATATTCTTCCTTCGGTAAGGAGACAAAAACTGTATATAAAATGCTCCAGGCGAGGTCTCACCAAAGCTCTACACAATTGCAGCAAGACATCTTCACCTCTGTACTCAAATCGGCAATATACCATTTGCTGCTCCTGCATGCTAGCTTTTAGTGGTTCTTTATTCATTCATGGGATAGGGGCCTCTTTGGCTGGGCCAGTATTTATTGCCAATCCCTATTACCCATGAACAATGGCACTCAGGTCCCTTTGGATATCAACATTTCCCAACATATCGCCATTTAAGAAATAATTTGCCTTTGTTTTTTCCACCAAAGTGAATGACTTCACATTTATTCATTATATATTCTGTCGGACACATTCTTTCCCCAGGGGCTGCAGCTCTAACAACACTCAAGAAGCTTGTCACCAACCAGAACAAAGCAGCCCACTTGACTGGCATTCCATTCGCAAACATTCATTCCCTCTACCACTGGTCAACAGTGGCAGCCGTGTGTGGCAGCCATGTGTCCCATCTACAAGATGCACTGCAGGACCTCACCAAGACCTCTTAGACAGCACCTTCCAAACCCACAACCATTACCATCTAGAAGGACAAGGGCAGCAGATACATGAGAACACCACCTGGAAAGTTATCTCCATGTCACTCACCATCTTGACTTGGAAATATATCGACAATCCTTCACTGCCTCACAATCAAAGTCCTGAAAGCCCCTTCCTACCAGCACATGGTGCACCTACACCACAGGGACTATAGAGGTTCAAGAGTCAGTTCACCAAGGGCAATTAGCGATGGGCAATAAGTACTGGCCTAGCCTGTTCCTGTGAAGCCTCCTTATATTCTCCTCACAACTTACATCTGCACCTAGTTTTGTGTCATCTGCAATTAAGGCATTTTATCCCTACATCCAAATCATTTATATAGATTGTAAACAGCTCTGGCCCCAGCACTAATCCTTGCAGTACCCCACTAGTAACATCCTGCCACCCTGAGAATGACATATTTATTCCTACTGTTTACCAATTCTCAATCCATGCCAGTATATTGTCCCCAATCCCATCCTGCGTGGGATCTTTTCACATGCCTTCTGAAAATCCAAATACACCACATCCACTGGTACTCCTTCATCTCTGCAACAGATAACATGCGCAAAAAACTCCAATAAGTTTGTCAAACATAATTTTCCTTCCATAAATCCATGTTGACTCTGCCCAATCATATCAATACTTTCCAAGAGCCTAGGCATCATAATTGCCGAAATTTAAAAAAAATAAAAATAAATTTAGAGTACCCAATTCATTTTTTCCAATTAAAGGGCAATTTAGCATGGCCAATCCACCTACCCTGTACATTGGTGGGGGCAAAACCCACGCAAACATGGGGAGAGTGTGCAAACTCCACACGGACAGTGACCCAGAGCCACGATCAAACCTAGGACCTCGGCAGCATCAGGCAGCAGTGCTAACCACTGTGCCACCGTGCTGCCCTCATAATAGAATGTTCCTCCTGCAGAATGTGGGAGGAAAGGGTCACCTCGAGTGTCCCTGCTGACTACATCTGCGGGAAGTGCATCCAACTCCAGCACCTCGAGAACCGCGTTAGGGACCTGGAGCTGGATGAACTTTGGATCATTCAGGAGGCAGAGGGGGTTATTGAGAGGAGTTATAGGGAGGTAGTCACACCTCATGTAAAAGAAGAAGGTAGATGGGTTACCGTCAGGGGAGGGAGAGGGAACCGGCAGGCAGTGCAGGGATCCCCTGTGGTCGTTACCCTCTATAACAAGTATACCGTTTTGGATACATGGGCGAAATTCTCTGCAGACCGTCGTAACGCCGATTTCCGGCGAGCAAAATTGGTGTAGATGACTCCGGCGTGGGGGCCTTCTTTTAGGCGGCGATTCTCCGTTCCCAGAGGGGCCAGCAGCTGACTGACGCGATACGCGTCAGTTTCACCAGCTGCGGAAGTGGTGAGACCCAGCATTTTGGGCGGGGGGGGGGGGGGGGGGGGGGGAGGGGGAGGAGAGAGAGACAGACCCGGCGTTGGGGGGTTTGCGGTGTTGAGTTGAGAGGAGGGGGGGGTGGGTTTGCGGCGTTGAGTTGAGAGGGGGGGCGGCGTTGGAGGGGGGCGGCGTTGGAGGGGGGGAGGGGTGGTGAAGGGGTGGGGAAGGGGGTAGGGGTGGTGAAGGGGGGTTGGGGTAGGGGCAGCGGCGTGCAGAGGAGGGGGGCGACGGATAACCGGGGCCAACGCACCGTCGCCCCCCCTCTGCACGCAGCTGCCCCTACCCCAACCCCCTCCCCTCACCAGCCCCTACCCCCTTCACCACCCCTACCCCCTCCAACGCCTGCATCCCCCCCGATGCCGCATCCCCCCCCGATGCCACAACCCCCCCCCGATGCCGCAACCCACCCCCCCCCCCCCCCCCCCCGACACTGAACGGCATCAACCATCATCAATGGCTGACGCCGTTTTAAAGGTACTGTGATTTTCGCCGACGTGACCCATGGCCACGTCGGCGGGACTTCGGCCCATCCGGGCCGGAGATTTGTGGAAAAAAAAATATAATGAAATCCCGCCGGCGCCAGCTGTTTTCAGAGGCTGCCGGCGGGATTTGCACAGCGCCGGTTTTTGGCCGGTCAGAGAATTAAAAACCCAGCGGGAGCGGGAATAACGCCGCTGCCGGCCGATTCTCCGACCCTGCGTGGGGTCGGAGAATTTCGCCCCTGTTGCGGGGGACGACTTACCAGGGGTAAGCAATGGGGCACAGGTCTCTGGCACAGAGTCTGTCCCTGTTGCTCAGAAGGGAAGGGAGAAGAGGAACAGAGCACTTGTCATTGAGGACTCCATAGTTAGAGGAACAGACAGGAGGTTCTGTGGGAACGAAAGAGACTCACGGTTGGTGTGTTGCCTCCCAGGTGCCAGGGTTCGTGATGTCTCTGATCGTGTTTTTGGGATCCTTAAGAGGGAGGGGGAGCAGCCCCAAGTAGTGGTCCACATAGGTACCAATGACATAGGTAGGAAGAGAGATGGGGATTTGAGACAGAAATTCAGGGAGCTAGGGTGGAAGCTGAGAGCTAGAACAAACAGAGTTGTTATCTCTGGGTTGTTACCCGTGCCATGTGCTAGCGAAGTGAGAAATAAGGAGAGGAGTTGAACACGTGGCTACAGGGATGGTGCAGGAGGGAGGGTTTTGGTTTCCTGGATAATTGGGGCTCATTCTGGGGTAGGTGGGACCTCTACAAACAGGATGGTCTTCACCTGAACCAGAAGGGGTACCAATATCCTGGGGGGGAGATTTGCTAGTGCTCTTCGGGGGGGTTTAAACTAATTCAGCAGGGGCATGGGAACCTAAATTGTAGTCCCAGTGTACAGGATGTTGAGAGTAGTGAGGTCATGGATAGGGTTAAAAGTTCGAAAGAGGGCACCGGCAAGCAAGATGCAGGTTTGAAGTGTGTCTACTTCAACGCCAGGAGCATCCCGGATAAGGTGGGTGAGCTTGCAGCATGGATTGGTACCTGGGATCTCGATGTTGTGGCGATTTCGGAGACATGGATAGAGCAGGGACAGGAATGGTTGTTGCAGGTTCCAGGATTTAGATGTTTCTGTAAGAACAGAGAAGATGGTAAAAGAGGGGGGGATGTGGCATTGTTAATCAAGGAAAGTATTACGGCAGTAGAAAGGATGTTTGAGGACTCGTCTACTGAGGTAGTATGGGCTGAGGTTAGGAACAGGAGAGGAGAGGTCACCCTGTTGGGAGTTGTCTATCGACCTCCAAATAGTTCCAGAGATGTAGAGGAAAGGATAGCAAAGATGATTCTCGACAGGAGCAAGAGTAACAGGGTAGTTGTTATGGGGGACTTTAACTTTCCAAATATTGACTGGAAATACTATAGTTCGAGTACTATAGATGGGTCAGTTTTTGTGCAGTGTGTGCAGGAGGGTTTTCTGACACAGTATGTAGACAGGCCAACAAGGGGCGATGCCACATTGGATTTGGTAGTGGGTAATGAACCCGGCCAGGTGTTAGATTTAGATGTAGGTGAGCACTTTGGTGATAGTGATCACAATTCGGTTATGTTTACTTTAGCAATGGGCAGGGATAGGTATATACTGCAAGGCAAGAATTATAGCTGGGGGAAAGGCAATTATGATGCTATTCGGCAAGATTTAGGATGTATAGGATGGGGAAGGAAACTGCAGGGGATGGGTACAATCAAAATTTAGATTTAGATTTAGAACAGTACAGCACAGAACAGGCCCTTCGGCCCTCGATGTTGTGCCGAGCAATGATCACCCTACTCAAACCCACGTATCCACCCTATACCCGCAACCAAACAACCCCCCCCCCCCAACCTTACTTTTTAGGACACTACGTGCAATTTAGCATGGCCAATCCACCTAACCCGCACATCTTTGGACTGTGGGAGGAAACCGGAGCACCCGGAGGAAACCCACGCATGTGGAGCTTTTTCAAGGAACAGCTACTGCGTGTCCTTGATAAGTATGTACCTGTCAGGCAGGGAGAAAGTTGTCGAGCAAGGGAACCGTGGTTTACCAAGGAAGTTGAAGCACTTGTCAAGAGGAAGAAGAAGGCTTATGTTAGGATGAGACATGAAGGCTCAGTTAGGGCACTTGAGAGTTACAGGTTAGCCAGGAAGGACCTAAAGGGAGAGTTAAGAAGAGCGAGGAGAGGACACGAAAAGTCATTGGCGGATAGGATCAAGGAAAACCCTAAGGCTTTCTATAGGTATATCAGGAACAAAAGAATGACTAGAGTAAGATTAGGGCCAATCAAGGATAGTAGTGGAAAGTTGTGTGTGGAATCAGAGGAGATAGGGGAGCGTTAAATGGATATTTTTCGTTAGTGTTTACACTGGAGAAAGACAATGTTGTCGAGGAGAATACTCAGGTTCAGCCGACCAGGCTAGATGGAATTGAGGTTCACAAGGAGGAGGTGTTAGCAATTTTGGAAAGTGTAAAAATAGATAAGTCCCCTGGGCCAGATGGGATTTATCCTAGGATTCTTTGGGAAGCCAGGGAGGAGATTGCAGAGCCTTTGTCCTTGATCTTTATGTTGTCTTTGTCGACAGGAATAGTGCCGGAAGACTGGAGGATAGCAAATGTGTTGTCCCCTTGTTCAAGAAGGGGAGTAGAGACAACCCTGGTAATTATAGACCTGTGAGCCTTACTTCGGTTGTGGGTAAAATGTTGGAAAAGGTTATAAGAGATAGGGTTTATAATCATCTTGAAAAGAACAAGTTGATTAGCGATAGTCAACACGGTTTTGTGAAGGGTAGGTCATGCCTCACAAACCTTATTGAGTTTTTTGAGAAGGTGACCAAACAGGCGGATGCGGGTAAAGCGGTTGATGTGGTGTATATGGATTTCAGTAAGGCGTTTAATAAGATTCCCCACGGTAGGCTATTGCAGAAAATAAGGAAGTATGGGATTGAAGGTGATTTAGCGGTTTGGATCAGTAATTGGCTAGCTGAAAGAAGACAGAGGGTGGTGGTTGATGGCAAATGTTCATCCTGGAGTTCAGTTACTAGTGGTCTACTGCAAGGATCTGTTTTGGGGCCACTGCTGTTTGTCATTTTTATAAATGACCTGGAAGAGGGTGTAGAAGGATGGGTTAGTAAATTTGCAGATGACACGAAGGTCGGTGGAGTTTTGGATAGTGCTGAAGGATGTTATAGGATACAGAGGGACATATAGATAAGCTGCAGAGCTGGGCTGAGAGGTGGCAGATGGAGTTTAATGCAGAAAAGTGTGAGGTGGTTCACTTTGGAAGGAGTAACAGGAATGCAGAGTACTGGGCTAATGACAAGATTCTTGGTAGTGTAGATGAACAGAGAGATCTCGGCATCCAGGTACATAAATCCCTGAAAGTTGCCACCCAGGTTAATAGGGCTGTTAAGAAGGCATATGGTGTGCTAGCCTTTATCAGTAGGGGGATTGAGTTTCGGAGCCACAAGGTCATGCTGCAGCTGTACATAACTCTGGTGCGGCCGCTCCTGGAGTACTGCATGCAGTTCTGGTCACCACATTATAGGAAGGATGTGGAAGCTTTGGAAAGGATTCAGAAGAGATTTACTAGGATGTTGCCTGGTACGGAGGGAAGGTCTTACGAGGAAGGGCTGAGGGACTGGAGGTTGTTTTAGTTAGAGAGGAGAAGGCTGAGAGGTGACTTAATAGAGACATATAAGATAGTCAGAGGGTTAGATAGGGTGGACAGTGAGAGTCTCTTTCCTCGGATGGTGATGACCAACACGAGGGGACATAGCTTTAAATTGAGGGGTGGTAGATATAGGAGAGATATCAGAGGCAGTTTCTTTACTCAGAGAGTAGTAGGGGTGTGGAACGCCCTGCCTGCAACAGTAGTAGACTCGCCAACTTTAAGGGCATTTAAGTGGTCACTGGATAGACATATGGATGAAAATGGAATAGTATAGGTCAGATAGACTTCAGATGATTTCACAGGTCGGCGCAACATCGAGAGCCGAAGGGTCCGTACTGCGCTGTAATGTTCTATGTTCTATGGTGGTGCAGTGGTTAGCACTGCTGTCTCATGGTCCCAGGTTCGATCCCAGCTCTGGGTCACTGTCCGTGTGGAGTTTGCACATTCTCCCAGTGTTTGCGTGGGTTTCACCCCCACAGCCCAAAAGATGGTGCATATTAGGTGGATTGGCCACATTAAATTGCCCCTTAATTGGAAAAAATGAATTGGGTACTCCAAATTTAAAAAAAAATAGATTCCAATATTTTCCGTGTTACTGATTTCAAAGAGATATCCACCAATGCATCCTTTATCTTTATAACCACCTCCTTCAACATTCTGGGATGTAACACATCAGGTCCAGGGGACTAATTGGCCTTCAATTTTTCACATACTACCTCTTTATTCTTACTAATTTGTTCAGTTCCTTATTTTCCACAAGCCCCTTGGTTCCGTAGTATTTCTGGAAGATTCTCCATAGCTTTCTCCATGATTTCAGATTGTTTAGTTTATCCACTATTTCCCCAATTTCTATTATAAAATCTCCTGTCTCCACCTGTGATAAACCCACACTGGTCCACAGTGGTAGAGGGAGTGAATGGAGTTCCAATCAAGTGGGCTGCTTTGTCCTGGTTGCTGACAAGCTTCGAGTGTTGTTAGAGCTGCACTCACCTTTTGCCTTTCTTTCTCAGTTTGGTCACCCTTTGCTGGATTCTAAATTGCTCCCAATCCTTGGCTCACCACTTTTTCTGACAAGCTTACAAGCCACTTCCTTTGATCAAATACAATACTTCCCAGTCTCATTAATCTTGCAACTACCCTTCATTAATGCCAATTAAACTATAACTTCTATTTGTGCCATCTATCTTATTGTGAATGCTGGGTGCATTTAGGGTGCCTGTAACTTTGTCTATTTAACATTATGCCACTTTCTGATCCTAGTTGATGCCTTTGCTTCATCTCCCTTCCAATTTTGCTGAGTACTATTCTATTTTCTGTTACTAATTTTGCTTTCTGTTACTAATTTTGCTTTCCTCCAATCGGAACTCCCTCTCAGGTTCCCATCCACCTACCAATCTAGTTTAAACCCTCCCCAACAACACTAGCAGGAATCCCTGAGTGGATGTTAGGCCTGGTCCTGCTAAGGTGCAACCCATCCATCTTGTACACGTCTCACTTGTCGTGTAACTGGCCCAATGCCTCAGAAATCTGATTCCTTCCCCTTACACCAATTATCTCGCCATGTGCTCAATCCTCCTATTCTCACTAGCACCTGGCACTGGGAGTAATGCTGAGATTACTGCTTATGAAGTCCTGATTTTTAAATTTCTTTCTCAACTCCCTAAAATCTGCTTTCTGACCTCGCCCCTTTACGACCTAGGTCATTGCTGCCAGTGTGGATCATGACTTATGACTGTTCACCCTCCCGAAGAAGGCCCTGCAGCAACTCTGACATCCACGGTTCTGGCACCATCTACATCCTAGAGTCATGTCTACCACTGCAAAAACACTGGTCTGTCCCCTAGCTAACAAACCCACTTTCACTATTGCTCTTCAATTCTTCTTTCTCCTCTCCTGTGCAGTTGATCCACCCATGGTGCCACAAATTTGACTCTTGCTGTGTTCCTCTGAAGAACCCTTGCCCTCACCAGCACCCAAAGTGAAAAAACAGTTAGTGAGCAAGACCGACTCAGACTCCTGCATTACCTGCATGGTTGTCCTAAATTTGTTGGTGGTCACCTATTCCCTCTGCACCTGTATGCTCCTAACCTGCAGTGTGACCACCTCCCCAAGTGTGTTATCCATGTCGTTCTCTGCCTCATGAATGCACCATGGTGACTCCAGACACAGATGGAGTTCTGAATTCCGGAACTTAAGCTTCAGCAACTGGTGACACTTCCTGCAGATGTGTTTGTCCAGGACACATGGTACATCCACGACTTCCCACGTACCAGAGGATGCACACTCAGACAAGTTGGGCAGCACAGTAGCATGGTGGTTAGCGTCAATGCTTCACAGCTCCAGGGTCCCAGGTTCAGTTCCTGGCTGGGTCACTGTCTGTGCGGAGTCTGCACGTGCTCCCCGTGTGTGCGTGGGTTTCCTCCGGGTGCTCCGGTTTCCTCCCACAGTCCAAAGATGTGCGGGTTAGGTGGATTGGCCATGCTAAATTGCCCGTAGTGTCCTAAAAAGTAAGGTTAAGGGGGGGGTTGTTGGGTTACGGGTATAGGGTGGATACATGGGTTTGAGTAGGGTGATCATGGCTCGGCACAACATCGAGGGCCGAAGGGCCTGTTCTGTGCTGTGCTGTGCTGTGCTGTACTGTTCTATGTTCTATGTTGCCCAAACAAACCTTACCTTTTACTAACTATTTGTTTAATTAGGATAACACCAAGGTCACTGTGTGTGGAGTTTGCACATTCTCCCCATGTCTGCATGGGTTTTACCCCCACAGCACAAAGGTGTGCAGGATAGGTGGATTGGCAATATTAAATTGCCCCTTAATTAGAAAAAAATAATTGGGTACACTAAATTTAAAAAAAATAAGTAGGATTACATACCAGTCACTCACCAATCAGCTTATTCCTCTGTACCAAAGTTAAGAACCAAATGCTGAAAAAGGCAGACAAGAAAAGAGCATTTCCTTTACTGAACCCACCAAACTCTGAACTGCTCAGACTATAAAATCACACTCCATCAAGGTGCTCCCAGACCCCTGTATTTATACTAACTCAGATTTAGATGATTCAGCTCTGCTAGAAACCAGATTAAGCTAGCTGCCTAATTAACTAAGTAGTGGTTCACGAGGAGGGTGCTTGCTTAACCCTGTTTAAGACTAGATTTAGAAATTTAAGCTGAAAGTAATGTTTAGTTCAATGCTAAATGCAAACAAAATTAGAATGAAACACCCTCACTCGACCAATTCCCAGCTGCTCACTCTGTAAAGTCGTTTTGGGGTATTTCCCCTGGGGTTTTGGGTATTTCCATTAGGTTTTGAGGAATTTCCTCCTGGATTTTGGCTTATTTCCCCTGGGTTTTGGAATTTATTTCCCAGATGTTGGGTAGAGATAGAGAAATACAGCACAGAACAGGCCCTTCGGCCCACGATGTTGCGCCGAACCTTTGTCCTAGGTTAATCATAGAATTTTGGACACTAAGGGCAATTTTTCATGGCCAATCCACCCAACCTGCACATCTTTGGACTGTGGGAGGAAACCAGAGTACCCGGAGGAAACCCACGCACACACGTGGAGGATGTGCAGACTCCACACAGACAGTGACCCAAGTCAAAATCGAACTTGGGACCCTAGAGTTGTGGAGCAATTGTGCTATCCACAATGCTACCGTGCTGCCCTTAAGAAGTTAACCTACACTCCATTATTCTACCCTAATCCATGTACCTATCCAATAGCCGCTCGAAGGTCCCTAACGTTTCCGACTCAACTACTTCCACAGGCAGTGCATTCCATGCCCCCACTACTCTCTACACTACTAAAGAACCTACCTCTGACATCCCCTCTATATCTTCCACCACTTATCTTAAATTTATGTCCCCTTGTAATGGTGTGTTCCACCTGGGGAAAAAGTCTCTGACTGTCTACTCTATCTATTCCCCCAATCATCTTATAAACCTCTGTCAAGTCACCCCTCATCCTTCTCCGTTCTAATGAGAAAAGGCCCAGCACCCTCAAACTTTCCTCGTATGACCTACTCTCCATTCCAGGCAACATCCTGGTAAATCTCCTTTGCACCTTTTCCAAAGCTTCCACATCCTTCCTAAAATGAGGCGACCAGAACTGCACACACTACTCCAAATGTGGCCTGACCAAGGATTTGTACAGCTGCGTCATCACCTCACGGCTCTTAAATTCAATCCCTCTGCTAATGAACGCTAGCACACCATAGGCCTTCTTCACAGCTCTATCCACTTGAGTGGCAACTTTCAAAGATCTATGAACATAGACCCCAAGATCTCTCTGCTCCTCCACATTGCCAAGAACCCTACCGTTAACCCTGTATTCCGCATTCATATTTGTCCTTCCAAAATGGACAACCTCACACTTGTCAGGGTTAAACTCCACCTGCCACTTCTCAGCCCAGCTCTGCAATTCGCTGAGTTTTAGGATATTTCCCCTGGTTATAGAGGTACTTTCCTGGGTTTGGGGTATTTCCACAGGTTTTTAAATCTTTATGCCAGGTTTTGGGTATTTACCTGTGTTAGGGGTATCACCCTGGGTTAAGGGGTATTTATCCTAGTTTTTTGAGTATTTATTCAGTAATTCAGAGTATTGCATTAGGTTTAGGGGTATTGCACTAGATTCAGAGGTATTTACCCTGTGTTTGGGAGTATTCACCTTGTCTTTAGGGATATTGCCCTGGGTTTTGGGGTATTCACCCTGTGTTTAGGGAAATTTACCCTAAATTTTGGATTATTTCCTTGAATTTTGGGGTGTTTTTTCTAGGTTATGGGATATTTACCCTGGGTTTTGGGATATTTCCTATGGTTTGCGGGCATTTCCCCAGGTTTATTAAATCTTTACCCCAGATTTTCAGGTATTTAGCCTGTGTTTAGGGGTATTGCCCTGGGTTTAAGGGTATTCATCCAAGGTTTTGTGGTATACTGGGTTTGGGGGCATATATCTGGTATTTTACTGGGTTTGGGGATGCTTATCCTAGGTTTTGGGGTATTTACCCTGAGTTTAGGGGTATTGCCTTGGGTTTAGGAGCATTTATCTTCGGGGTTGAGGTGTTTATTCCAAGATTTGCTGTATTTCCCTGGGTTTAGAGGTGTTTATCCTAGTTTTTTGAGTATTTATTCTGTAATTCAGAGTATTGCACTAGGTTTAGGGGTATTGCACTAGATTCAGAGGTATTTACCCTGTGTTTGGGAGTATTTACCTTGTCTTTAGGGATATTGCCCTGGGTTTTGGGGTATTCACCCTGTGTTTAGGGAAATTTACCCTGCGTTTTGGAGTATTTACCCTGGATTTGGGGGTATTTACCCTGTGTTTAGGGGTATTTACCCTGGGTTTTGGGGGCATTTACCCTGGGTTTTGGGGGTATTGCCCTGGGTTTACGGGTATTGCCCTGGGTTTACGGGTATTGCCCTGGGTTTAGGGATATTTGTCTAGGAATGTGGGGTATTTACCCTGTGTTTAGGGGTATTTACCCTGTGTTTAGGGGTATTGTCCTGTGTTTACGAGTATTGCGCTGAATTTCGGGTATTACCCTGGGTTTGGAGGTATTCACCCTGTGTTGATGGATATTTCCCTGGGTTTAGAGGTATTGCCCTGTGTTTAGGGGTATTGCCCTTGCTTTAGGGGTATTTACCCCGGGTTTGGGTATTTACCCTGTGTTTAGGGGTATTGCCCTGGGCTGAGGTGTATTGCCCTGTGTTTCGGAGTATTGTCCTGGGTTTATTGGTATTGCTCTGGGTTTAGGGATATTTACCCCGGGTTTGGGGTATTGCCCTGGATTCGGGGGTATTTACTCCATGTCTGGGGGTATTGCCCTGGGTTTAGGAGTATTGTTTTGGGTTTAGGAGTATTGCCCTGGGTTTCGGGGTATTGCCTTGGGTTTAGGTGTAGTTACCCCGGATTTGGGGTATTTCCCTGGGTTTGGGGTATTGCTCTGGGTTTAGTGATATTGTTCAGGGTTTGGGGGTATTTCCCCCCGGTTTGGGGGTATTTCCCCCCGGTTTGGGGATATTTCACCCCGGTTTGGGGATATTTCCCTCGCTCTTTGGCGCTGCAGTTCTGCCTCCAGCCGCAGGGGTCAGTGCTGTGCTGCTGCTGACGTCAGCCTGTCTCTCTCTCTCTGTCCGCCATGGCGCGCCCGGAGCAGCTCCTCACCCTGGAGCCGCCCAACGAGCTCAAATTCAAAGGTAAGAGACGGGTCAGGGAACCGGGACATTTCGGTACTATCCCCAGGAGACAGCCGCCTGCACTCGGACCCACTTCAAATTCGAGCGCGGGGTGAGGGAGGAGGGTTCAGGCCAAAGCGGGAGAGGCTCAGGCGGCTTCGGGACTGCCGGCTCCTGGTCCCCGGCCTCTCCCGGCCGCTGGGTGCCGACTGTGGCCGGGGGACGCAGCCCGATCCCTGCAGGAGTCACAGTGTCCGAGAGATCGACCGCGGGGGCAGCTCAGATCCGGGAAACAGTGAGGCTGAGCCCAACACCGGGGCAGAGAGAGAGGATTCCCCCTCCCCCCATTCAACCTGCACCTCCTCCCCCCCGTCATCTCCCCCACCCCCGTCATCTCCCCCACCCCGTCGTCTCCCCCACCCCACCCGTCATCTCCCCCACCCCACCCCACCCGTCATCTCCCCCACCCCACCCCACCCGTCATCTCCCCCACCCCACCCCACCCGTCATCTCCCCCACCCCACCCGTCATCTCCCCCACCCCACCCGTCATCTCCCCCACCCCACCCGTCATCTCCCCCACCCCACCCGTCATCTCCCCCACCCCACCCGTCATCTCCCCCACCCCACCCGTCATCTCCCCCACCCCACCCGTCATCTCCCCCACCCCACCCGTCATCTCCCCCCTCACCCCCCGTCATCTCCCCCCCCCACCCCCCGCCATCTCCCCCCCACCCCCCGTCATCTCCCCCCCACCCCCCGTCATCTCCCCCCCACCCCCCGTCATCTCCCCCCCACCCCCCGTCATCTCCCCCCCCACCCCCCGTCATCTCCCCCCCCACCCCCCGTCATCTCCCCCCCCCACCCCCCGTCATCTCCCCCCCACCCCCCGCATCTCCCCCCCACCCCCCGTCATCTCCCCCCCCCACCCCCCGTCATCTCCCCCCCACCCCCCGTCATCTCCCCCCCCACCCCCCGTCATCTCCCCCCCCCACCCCCCGTCATCTCCCCCCCCCCCTCCCGTCATCTCCCCCCCCACCTCCCGTCCTCTCCCCCCCACCTCCCGTCATCTCCCCCCCCACCCCCCGTCATCTCCCCCCCCACCCCCCGTCATCTCCCCCCCACCCCCCGTCATCTCCCCCCCCCCACCCCCGTCATCTCCCCCCCACCCCCGTCATCTCCCCCCCACCCCGTCATCTCCCCCCCCCACCCCCGTCATCTCCCCCCCCCACCCCGTCATCCCCCCCCCACCCCACGTCATCTCCCCCCCCACCCCCTGTCATCTCCCCCCCCCACCCCCGTCATCTCCCCCCCACCCCCGTCATCTCCCCCCCACCCCCCGTCATCTCCCCCCCACCCCCCGTCATCTCCCCCCCACCCCCGTCATCTCCCCCCACCCCCCGTCATCTCCCCCCCCGTCATCTCCCCCCCCCCCCGTCATCTCCCCCCCCCCCGTCATCTCCCCCCCCGTCATCTCCCCCCCACCCCCCGTCATCTCCCCCCCACCCCCCGTCATCTCCCCCCCACCCCCATCATCTCCCCCCCACCCCCCGTCATCTCCCCCCCCACCCCCCGTCATCTCCCCCCCCCCCCCCCCGTCATCTCCCCCCCCACCCCCCGTCATCTCCCCCCCACCCCCCGTCAGTCTCTGCCCCCCCACCCCCCGTCATCTCCCCCCCACCCCCTGTCAGTCTCTGCCCCCCACCCCCCGTCAGTCTCTGCCCCCCCACCCCCCGTCAGTCTCTGCCCCCCCCCCCGTCATCTTCCCCCCCCCCCCCCCCCGTCATCTTCCCCCCCCCGTCATCTTCCCCCCCCCCGTCATCTTCCCCCCCCCGGTCATCTCCCCCCCCCCCCCGTCATCTCCCCCCCCCCCCGTCATCTTCCCCCCCCCCCCCGTCATCTTCCCCCCCCCCCGTCATCTTCCCCCCCCGTCATCTTCCCCCCCCGTCATCTTCCCCCCCCGTCATCTTCCCCCCCCCGTCATCTTCCCCCCCCCGTCATCTTCCCCCCCCCGTCATCTTCCCCCCCCCGTCATCTTCCCCCCCCCCCGTCATCTTCCCCCCCCCGTCATCTTCCCCCCCCGTCATCTTCCCCCCCCCCCGTCATCTTCCCCCCCCCCCCGTCATCTTCCCCCCCCCCCCCCCGTCATCTTCCCCCCCCCCGTCATCTTCCCCCCCCCCCCGTCATCTTCCCCCCCGTCATCTTCCCCCCCGTCATCCTTCCCTTCCCCCCCCGTCATCTTCCCCCCCCCGTCATCTTTCCCCCCCCCCGTCATCTTCCCCCCCCCGTCATCTTCCCCCCCCCCGTCATCTTCCCCCCCCCCGTCATCTTCCCCCCCCCCGTCATCTTCCCCCCCGTCATCGTCCCCCCCCCCCGTCATCTTCCCCCCCCGTCATCTTCCCCCCCCCGTCATCTTCCCCCCAGTCATCTTCCCCCCCCCCGTCATCTTCCCCCCCCGTCATCTTCCTCCCCCCGTCATCTTCCCCCCCCCTCATCTTCCCCCCCCCCCGTCATCTCCCTCCCCACCGTCACCTTCCCCCCCCCGTCATCTTCCCCCCCCCCCCTTCATCTTCCCCCCCCCCGTCATCTTCCCCCCCCCCCGTCATCTCCCCCCCCCCCCGTCATCTCCCCCCCCCCGGTCATCTCCCCCCCCCCCGTCATCTTTCCCCCCCCCGTCATCTTTCCCCCCCCCCCTCATCTTCCCCCCCCCCGTCATCTTCCCCCCCCCCACGTCATCTTCCCCCCCCGTCATCTTCCCCCCCCCCGTCATCTTCCCCCCCCCCGTCATCTTCCCCCCCCGTCATCTTCCCCCCCCGTCATCTTCTCCCCCCCCCCGTCATCTTCCCCCCCCCCCCGTCATCTTCTCCCCCCCCCCCCGTCATCTTCTCCCCCCCCGTCAGCTCTTCTCCCCCCCTTCATCTTCTCCCCCCCGTCATCTTCCCCCCCCGTCATCTTCCCCCCCCCGTCATCTTCCCCCCCCGTCATCTTCCCCCCCCCGTCATCTTCCCCCCCCGTCATCTTCCCCCCCCCCCGTCATCTTTTTCCCCCCCCCGTCTCTTCCCCCCCCCGTTCTTCCCCCCCCCCGTCCTCTTCCCCCCCCCGTCATCTTCTCCCCCCCCGTCATCTTTCCCCCCCCCCCCCGTCATCTTCTCCCCCCCCCGTCATCTTCTCCCCCCCCGTCATCTTCTCCCCCCCCCCGTCATCTTCTCCCCCCCCCCGTCATCTTCTCCCCCCCCCCTTCATCTTCCCCCCCCCCGTCATCTTCCCCCCCCGTCCATCTTCTCCCCCCCCCCTCATCTTCTCCCCCCCCCGTCATCTTCCCCCCCCCG